>NC_090386.1:60781454-61114727 GCF_036365525.1 Heterodontus francisci | reverse complement strand
ATACTGGCTTGATAACGAATATATCTCTATGTTATCTGTATATTTATTTACAAACCATTAAAATTCCATCTATTCTATTGGTTACACTGCACATTTAAAAGAGAATGAAGTTGAATCGAGTTCTTTCTTGGATGGAATATGGGAACCTGTTTGATTGCATGTTTGCAAAAAACCACAAAATTCTTTGCTTCGAGAGAATGACAACACCTGCATACCACTTTCCACATATAGTTGCATGAAGTGTTTTTCTTTATCATTGTTGGTGCAGAAAAGCCTGTCTCATAGAGGTATATTGAGGCAAATGGCACCAGAACCTTTGTTAAAATAGGCACTTTGGCATTGACATAATGCCAGAATTTAGAAAGTGACATTTTGTCAAATTGACCCTACAAGATTGATGACAAGTGAGCTTGGTTAGTTTCTCTGCTGCAGCGATATGATGTAGGAAAGCACATTGAAGCAACCAAAATGATTTTTGAGCCATGCAGAATCACTTCATTTGTTGACATGGGCATATTCTATGATATTTTTCTTCAGAGGTGCAAGATAATAAGAGATTTAATCTTAGACCCTATGATGGTCAAAACACTGCCCAGCCAAAAACCACTTAAAATGTATCGATGCATCAAACTTATTACATTCTATCTGTTACTTCCAACAGTTCAATTATGTTGGAAATGCTGTGACTTTATCTGAAAGGATGAAGATGCTACAGTTTGACCCTTGAAGTGTCTATCAAGTAGGCAATTTTGGCCAGCACTCATGGATTTAGAAATTCCAGATGCCTTGCTCCAGTGCTGAAGTACAGTGGACTGAGACATCTGGCTGCCTGTCTTCCCTTGCCCTAACTTTGCCCTAAATCCCAGAAAGGGCCACTTGCACAATAGGAGTGAGTACCCATGGCACTACTGGGCAGTGAAATTTTGGAGCAGCATCTTGATGTTCTGTCAGGTGGGTATGGGGCAGTCCCCTACAACTCATCAAATGGACTATTTATACCTGCTGGCTACTTCATGTGGACATACTTATCACTAGCCATATGCTAGGTGGAACTAGTGGGATTTCTGGAAAAGTATGGCAACCAACCAGACATGTGTCGCCAAAGTTGATGAGGGGAGCAGGTGGAAGAAATGTCTGACTCATTCCTGTCAGAAATTAGCAGCAAGCCCAGCAACATGTGAAAACCCAGCAGAACCTGCAACAAATTTTTTCCCCCTTCAACCCAGATATTGCTTCTTTTGTTTTGCCACCATCTTGATCCAATGTGGAGAGACTTCATTGACACATGAGAACATAAGATATAGGAGCAGGAATTAGTCATATGGTCACTCAGTCCTGGTCTACCATTTGAAACGTTCACGGCTGAACTTCTACATTAACGCCACTTTCCCATCCAATCCCCATATGCCTTGTCTCCCGTCATGCCCAAAAATCTATTGATCGCAGTTTTGAATACACTTATTGACTGAGCAACCACAGCCCTCTGCAGAATTTAGCTCTTGTATAGAGATGGGATTATCGGATTATAGGATAGAACACTGGAGCTAAGTCTTTATCAACTTAAAAGCTTTTGTTTACAGAAATGCACTTTACGGGCTGGATTTTAAGAGCCTGTCACCACTCTTGGCGGCGGGCGAAAAGAATGGCGGCCCGCACGCAGAGCCACTGTGATCTCCTGCGCGGCGGCTCATTTAAATTGCTATTACTCTATTAAAACTATGGGCCATAGAGCTTCTACAGACCTTCCGCCCCCCCACACAATCCACCCACCCTGCCACAGAGCCCAACGTAGGGGGCCTGATTAAATTCAGTCCTACATATCCTCCACCTCAAACTCAATAACCACTGTTTCAGTCTGTTCCTATGTATATGAGCATGTGAGTCCCCAGTTAATGCCCACCACCTGAATACAATTAAAAACTCAACTGACATGCAATTAACATACACCATCCTTCTGCAAAGCATCTTATTCATTGTCCAGCTCAGTAGGATAGCCCTCACTTGGCTCCATTTACCTATCCAACTGTAGCCAGAGCATCTAATTTCAATGGCTTGTCCACCTGCTCCCACACTAATACCTCTGAATTCTTTCAAATATCTATCCTAGGTTTATCTTCCATAGGCCAGGTTAGAAGATAATCCACATGAGCTAAAGCTCTCTCAAAGGGTGTGAAATTTGACATTTGATCTAATTAATGAAGACCAAAGGAAGATAACGGGGGCAAAAGGGTTCAGTTATGAGAACAGGTCTCATATACTCGGGTTGCATTCTCTTGAATATAGAAGATTTAGAGGTGATGTAATTGAGGTGTTTAAGATGATCAAAGGAGTTGATAGGATAGATGGAGTGAAACTATTTCCCCTAGTAAGGGAGTCCAGAGCAAGGGGGCATAACCTTAAAATTAGAGCTGGATTGTTTAGGGGTGATTTCAGAAAGCACTTTTTCACATAAAGGATAGTGGAAATCTGGAACTCTCTCCCCCCAAAAAGCTGTTGAGGCTAGGTCAATTGAAAATTTGAAAACTGAGATTGATTGATTTTTATTAGACAAGGGTATTAAGGGTTATGGAACTAAGGTACAGATTTAAGGTAATCGAATTAAGGTACAGATCAGCCATGATCTAATAGAATGGCAAAATAGGCCCGAGGAGATGAATGGCTAACTCATGTCCTATATGTTCCTTCCTACCTATATTTTATAATTTTTTTTTTATTTGTTCATGGGATGTGGATGTCGCTGGCTAGGCCAGCATTTATTGCCCGTCCCTAATTGTCCTTGAGAAGGTGACGAGCTGCCTTCTTGAACCGCTGCAGTCCTTAGGGTGTAGGTACATCAACAGTGTTGTTAGGAAGGGAGTTCCAGGATTTTCATCCTGTGACAGTGAAGGAATGGTGATATAGTTCCAGGTCAAGATGGTGTGTGGCTAGGAGGGGAACTTGCAGGTGGTGGTGTTCCCATGTATCTGCTGCCCTTGTCTTTCTCGATGGTAGAGGTTTGGAAGGTGCTGTCGAAAGAGCCTTGGTGAGTTACTGCAGTGCATCTTGTAGATAGTACACTGTGCATCGGTGGTGGAGGGAGTGAATGTTGAAGGAGGTGGATGGGGTTCCAATCAAGAGGGCTGCTTTGTCCTGGATGGTGTTGAGCTTCTTCAGTGTTGTTGGAGCTGCACCCATCCTGGCAAATGGACAGTATTCCACCACACTCCTGACTTGTGCCTTGTAGATGGTGGACAGGTATTGAGGAGACAGGAAGTGAGTTACTCGCTGCAGGATTCCCAGCCTCTGACCTGCTCTTGTAACCACAGCATTTATGTAGCTGGTCCAGTTTAATATTGTTTGAGGGAGGAATATTGAATGTGGGGAGAACTCACTGTCCTTGTTTAACCAGTACCATGGGATAATTTATATTCACTTGCAAAGGAGGATGGGGCCTCAGTTTGAACATCTCATTTGAAATAAAAATAGTGAGACTGGCACTGGTCACCATGCAGCCTCCAATTTGTCTGCCATATTTCTTTACCTATGTGATGTGACGTCAGGAATTTGGGCGTGTGAGTGAGCATGCCTGATTGTAAGTCAGTGTTCACTCTGGCAAGGCTCCATTTATCACAAGGAGGTGGTGAAATTCAAGGCGGGGAGCTCCATTCACAGGAACTATAGATGTGAGTTAGAGTTACCGACTGTAGCCCCAATTCTCCAACCTGCTCTTCCTGCTGGGAGCTCGGTATCACAGAAAAGAATGTTGCAAAGTTAATTCTGTGATGTCATGCTCCCAAATGAAGCCCTGTTCAAAGAAAGCACAGGTCAAAGAATTGAGGTAATCAACATTGTAGTTCTATCTCCACCTGTACCCCCATCACCTATTCCCTGTGAGCACTGGATTGTGGAACTGGCTGTTATATTCTGAGCATGGAAATGCCTGGAGAACTCGGTGGTACTTCATCAGCTGAAACATCATCATGACAACCTGAGGCAAAAATCCTATGATTGCAGGAAGAGATCACCGTGGACTGAATATGTGTGGACACCTATACCTTTTAATGCTCCTTCTTTACTTCGGGAATCTAACATTATGGGCTGAATTTTACTGTGGGCTTTGGGATCCTGACGTTGAGGCAAAAAGCAGGTCCCAAGCCTGCATTGGCGGCAGTAGGATCGGCTCAGAGATTTTACCAGAGACAGCCTCCCAATTGGCCACCTGCAGGCCCGCCGTCCAATCAAGAATAGCGGGCAGGCTCCTGATACTGCCGGCCCCATCAGACGGCCGGCAGCTCTGAAGCCTCAGCAGCCCCGCCTGGAGACGTGAGCCCCACTGAGGCAGGTCAGAGATCTCAGGGCGCCGCCAGGTAAGTCAATTAAAAATAAAAAATTCATGGGGCCGAGGGTTGGAGTGGAATCCCCTGCTGAGGTATCTCTGGGCCTGTGGGGGCTGCCTTCCCTGCCCACAGCCCCCTCTTTGAGCCATGAAGCCTCAAGCTCTGAGGGCCCCTCAGGCTGTCAGAGGGAGACCGCCTTCATGAAGCTTAATGGCCCATAATTGGGGCCTTAATAATGGAAATTGGCGATCTGCCTCCTTGAAGCATGCACCCCAACCTGCCTCCTGCCCGCCACTGGGAAGCTTCTCTGGTGGCGGTGGAACAGCGTCGGGGAGCTGTCCCGACGTGGCTCCCTGCTATTTTATAGGCCTGCTGTCTCCGTTCCCGCCACCTGGGGGCCGGTAAATTTCAGCCCTATAATGCACCACTGTACGGAACAGATGATTTGTTGGTTTACAGAAAACCTGCAGTCCCATTCTAAAAGATAATCATAATTGCTACTGATCAATTCATTTCATATTCGGAGATGTGCAGACATCAGCTGAGATGGAATGTAAGATTTTGTATGGATTACATAACATATATATTTTTCAGAGCATATGGCTATGTGCATACTCAGAAGGATGCATAGGGGTGAGAAACTGCAGATCTTGAGGTAGAGATCAAGATATATCCTCCCCCGGAGACAGCAGAATGAACCGGCTACTGTAACAATATTGAACTGTGTATAACATGCTCTATGCTTGGGTATGCTAAGTAATGGAATTATGGGAGAAGTGTCAAGCTAGAAGCTGCAAGAGAATTACGTTGAAGTTGCTGAAGTATTGTTAGTGCCAAGACAGTTGATTAGGTTGAAATCACAACCAGTAGTAGAGATGAGGGAGGTGGAGACTGGAGTACCCTGGAGGAGGAAGCTAGCCGGTACCATCAGGATCTGAAGAAGGGTCACTGACCTGAAACGTTAAATCTGCTTCTCTCTCCACAGATGCTACCAGACCTGCTGAGTATTTCCAGCATTCCTTGTTGTTATTTCAGATTTCCAGCATCTGCAGTATTTTGCTTTTATTTTACCATCAGGATGATGGCTACTCATAGGACCAGTCAGGTCTGTCAGAACCGCCAGTGGCCGTGATAACTACATCAATCAGATGTAATGGCCAGGGCGCTATCACTAGCACCCATATGGATCCCCAAGTTATCAACAACACAGAGGCTGAAACTTGCAGCCGAGAGCTAGGCCCTATTAAGGACCGGGACGATCCCATTTAGGCCAATCGTCATTGAGTCGATTTTCAGAGGGGTTGCCCTGAACTAGAGGAAATTGACCTTAAACAGGTTATCCTCATGACCCTCACCAGTAACATTAAAGGCAATCACCCCAGTGCTGTGTTCCAGCAAAACTCCACATGTAACGATATCATCCAGGCAACCCTTAATCATATGGGGATCGGAAACCTATATCTATTAGCATTGTGTAGCCAGACCCACCAGGGCTCTAATGAAACTCCACGGGCTTTTGGTAACGTCTTGAATGATCGATATGAATGGCTCCAACAAGTGGCTGCCAGAAATAACGGGCGAGATCATGCCCAGTATAAGACCATGTTCTAGGCCCAATTGCAGCTGTTAGTCAAAACAGTTGAGCATATCTACTGGCCCTACAGAGCTGTGGGCTGTAATAGAGGCCAACACAGTAAGGGCATATGAGGTGGTGAAGGACAATTTAAGACTGGAGCCACCAAAAGGGGCAGCACAAAAGAAATCGGCGGCCGTAGTGGGGGGACCTAGATGCGGCTCGTCCTTGCTACAATTGTGGGAAAGTAGGACATTTATCCAGGCATTGCCATGTTCTCCACACTCAAAAGGATCCACCGCTGCGATATACCCTCCCCCGGCCTGACCCGAAGCTATCCGGGGTCGAACAGCAGTTGGCCCAGATAATTGCCCTCATGAAAATCCAGACCGCTGTTGGAAGACGGGGGAGACAGGATTAACCAGTGTGTATGGTTTCAGATCCTACCGTCTCCCGGCAACTGAAGGGCTCTTTCCAACGAGTTCCGGGCACCCATCCCCCCCTAACAATTAAGAGGGTTGGCCCTCTCTAGTTGGTTGGAAGTGGGGTTCCGACACCTTGGCCACAGATGACCAGTGATCCCTGTAGTGTTAAAAGGGGGCCAACAATATACCACGTTAGTCAACACTTGTTCGTCTGTTACCATCCGACATACCACACACACTGAACGCCATGCTGCGGTGGGAAAAGGGTTGCTTAACACTTAAGGGCTTTGACGGGAAGACTAGCGTTGCGTTTACAAGTAACGCCGCTCAACTACAAATGGGAGGCCTCACTTGTAGGCTGTTATTGCCTGTTTTAATGAAAACTCTGGATTGAAAGGGAATTCTGGGAACTGATGCACTGAACCAGTACGGGGCAATAATTGACTCTAATAACTATTGCTTATGGCTGACGCCTTCAGTTGATAGGAACATGAGTGCTGTAGAGATCTCAGATGCCCACTTTGTTTTTGTAATTGAAAAGCCATTAACCGATGACCCGCCGAGTCATGAGTTTACCAGGGTAACGAGTCTAATCCAGAAACATCTTTTAGTGTTCGCCACTGGTAAGCACGTTTACAGCCGAACGGCAGGGGAGGAGTCCATTAATGGACCCCCACACTCACTGGCTAAACAATATGCCATTCTTAGGGAAAACCTCCCCTTTGTGAGGGACATCATTCAATCTTTCCTTCAGTAGGGTGTTGTTAGACTTGGCACTTTCATGATCAATTCACCTCATTGGCCTGTAAAGAAACCAGACGGCAGTTTGAGGTTGACCATTGATTATCACAGGTTTAACTCTGTAACGCCAGCCTGCTCCCCAGTCGAGAGGGAGACATCGACACTTCTATCACAGATAGTGACCAGGTCTAAATACGTTTCTACACTGGATATTTCAAATGGGTTTTGGAGCATCCCGGTCAGGAAGGATGATCAATACAAGTTTGTGTTTACCTTTGAAGAACAGAGCTATACATGGATATGTTTGCTCCCAGGGTTTCCACAATGTCCCAACCATCTTTCATAAGCTTATGGTGCAAGTCCTGAAAGACTCTTCTAGACCTGATTGTTTGCTCCAATAAGTCGATGACCTGTTGTTAGTTACAGTGACAGTGGAAGAACATTGGTTGGATGAACAGTTAGCTACTCTGAAACGCATGGGTCTGAAAGTCAACTCCCGGAAGGCCCAGTTGCTGCATGAACAGGCCACCTTCCTGGGTGTCACTCTCTCGCCAGATGCCTGATAGACACAAAGACAACATTATCCGGAGGCTGATGTAATCTGTCTCCACATCACTCTGCTCCTTTTTGGGACTGGTAGGCTATCAAAGGAACTTTATACTGGGCTTTGCCGAGCTCGCAAAACCTTTGTATGACCTGTTGAAGGGAGATGATGACAATGTGCGTTCTGCATGGTCGGACCAACTTGCTAAGGCTGTTCAACACCTCAAAGAAGCTGTCATGCAGGCTATGTGTTTGATAGTGCCTGATCGCAACCGACTATTTGACCTTGAGGTGGGAGCTACCAATCAAAGTATTGCTGCAATACTGTGTGAGAAAGTGCAGGATATGTTCTTGACCGTAGCTTTTGCCTCAAGAATCCTAACAGGTGTCGAAGATGTATAACCCTTGAAAATGACATCTGCTGCCGATCTTTTGGGCAGTGCAGCATTTTACCTTTAATTCTGGCCTCCTGAGCTTGAACCTGCACTTTCTGCACACTCCTTTGAATCTATTGATAAGACCAACAGACTCACTTGTCTCCTCCCAATGCCATAACTAATAGACATTGACCCTGATGCAGCATGATATCGATATTATCCCTTGTCAGACTGCATTGCTGCCTCATCTCCTCCAGTATTCCGGCGACACACACAAGTTCCCCTTGCCACTCTTGTACTTTGATCCACCCCCGTTTTATGAGTCCCAATGAAAGGAGCACCTGGCATCTACGCAAACGGATCATTATACCACCTGCTGGGTTCACCCCATACAGGTTTTGCCGTTGTGCTACCTGATTGAGTTATCCACCATAAAGGTTTGCCTCATTCGGCCCAGCAAGCAGAGATTGCTGCTTTAATAACTGCAGAATTCCGAGGTACAGAGGGATCTAGGTGTTCTAGTGCATGAGTCACAAAATGTTAGTATGCAGGTACAGCAGGTAATAAAGAAAATGGAATGCAATCCTTTATTGAAAATAAAAGTAAGGATGTTATGCTTCAGTTATACAGGGCATTGGTGAGACCACATCTCGAATATTGTGAGCAGTTTTGGTCTCCTTATTTAAGGAAGGATGTAAATACACTGCAGGTGTTTCAGAGGAGGTTTACTTGATTGATACCTGGAATGAGCGAGTTGTCTTATGAGAAAAGGTTGGACAGACTGGGCTTGTTTTCGCTGGAGTTTAGAAGAGTGAGGGAGACTTGATTGAAGTTTATAAGATCTTGAACTGTCTTGACAAGGTAGATGTGGAAAGGATGTTTCCTCTTGTTTGTGAGTCCAGAACTAGAGGGCACTGTTTTAAAATTAGGGGATGACCTTTTAGGACAGAGATGAGGAGAATTTTTTCTGTCAGAGGATTGCACGACTTTAGAACTCTGCCTCAGAAGATGGTGGAGGCGGGGTCATTGAATATTTTTAAGGTGGAGGTAGATAGATTCTTGTTAGGCAAGGGAATCAAAGGTTATCAGGGGTAGATGGGAGTGTGGAATTTGAAACACAAACAGATCAGCCGTGATCTTAAAGAATGGTGGAGCAGGCTAGAGGGGCCGAATGGCCTACTTCTGCTCCTAATTCGTATGTATGTCATTGAAACCTCGAATCAATCCGTTAATATTTGGGCTGACAGTGCCTCTGCTATCAACACCATGCTGTCTGTACCCCTGTACCATAGAAAAGAGTACTGCAGAGCAGACAGTAAACCATGAGTCCATGGGTTGCTCTTTAAGTTGCTATGGGGAACCTTACAGAAGTGCGCACAGTTGTGCTTTATGGGAAAGGTATAGGCCCATACGAAGAGTGGACCCACCATGAGGGGAACAACCAGGCGGATCGAGCTGCCAAACAGGCTGCCCTGTCTAGGAACCGAGACAATGTGTTGGCTCAGAGCATGGTTTGGGCACTCACCAGTGCCCCACTACCCCAGTTAGATTTGGCCTCCAATCAGTTGGAGTTCTCAATAGTGTCTCACTGGCACCAGGAGGGTACACCCCTTCTGCAGCCTACTGCCTGGGCACATGAGATGATCCTGACATCACCAAATGGCCCTGACGATGTCATTCTCATGCACATCCTGATACACCATCCTTACCCAAGGTATGCGCTTCCCAGCAGTGGGTTTAGTTTAGTTTAGTTTAGAGATATAGCACTGAAACAGGCCCTTCGGCCCACCAAGTCTGTGCCGACCATCAACCACCCATTTATACTAATCCTACACTAATCCCATATTCCTACCACATCCCCACCTGTCCCTATATTTCCCTACCACCTACCTATACTAGGGGCAATTTATAATGGCCAATTTACCTACCAACCTGCAAGGCTTTTTGGCTGTGGGAGGAAACCGGAGCACCCGGAGAAAACCCACGCAGACACAGGGAGAACTTGCAAACTCCACACAGGCAGTACCCAGAATTGAACCCGGGTCACTGGAGCTGTGAGGCTGCGGTGCTAACCACTGCGCTATTTGAGCTATTTGAGCTGTTTCACTCTCATGCAGTGGGAGGGCACTATTCGGCAGACAGCATCACTCACAAAATTGCCAAATTGGCATGGTGGCCAGAAATGATGGCAAGACTTCTCAAAAAAAGTTGTTATGTGCCTCGTGTGCTTGTAACATAATTCCTCTCTCAACTCCAATCATGCTTACCTACCGTGTGCTCCTCCCCCGAAGGTCCATGGCCACATTTGCAGACTGATATCATTGGGCCCCTCCCAAAATGCAGAACAACTACTTGTCTGCTTTGGTCATTGTGGACAGGTTCACTCAATGGATGGAGGCATTCCCTTCTCGAACAATCACTGCTCTGACTGTTGCTAATCCTTTATTGAGTGAGGTGATCTGCAGTTGGGGAGTACCAATACAGGTTGACAGCGATCACAGGTGACACTTTACTGGGAAAAGTTTTACCCATCTGCAAGAGCTGATGGGGATAAAACAGAAATTGCACATATCACACCACCCTCAGTCATCGGGGGTAGTGGAAAGGGGTAACAGAACTCTGAAATTTTGGGCTGAATTTTGTGCAGCCATCGAGGGTGGGTATGGTAGCGTGTGGGGATGGAGAATCGTAATTCAACTGTCTGCCCGGAAATCTGGTGTCGTGACATCAATTCCGGATTTTGTCAGCGGTGGGAAAGCACAATGGCAACATTGCTGCCACAATGCAACGGGAACCTATTTTAAATTGCTGAAATGCCAATTTACATGCATTAAAATATATTTCAATCTTATTTATTGATTGGTGAGCGATTCTGTGAATGGCAGGCGGCCACTGAGGTGAGAGGCCATGTTGCTGCCATGGGTGGACAGCCTTGAGCATTGCTGAATCGGGGAAGAGAGGGGTTTAGGGGCCGTTATGGGACAGCGTTGCTGGGGGCTCTGCAAGGGAGTTCGGGGTCTAGGGTCCTGAAGGCTCTGGAAGGGGGTTACGTGTGGGTTTTGGGGATGGGGCGGGTGGATTAATATAGGGATGACAAACTGCTGTGCAATGGGCCATCATCAAGGTTGGGCTCTTGAGGTCCATCAGCGACTCCGGCGATAGAACTCTCACATCCTCAGGTGCCAACGAAGGAGGCCAGAAGGGATAAGCAACGCGAGAAGGAGGAAAACACCAACCTCATAATGACTCGTTTGCAGTCATCCTGGTGTCCATTCACAGAAAGTGAGATGAAGGCTCACTTTAATGCTTAAGCTCTGTTGCCTCCGTCCCATTTGTGGTTCCTGTTTTGCCAGCGGCTGCAATATGCGCTAGTGAACATTAGAGACCATATGTTAACGAGGACTCTCATCACATTGGCATGTTAATGAGGGCTGAGGTCACAAAGCCAGAAGGGGGAGGTTAGCGGCTCACAAATGAGTCACAATGGCACATGGTTTTCAGACAATGATGCCTAATGATTTGAACAAAAGATATGTTCATTAATTACCACGAAACATATATGTTACACCCATGAGACCCGAAGTATGGCTAGGTGGCCTTAATATATTTGCAGGTGCTCCGATGTGGTTTGATCCCAGTGGCAGCAGCCGGGTTGGAGGCAGGCTACTGATCAAGCTGCCCCTTGGCCTGTGATGACTTTAGCGGGTGTCCTCTAGCTGCCTGAGGCCTAGAAGGTACCAGCTGCCTGGGGATGTCCTGGACTAGTGCAGCACTCTCCTCAGGCATTGTGGCTGCTGGAGCTGGGTTCACTGGCAGGGGGGCTAAGGAGCCAGTGGCCACACTTAGCAAATGTGGATGGCAGCCTCTCCTCCTCCTTTTGAAGTTCTCTTAAGCATCCCTGCTCACCAGAGAAGGCCCAGCAGCTGGAGAAGCTTCCAGACTCCTGCTCCTTCTCTCGCCTTGCCACTGCTGTGTTGAGCTCCTGGCCAAGACGATGGTGTGCAGGTTTGCGCACGTCTGTGGGATCTGGCTCCCCAGGAGGGTTGCCAACATCTCGATGGAGGAAGCCATGTGCTCATAGGCCTGAGACATGGCAGCTGTCATGGCATGGATGGACTCCTCCATCGTCTGCTCATGGCTGCACATGACCTTTGTCATCTCTGCCAGATGTTGCCTTACCTCTCTCTGCAACTCCAACATGCCCTGTGCTATCGACACCAGAGGATCATCATCAGCCTGGGGCTCAGCAAGGGCCTGGCCACCCACAGTCCTGCGACTGTCATGGGCCTTGGCTGTCTTAGCCTCAGCCAGCTGCTCCGATGCATCTGTAGTGATCTCACCAGCTTATAACTCTGATTCGAATGACGAGTGGGTACCCACTGAGGTGAAAATATCTGCAGTGATTCAGGGTGCAAGAGAGTCATGGGACGATGTATCTTCTGAGTGGTCCTCCTCCTCAGTGATAGACGACTGAACCTCCTGTGACTGTAGTTCCCTGCGAATGGCTACCAGCATGAGAGAACACAGACATATGTGGAATAGGCTCTGCAGATCTCCAGATGCCACCCAAGCATTATGTGTGTCTCCACGATTGATGCACATGCCAATGAGAGGCTATTCTCTCTCTTGTGCAGGGACTATAAAATCTCCCCATCCAAGATAGTGTGGCCACCCTGGGTGCCCACCAGCTCCAAGGCCTCTTCCTTGGCAGAAGTGAGTCGATACAGATCCGGGAGTCCTCTGCCAGTCTGGACCATCTCCCTCTTATTATGGGCACTCTTGTTCTGTAAGGCGAAGGATGGAGATAGTAGAGAATGGCAGGGAGATCAACATGACAGTTGTTCTCCTTTCAGCCCCTTGTCCTCTACTGGGGAATCTGATGTGTCTAATGCTGACACTCGCTGTCAGGGGTGTTATGGGGGCTGAGCTATGAAGAAAGGTGGCCTATGGCTGAGGCAGCCATGCATCTGTCAGGATGGGATGAAACCCTAGCCCCTCAGCCAGCACTGCTACCCTCCTCTTGTTGCACACCCTCTCGCATAGTCAAATGCCATCCTCAAAAAGGCGACTGGTATGGAGCACGCACCTTGGCAGAATGCAGGAGGTCATTGACCCTCTTCCTACGCTGAACCCAGTTGCGTTGGATGACCCCACGGCTGCTAACCTCCTCTGCGATCTTCGCCCAGGCTTGCTTGGTTAGGTGGGAGGACCTCTTCTTGCTATTGTGGGGTAAGAGAACCTTCCACCTTTCCCTTGAAGCCAGGAGGAGAATCTGCAGGGAGGCATCACTGGACCACGGGCACCTTTTGGCTTGCCTCGGCCATCCTGCACTGTCCTCCTTAGCCGGGTGTGGTGGGGGGGGGGGGGGGCGGGGGGAGTGAAGTTAGAAAACAAAAACACACAAAGGGTGGTAGAAGTTTGGAACTCTCTTCCACAAATGGCAATTAATGCGAGGTCAATTGTTAATTTTCAATCTGAGGTAACAAAAATCTAAGCTTTGAAGGGATATGGGAAAAGGCAGGTATATGGAGTTCATTCACAGATCAATTGAGTGGTTGAACAGATTTGAGGCAAAACGGCCTGCTCCTGTTCCTATGTTGTAGTACCACTGATTCCCAATAGATGGTGTGATTGCATCACCGATCAGCAATTAACAATCTACAGTATTGCCGGTAAAATAAGTACTGCTGGAGTTTTTGACAAAAGAACACATTGAAATTGACTTGTAATTGTTTGTTATACGGTTCGGTTGGTAACAAACTAGAAATTATTGTCACACATGGCTTAGATGGGCAGGAAAATCCTGCTGTTATAAATTGCTCAGATACTAAAAGTTGAAAAGAGGAAGAAAAATTGTCAGCTTGAAAAGGAAAGAACTCTGTGGAGGTGGATAATGGTAATGAAACTCCTTATAATTCCCTGAAAATTACTGTGTACAAATGGAGGTAAGTACGTACAACTTCAGTGCTAAGCAGCAAGCTGATTCAAATGACTAACAGCCCTGAGACTCCAGCTGGTGAACCCCTCAGTAGTGAGTGAAATTGTCCACCGATTGGGCGATATTACTGCTATAAAATATTGTATCTTGGATTCATCTACAGGGAATAGGCTATGGAACATAATGAGATATCATTTTCTTTTTCACACCAGAGGCAGTCCAAATACTTCAGAACTGATGAACATTGCCTCTGTCACCAGCAGGGATCTAACTATTATCAAACACTGTGCAATCACTTGTCTTACAGTTTGATAGCTGTAAAAAGAAGCTGAATACCTACAAGATATGTGCAACAGCAACAATAACAACTTATATTTATACAGCGTCTTTAACATAATAAAACGTCCCAAGGCGCTTCACAGGAGGATTATAAAACAAAGTATGACATTGAGTCACATAAAAAGATATTAGGTGAGATGACTGAAAGCTTGGTCAAAGAGGGAACTTTTGAGGAGTGTCTTAAATGAGGAAAACAAGGTTGAGAGGTGGAGAGGTGTAGGGAGGGAATTCCCGAGGTTATGTGCAGGCAAATAAGCTACAAAATTGGCTTCCATAGCAATACCGGAGCCCGGAGACTGGAAAACGTCAGCCGATTTGCTTCTGCCACATATGATGCACATGTGCTGGAAGTATGCAGAGTGGGCAGATTGTGACTTCAGTTACTGCCTAATGCTGATTTGGCACCTAACCTGCCATTCTGGACCTCGCAGACCCTTGCAATGCCCTCTCGTAAACACTCTCAATTGAATATGCATTCAGCTGCATGAGGGACAATCCCCCAACTAGCACTATTTAAAGGGACCACCATGCAACTTTCCAGTAAGGTCCTTCTGACTTTCTTTTGCTGCTGCAGAGTTCATGAAAATACTGTGAACAGTATTTCTGGAGGAGTTTTATTGAGTCAGAGGGAGTGGTGCTAGACTTTTCCAAGGAGTTCAGTGGATTTTGTAGGCCTGTCAGCAGAAAGCTTGCTATCACTCATGAGGGCTATAGTTGCAGTTTCTGTTGGGTTGCAGCAATGAGAAGGAGATAGAGCACAGGCAGTGGAGAGGGAAAGCTGTGCACAGAAGGAGGAGGAGGAGAGCTTTCAATACAAGGCTGTACACACTAAGGGTCTTCACAGAGCACTTCTCCTACCTCCACCTCAGCCAGGAGCCGTGTCTGAGGCGCCTATCATTCATGAAGAGGTGGTGACTGAACTGTGTCATTCCCTTCAACTGGACCTGCAGCCACAGAGCTGGGCAAGGATGACGCTGCCAGTGGTCATCAAGGTCACTGTGGCCCTCCATTTCCATGCCTCAGGACTCTTCCAGGCTGCAGCTGGGAACATGGCAAAATCTCTCAGTTTGCCATGCATCACTGCATCAGGGAGGTCACTGAGACCTTTTACTCCAGGACAGGGGATTTCAAAGTCTTCTCTCTGAACAGAGTTAAGCAGGGGAGCGAGAAGGTGGCTTTGCCAGGCTAGCGGGATTCCCAATGGTGCAGGGTGCCACATCACAATGGTGATGTTTACTGAAGCCGCAAAGGGTTCCACTCCCTTAATGTGCAGTTAATGTGTGACCTTGCACAGAAGATCATGTTGATGAATGTCCATTATCCTGGCAGCAGCCGTGATGCTTTTATTCTGTGCCAGTCAGCCATTCCTGCCATATTCGAGCCACCATGATGAACTACAAGATGGCTGCTTGGTGACAAGGCTACCTGCTCGACATGTGGCTCATGACTGCCCTTCATCACCCAACCACACGTGGACAACGGACACGTAATGAAAGCCATGCTGCCACCAGGAACATCATGGAGCAAACCTTCGGCATTCTAAATGAGCTGTTCCGCTGCCTGGACCACTCGGGAGAAGCCCTATAACACTTGCTGGAGCATGTCTCCAAATTTGTGGTGGTCTGTTGCGTGCATCTGGGACCCCATCGCTCCAGACAGACTGTCTATGAGCAGTTAATCAGATTCTGGTTCCCCTAAAATCATACCCACATTACCGCCGCTCTACAATTCCCCACCTTTCCATTTTTCTGTTACGAATCATCACAGCATCCTATTGGCCAAAATCTTGAAAAAATTCCGTAACGTTATCCATCAACACTTCCAATAACACACATAAAACTGAATTATTCACCCTTGTGCATTTCTGTAGTGCCTGTCTCATGGGTGCCTTTGCCTGTCCAAGTGTTCCTATGAAGTGCTGCCCCAGTAGCTGCCTCATGACTGGTGGAAGGCTGCTGACTTACAACTGGGGAGACTGCAGACGACTTTACAGGATGCCCTCTAGCAGCTCTGGGCCTTGAGGGCCTGGCTTTGGACTGCCCCACTCTGCATGGGTAGCATCAGTCTGGGTTGGCTGACTGAGAGACAACAGCAATGGCACTAGGGGAGTGAAAGTGGTGGGAGCATGAATGCTCGTGCTCCACAGAGCCACTGCCACTCCCATGGGTGGCGCCTCAGCAATCCTAGTAATTTGCTGGAGCGCTGATTGTTGGACTACTGTCAGAGCCTGCAAGACCCTCTAAGCACTGATTTCCACGGCCATGAAAGCAGCAGTCTAAGCCTGGATGGCAATAAGCTGAGATTTCATGACTTCAGCCTGGTCTTCTACTGCAGCACTCAGATTTACTTGTGCTACAACGGAAGCTGAGACATCGACTACCAGATGCTGCATCACAGTGGGGGGAAGCAGAAAGAGTGGTCCTTGCATGTGGATCTGACATTAGTCTACTGGTGCAACCTAAGTGAATCTTACATGAATAAATGCATTCCTGGTATCCTGGGCAGCAATGTGAGCAGTGGGTGGTGAATTGCTCCCATCACCTCCTCGTATTTCTTGTCTTCTTCCTCTACCTTCTCCCCACAACATTTCGCCAGGTGCTCCAGTTTCCTCCCACAGCCAAAGACTTGCAGGTTGATAGGTAAATTGGCCATTGTAAATTGCTCCGAGTATAGGTAGGTGGTAGGGGAATTGAGGGAAGGTGGGGATGTACTAGGAATGTGGGGTTAATGTAGGATTAGTATAAATGGTTGGTTGATGGTCGGCACAGACTCGGTGGGCCGAAGGGCCTGTTTCAGTGCTGTATCTCTAAATAATTAAATAAATAAAAAACAATCATCCAAACAGGATCTATGCCTTTTTCCTCCTGCAGTCCAAATTGTGTTGCTGTGCAATGTTGTGCAGAGCATAGCACACCACGACTATTCTGGACAGCCTGGTTGGTGCATATTGGAGAGCACCTCCAGATATGCATAGGCAGTTGAACCACATCTTTAGTATGGCAATGGATTGTTCGATCACTGGTGGTGACATGGCATTCATTGTAGCACTGTTGGAGTTCATTGGTTGGGCTTCTGATGGCTGCTATCAGCGAAGCTTGAAGTAGGTATATTTTGTTTCCTGGCTGCTTCCAGAGGTGAAGACGTCAGAGAACTTGGACTGTTGTGGACTGTGGCAACAGTGTGTACCATCTGCAAGATGCATTGCAGGAACTTGCCAAGCCTTCTCCGACAGCACCTTCCAAACCCACGACCTCTACCACCTAGAAGAACAAGGGCAGCAGATGCATGGGAACACCATCACCTGCAAGTTCCCTTCCAAGTCATACACCATCCTGATTTGGAACTATATCACCATTCCTTCACTGTCTGGGTCAAAATCCTGGAATTCCCTCCCGAACAGTACTGTGTGTATACCTACATCACAAAGACTACAGCTGTTCAAGAAGGTGGCTCACCACCACCTTCTCAAGGGCAATTAGAGATGGGCAGTAAATGTTGGGTCTTGACAGCGATGCTCACATCCCATGAATGAATAACAAAAGGATGAAAGAATCATGCCAGCTCCTGGAAGTCTTGCACACACCTGCATACATATCTCTTTATGGTTGCACACCAGCTGTTCAGTGATGGAATAGAAGCCCTTGCAGTTGACAAATGGTCCTGGTTGATCTGGGCGTGCACGAATTGCCACATGTATGCAGTTGATGATGCCCTAGTCCTGTGAGGAGCCAGCCAGAGACACAAACATGAGTGCCTGCTCATATTAAATGGCGTCATTGCAGGTGAAGTTGGCATAATTGTTGGCCCTGGCAAACAAGCCATTGGTCACCTATCTTATGCATTTGTGGGGCTGGAGACAAAAAGTTGAGGGTGCTGTTGTCTTTGACAGCCACTGATAACACGTGACGCCAGGTCCAGCAGGCAGCAGGCTGTCTTCTAGGAGACTGCAGATGTCTGCCACCTGCTCATGCCACAACGTCAGACTCCTGAAGCGCTGCTGTTCCAACATGACAAGGAAACTCAGCCTCTGCCTGTACATCCTGCGCTGTGGGTAGTGTCTCCTGCGAGCTGCACCCTCTGCTGCTCCCCTCTCTGATGTCCAGATGCAGATATCTCAACAGCAGGCCGCTGCTGTTGTTCCTCCTCATCTGAGGTCCCATCCAAGGCAGCCAAAGCACCATCCATCCTGGTGTGATTCAGACAATCTCCAAAGTGTAGAAAGTAAACTCACAGCAAAAGCACTGTCAACAAACCCTTTCCCACTAGTAGGTAAGAAAGCAGCTGTGAGCAGAGTGTTTGTTATGACATTTCTATGAGTTTGAATCAGCCCCCTCAATTACTGTTGGTGCTGTCACTTTGCTTTCACTGGCGAGTTTCTGGAAGCCCATGAAACCCATGGATACACCATTAAACTTAAAGGCCAGTTGAAATATTGCTTCAATTGAGTGAATAACATCCATTAATAAGTTACCTATCTCACCTGAGGGGTTGCACGCAAGTAGCCTAACACGCTCCAGTTAAATGCGGAAGTTGGTGGGTGAGAACCGGCTTCCCGACACACTTGCGCTTTTGTCTGGTTTTCATTCCCTGCCTGCACCCAATCCCACACACTCCTCGAGGTTAAAACTTCTCCCCATTAAATCAGCCAAGAAAAAATTATCTGCAGGCAAAGCTGACACTGATCAATGGAAATGATAGAAAGTAATACAACTGAGTGGGCCAATCAGCTGGCCAGAGCATTGTTAATAAACAAATTGGATTTATTGACAGCCCCTTTTGACTAAGGAAAAATGTCACACAATTATTATTTTGAAATAATTTACTACTTTGTGCTATGGATATAAAAGCTTAATCAACTGAACATATAAGAATACAGGGATTGAGATAAGAGTAGATAGCTCAATGTAGGAAATGTAGACTTTTTATATCTTTTGGTATTATGAATTTTATTGCACTTTTATATATATATATGTTTTATAGAAGCTTTTGGTAAATGAAGAGCTAATTTTAGATGTGTGCCTTTCTGAAAAAAGTGCTGCCTGCACAGTTAGAGTCAACAGGAACTACATTGTGACATGGACTAAAAACATGAATCGATAAAGGAAAAGAAAAGAACAGATGTCAAAAGCTATGTAGCAAGTTGTAATTAAAATGTAACAGAAAAGCAGTATGAGTCTCGCCGGAAATGTATGAACTAATGGACCTCAAGGTTATAAAGGACTGTTTGTGCGCCAAGGACACATTGTTTTATGCATGGGATCACGATTAATGCATGCATCAGCAAATGAACTGGCAGGACCAATCAAAACAGCAATCTGTATGAACCAGCCAATCAGTGCCCAGGAGGAGCCACTGGCTACCAATAATAAAGGAACAGACCTGGATAGGTTTGGGGCACAGAATTGAAGATGATAAAGGGAGAGAGATGAGGAGCCACAAGCCAGCTGTGCCACTACAGCCAGTGGAGAGTAAAGGCCATGCAGATGAGGGTATTGACTGCCTTGGATTTGTCAAGTATTGCTTTTTGCCTTAATAAATCATCATGATATCACTACATTAAGTGTCTCCTTGTTTGAATTCCTATTGTCTGATCCAAGATCTAATGATAAGTAAGGTTCTAAATTTTACATCTAGCTGAAGGGTTAGCAGTGGTAGAAGAATAAAAGACAAAATGGCCTTCCTCTGTACTATAATTTGTATGATTCTATTACAGAATCATAGAATAATTATAACACAGGAGGCCACTTGGCCCATCATGTCCATGCCAGCTCTCTGCAAGAGCAACTCAGCTAGTCCCATTCCCCTGCCTTTATCCCATAGCCTTGCAAATCTTTTCTCTTCAGATAATTATCAAATTCCCTTATGAATACTATGATTGAATCTGCCTCCATCACACTCTCAGGCAGTGCATTCCAGATCCTAACTGCTTGCTGCATAAAAATGTTTTTCCTCATGTCACCTCTGGTTCTTTTGCCAATCACTTTAAATTGGTGTCCTGCCAATGGGAACAGCTTTTTTCATACCTACTCTCTCCAGACCCCTCATGATTTTGAGCACCTCTATTACATCTCCTCACAACGTTCTATTCTCGAAGGAGAACAGTCCCAGCTTCTCCAATCTATCTATGTAACTGAAGTCTTTCATAGCTGGAACCATTCCCGTAAACCTTTTCTGCACCCTCTCCAGTGCCTTCACATCCTTTCAAAACCGCAGTACCCAGGATTAGACACAATACTCAAGTTGAGGCTAAACCAGTGTTTTATAAAGGTTCATCACAACATCCTTGCTTTTGTACTCTATGTCATAAGAACATAAGAACTAGGAGCAGGAGTAGGCAATTCAGCCCCTCAAGCCTGCTCCGCCATTCAATACGATCATGGCTGATCTCATCTTGGCCTCAACTCCACTTTCCTGCCCATTCTCTAGAACCCTTCAACCCATTTCTAATTAAAAATCTGTCTATCTCCTCCTTAAATTTACCCAATGTCCCGGCATCCACCGCACTCTGGGGTAGTGAATTCTACAGATTCACGACCCTTTGAGAGAAGTAATTTCTCCTCATCTCTGTTTTAAATCTGCTACCCCTTATCCTAAAACTATGACCTCTCGTTCTAGATTGCCCCACAAGAGGAAACATCCTCTCTATGTCTACTTTGTCATCTTATATACCTCAATTAGATCTCCTCTCATTCTTCTAAACTCCCGAGAGTAAAGGCCTAAACTGCTCAATCTCTCTTCATAAGAGAAGCCCCCCATCTCTGGAATCAATCTAGTGAACCTCCTCTGAACTGCCTCCAATGCAACTACATCCTTTCTCAAGTAAGGGGACCAAAACTGTACTCAATACTCCAGGTGCAGTCTCACCAATGCCTTGTACAGTTGCAGCAACACTTCCCTACTTTTATACTCTATTCCTTTTGCAATAAATGCCAAAATTCCATTTGCCTTCCTTATTACCTGCTGTACCTGCAAACTAGTTTTCTGCAATTCATACACGAGGACATCCAGATCCCTCTGCACCGAAGCATTCTGAAGTTTCTCTCCATTTAGATAATAATTTGCCTTTCTATTCTTCCAACCAAAATGGATAACCTCACACTTATCCACTTTAAAATCCATCTGCCAAATTTTGGCCCATTTATCTAACCTATCCATATCCATTTGTAGATTTCTTATTTCTTTATTGCATCTTACTGTCCCACCTATTTTAGTGTCATCTGAAAACTTGGCTATAGTACCTTCTATCCCTGCATCCAAGTCATTTATATAGATTGTAAATAGTTGGGGCCCGAGGACTGACCCTATGGCACCCTACTAGTTACATCTTGCCAACCAAAAAAAGACCCATTTATCCCGACTCTCTGTTTTCTGTTGGTTAGCCAATCCTCTATCCAAGCCAACAAATTGCCCCTAACCCTATGTGAACTTACCTTGTGTATTAACCTTTTGTGCGGCACCTTATCAAATGCCTTCTGGAAGTCCAGATATACTACATATACAGGATCCCCATTATCCACTTGGCTTGTTACAGCTTCGGAGAACTCTAGCAAATTAGTCAAACACGATTTACCCTTCATAAAACCATGCTGACTCTGATGGATTGCGTTTTGACTTTCTAAATGTCCTTTTATTACTTCCTTAAGAATGGATTCTAACAATTTCCCAACAACAGATGTTAAACTAACTGGTCTAGAGTTTCCTACTATCTGCCTCCCTCCCTTTTTGAATAAGGGCGTTACATTAACTTTTTTCCAATCCATTGGAACCTTTTTCTCATTCAGAGAATTTTGGAATATTATAACCAATGGATCCATTATCTCCACTGCCACTTCCTTTAAAACCCTAGGATGTAGGCCATCAGGCCCTGGGAACTTGTCTGCCTTCAACCCTAACAGTTTGCTCTGTACTTTTTCCCTAGCGATAATTGTTCTAAGTTCCTCCTTTTCTATAACCTCTGCATTACCTGGTACTTATGGGATGGTACTAGTGTCCACCACCGTGAAAACTGAAGCAAAATACTGATTTAGTGTCTCTGCCATTTCTGTGTTCCCTTCAATTAACTCCCCAGTCTCATCCTCCAACAGACCAACATTCACTTTAGCTACTCTCTTCCCTTTTATATACTTATAGAAGCTTTTGCTATCCATTTTTATATTTTGCGCTAGTTTTCCTTCATAATTTACCTTTGCTCATTTTATTACTTTTTAAGTAACCCTTTGTTGATCTTTAAAAGTTTTCAATCTTCCAGCCTGCCACTGGCCTTCGCAATATGGTATGCCTTAGTTTTTGTCTTTATGTTATCCTTAACTTCCTTGCTTAGCCATGGATGTTTCCTTGCTTAGCCATGGAATCTTTCTTCCTCTCTGGAAAACATTTTAGTTGGGATAAATTGAATATCTCCTTAAACATCTGCCACTGTTCGTCAACTGTCCTACCTGTCCTGCCCAGTCCACTAGGGCCAAATCTGTCCTCATGCCTATATAATTACCTTTGTTTAACTCCAGAACACTCGTGTGGGAGTCCAGCTTCTCACTCTCAAACTGAATTAGAAATTCTAGCATGCTATGATCACATTTCCCTAGAGGTTCCTTAACAATGAGATCATTTATTAATCCCACCTCAGTACACAACACCAAATCTAGAATAGCCTGCTCCCTGGTTGGTTCCACAACATATTGCTCCAAAAAACAATCTCTAATACATTCAATTAACTCTCCCTCGAGGCTATCCTTTCCAATTTGACTAATCCAGTCGATATGCATATGAAAATCACCCATGATTATTGCCGTACCTTTCTTACAAGCCCCCAGTATTTCCTGGTTTATACTGTGCCCCACTGCGGAACTACAGTTTGGGGACCTATAGATTACTCCCACCAGTGCCTTGTTTCCCTTGCTATTTCTTATTTCTACCCAGACTGATTCTACGTCTTGATCTCCAGTGCCTATATCATTTCTCACTACAGCACTGATCTCTTCCTTCACTAACAAAGCTACACCACCTCCTTTTCCTTCCTGCCTATCCTTCCGAAATACTGAGTACCCTTGGATATTCAGTTCCCAAACCTGGTTTCCCTGCAACCACGTCTCAGTAATCGCCACTAAATCATACCCATTTGTCTCTATTTGCTCTGTTAACTCATTTATTTTATTTTGAATGCTTCGTGCATGTCTCTGTTTATAAACCCCAAGATCATGTATTCCTTATGAACTGCTTTTTCAATCTACCTGCCACCTTCAAAGATTTGTGCACATATACCCCAGGTCCCTCTCCTCCACCACCCCTTTAGAATTTTATCCTTTATTTTATATTGCCTTTCCTCATTCTTCCTACCAAAATGAATCACTTCACATTTCTCTGCATTAAACTTCATCTAACACTTGTCCACTCATTCCACCAGCCTATCACTATCATAGAATAGTACAGCACAGAAGGAGGCTATTCATCCCATCAAGTCTGTGCAGGCTCTTTCGAAGAACAATCCAGTTAGTCCTACTCCCAGCTCTTTCCCCACATCCCTGCAATTTTTTCTTCTTCAACTATTTATTCAATTCCCTTTTGAAGGCTACTGCTGAATCTGCATCCAGCAAGCCATCAGGCAGTGCATTCCAAATCCTAACCACCCACACTACATGAAAAACGTTTTTCCTCATGTAGCCTCTCGAGTTGCAACAACTTCATAATGAACCCTAGTACAGTCACACATTGCGACTTCAACTGTTCATCCCTGCCCTGACTTGTTTCTAATTCTGCTCGTTGCAATTATAACCAACTCAGAACATACATAACAACATAAGAGCAGGAATAGGCCATTCGGCCCCTCGAGCCTTCTCCACCATTCAATACATTCATGGTTGTCCTTCTACCTCAGCTATAGCTTCCCACACTATCCCAAATCCCTTGATTCCCTCAGAATCTCTTGAATATCCAAAACATCTATCCATCGCAGACTTGAATATGCTCAACAACTGGACATCAAAGTTCTCTAGGGTAGGGAATTCCAAAAGTTCATGATCTTGAGTGAAGAAATTGTTTCTCATCTCAGTCCGAAATGGCCGACCTCTTATTCTGAGACTGTGACCAGTGTTCTTAACTCCCCAGCCAAGTGAAACATCTTCCCAGCATCTACACTGTCAAGCCCCTTAAGAATTTTTTATCTTTCGATGAGATCACCTCTCAATCTTCTGAATTCTCGGAAATGTTGGCATAGTCTACTCCCTCTGTCTTTATAGGGAAATCCTGCATCCCAGGTAAGGAGAGCAAAACTGTACAAAGTACTCCACATTTGGTTTCGCCAAGACCCTATAGGATTTACTCTTATATCCCAAACCCTTTGTAATAAAGGCTAACATACCATTTGCTTTGCTAATTACTTGCTGTACCTTCATGTTAATTTTGTGTACAAGGATACCAAGCTCCCTCCGAATATCAACAATTCCCAGTCCCTCACCTTTTAAATCTTCCGTTTTTCTGTTATTCTTACCAAAGTGGATAATATTACATTTCTCCGCATTATAAAATAACAACTTGTATTTACATAGCACCTATAAAGTAACACAATAATATAATAAAAGAGGTAGGTTTTAAGGAGCAGTTTAAAGGGGAAAGCAGTTTAGGGAGGGAAGTCCAGGGCTTACAGCATTGACAGCTGAAAGTATGGCCATCACCTCCTCACAGCTCACAATACTTCCAAGTTTTGTGTCAGCTGCAAATTTTGAAATTCTGCCGTGCATATCTAAGTCTAGTTCATTAATATACATCAAGAAAAGCAATGGTCCTAATACCAATCCCTGGACAACCCCACTGTATACTGTCCTCCAGTCCAGAAAGCAACCATTCACCAATACTCTCTGTTTCCTGTCACTCAGCCATCTTTGTTTCCATGCTGCCATTTCTCTTTTATTCCATGGGCTTCAACTTTGCTGACAAGCCTGTTATGTGGCACTTTATCAAACACCTTTTGGAAGTCCGTGTACACCACATCAACTGCATTACCCTCATCAACACTCTCTGTTACCTCCTCAAAAAACTCAATCAAATTTGTTAAACACAATTTGCCCTTAGCAAATCTCTGCTGGCTTTCCTTAATTAATCCACATGTGTCAAAGTGACTGTCAATTGTGTCCTGGATTATGGTTTCTAAAAGCTTTCCCGGCACCAAAGTTAAATTGATTTGCCTGTATTTGCTGGGTTTTTGTGATTAAACCTTCAAACTGTTTATGGATAACCAGTGTAAATGAACTACATAATACAGCTACATAAAATCAGTCATTTCATAACATCTTTACAGTTCAAAAGGTAAGCATAGCTGCATAAGAAAATTAATGTGCGAATTTGTAACCTCAGAAACCAATTATTCAAGAAGCACAAAAATGTGTGCAAGAGCTTTTGCTATTCCCTTTTTCAAAGTTTGAAGTCATTTGACAAAAAAACTGCATTGCTTTCAAAATGATTATTTCAAAGAAAATACAATTGGTTGAAAATGAAGATTTTTGTACTATACTTACAGAATTCGGAAATTGTTAGCAGCCATGAAATGACTCATACCTGTACATTGGGTAACAGTTATCAGAGCTCAAAATTACTGCTGGCAAAGCAGTGAAAAAATACTTATTGTGTTTGAATTACATTCCTCTATACATCATTTGAACACTGGTGTCAAAAAGAATGCATTAGGTACACCAAATATTACCAACTATGATTTTGAATTTAAAACTTGGGTCAAAGCTGTAGTTTGTTAAAATACCTTGTGAAATACATGATATGGTTCAGAAGTAAACAAAGTTGAGCATAAAAGAAAGTGAGTGATCCTTTGGTTTGTCTAAGAGATACTCAATATTGGTAATATATTTACATAGGATCTGGGATAGTTTATTGAATTGGGATGTAACTAGTTGAATTGATTGCCTTTTTATTTTGGCCAGTATTGTCAGCAAACTCTAATAGTGCATGTAAAAAGAAGTACAATCAATTGAATAACCTTAAGCATTTTCAGTATGATTTGGCTTATTTCTTAAATTAGCTTTTAAAGTTGCTTTTCCATAGTATTTTATTTAAATTATTATTTTGCATGATTGACATAAATGTCCTGTAACCGAAATTGGCACCTAAACGTTCTGATAATATGCATTTGCAAAATAATATAACATAACAAAGAGGTATTTTATTAAATATTTTGTACTAAAATCTACTGTCTCCAATCACAAAGATCTTAAGATAATCTGCGATATGCAATTTTGTCTAGTCTTTCAAATATGTTGGTTTTGCCCTTTGACCTATAGCACACTAGTGTTGTGATTGACAAGTTGGACGGAGTGTAGTACAACATGAAAAGGCATCAATACATCAACCATGTTCAATTCACATCAGCATGATTTCCAGCAACAGAACTGTAGCTGGGATCAAGGCAGGTAATAGGATCTATAATATTCACTAATACTTGACTTTCATTATGTAGAATTGTGGGATGTTTTGTGCTGTGAAATCTAGTAATATTTACGTAATGCACAGATTAGAGTAGATAGATATCTGGGGATATAATGCTCACTCTAGCTGTTGAGGTACAAGCAGGCCACAATATATAATTAATTACGATTTTGGACACTATTTTAGTTATGCGCTTTATAAAACAGAAATAAAGAAGTCACTGAGTAGAACGGAAGTTGCTGAGTGTCTTGTGAATGATCCATTATTGATGTGAGTCTAATACAAATTGGATTAAGACTGGGAAAATCCATTTACTTAAGACATTTAGAGAAGATTCAAATGCAGGCTCTAAAGTGGAAAAAAAATCATGGTGTTAACCCATTATATTATTCAACACATCCTGGTCTGTTCTGAAAGCATCAGTTACAGGACTGTCTCTGATGATTAAAATGATGTTTGGCAATTGAAGGGTGGAACATCTGCTTGGGTTAGGAGGTGTGCACATTGTCACATAAAATGACACACTGCATGGTTTAGTACCAAGATAGATATTTATAATATCAGACTATGTATAGAATACGCCTGGGATTGATTTAAAGCAGCAATATAACTGAGAGGTTCAGATGAGCATTCCCTATCCAGCCACTTATTATTTCTGCAGTGCTTTGCAAAAAAGAATAATTATTTCTTCACTGCAAGAGGACAGATCACTGTCAACAATATCTCTTCTTACCTTTCTCCAAGGTTGCCTTATTCAAAATACAGAATCAAAAGCCTTCATGGAACAAATGAATGTACTCTGGCATAATCATTTCTGTTACTATGTTAGGTGCAGGTGTTGGCAAAATATTTGATTCAATATTTCCTTTCATTTTCCTGTAATCTCTCTGTCCTTTTTTTAAAAACTTTTTTCCTTATGTTTTATGGCATTTTTAGACTTTGGTATGTAAACCGCTGACATGTGGACATGTGGGGGTGAAATTGGTCTATGCCAGCATAGCGAAGTGGGCATGTAGCGAATTGGCAGCTGGCTGATTTTTCAACAGGCCCCATCTTCTTTCCATTTAAGTTTACAGAGCGATAGTTCAAAGTCTTTTTGGACATTTGTTTCCAAGTCTCTGTCACATTTACTTGGTTTGAAATTAGCAATATTTTCCAAATGAATGAAAAATAAAAACTGGCAAGGTGAAAAGTCAATTCGCTACAAGCCCATTTTGCATTGCTAGCGTAAACAAATTTCACCCCACTGGTATCAGAATCAAGCACTCCTAGATCAGGTATAACATGCTTGGATGTGGCTAGATCTAAAACTAGAAGGGTGCCTTCTGCACTAGTCTGATATTTATCCTTCTCCCACTTTGTGAGAGAGACAGATAACGCGATTGGAATTGACAGCAGTTTTGTGCTGTTGACCTATGTCCATAAGAAACTGGATGGAGACTGCCCAAATCTATTTTACAATGGATCCTTACAACCAGCAGACGAAGGCAAGGTTAGATTTGAACCAAGATCCCAGAGGTCAAATGTTCGTAAGTATTGTCATGCATTTTTCCGGCTTTTGTTATGTTAACTATGGTCTTAGAGGAGGTCAGCTGCCCATTGCGGAAACTGAGGAATTCTGCATTTGGACCCAAAAGAAAGCAGAACAAGGTAAGCTTCCACTTCAATTTTTAAAATAATCTATGAAGCAAAAACAATGGTCTGGGAGCTATAATGTTAGAAAGCTGGTCCAATGAGAAAGATTTGTTCATGGGGTATGGGCGTCACTGGCAAGGCCAGCATTTCTTGCCCATCCCTAATTGCCCTTGAGAAGGTGGTGATGAGCTGCCTTCTTGAACCACTGCAGTCTGTTTGATGTAGGTACACCCACAGTGTTATTAGGGAGGGAGTTCTAGGATTTTGAAACAGCGATGCTGGTGGAACGGTCACATATTTCCAAGTCGGGATGGTATGTGACTTAGAAGGGAAAATGCAGGTGGTGCTGTTTCCATGTGCCTGCTGCCCTTGTCCTTCAAGGTAATAAAGGTTGTGGGTACTATCAAAAAAGTGTTGGTAAATTGCTGCAGTGCATATTGTAGTTCGTACACACTACAGCCACTGTGTGCCATTGGTGGAGGGAATGAATGTTCAAGGTGGTGAATGGGGTGCTTTGTGCTTCGATGGTGTCCAGTTTCTTGAGTGTTTTTGGAGCTGTACCCATCCAGGCAAATGAAGAATATTCCATCATACTCCTGTCTAGTGCCTTGCAGATGGTGGACAGCATTGGGGAGTTAGGAGGCATGTCATTGACCACAGAATATCCAGCCACTGGACCTGCCTTTGTAGACACAGTATTTATGTGGCTGGTCTAGTTAAATTTCTGGTCAATAGTGATACCCAGAATGTTGATGTGGGGCATTCAGTGATGGTAATACTGTTGAATGTCAAGGGGACGTGGTTAGATTTTCTCTTGTTGGAGATGGTCTTTGCCTGGAACTTGTGTGGCACGAATGCTACTTGTCACTTATCAGCCCAAGTCTGAATCCATGTCTTATTGCATGCAGGAGCAGACTACTTCATTATGTGATGAGTTGTGAATGGAACTGAACACTGTGCAATCATCAGCAAGCTTTTGAACTTTTGATGGAAGGAAGGTCATTGATGAAGCAGCTGAAGATGGTTGGGCCGAGGGCACTACCCTAAAGAACTCCTGCAGCAATATCCTGGGACTGAGATGATTGGCCTCCAACAACCACAAGTATTTTCCTTTGTGCTCGCTATGATTCAAGACAATTGACAGTTTTCCCTCTGGTTCCCACTAACTTTAAATATTCTAGGGCCTCTTGATGCCACCCTCAACCAAAATGTCAAGGACAGTCACTCTCACCTCATCTCTAGAATTCAGCTCTTTTCATGTTTGGACCATGGCTGTAATGAGGTCTGGATCAGAGTGGTCCTGGTGGAATCCAAACTAAGCATTGGCGAGCAGGTTACTGGTGAGCAAGTGCCGCTTGATAGCATTATCAATGACATCTTCTATCACTATGCTGATGATCGAGACACTGATAGGGCAGTAATTGGCCAGATTAGATTTGTCCTGCTATTTGTGGACAGGAATGGACCAGGGCAATTTTCCACTTTATTGGTTGGATACCAGTCTTGCAGCTGCATTGGAATAGCTTAACTAGAGGTGCAGCCAGTTCTGGAGCACAAGACTTCAGTACTACAGCCAGGATGTTTTTGGAGCCCAGAGCTTTTGAGTTATCCAGTGTGCTGAATTATTTCTTGATCTCATGTGAAGTGAATTGAATTGGCTAAAGACTGACTTCCGAAGATGGCATGGTGGGGACCTCAGGAGGAGGCTGAGATGGATTGTCTACTCAGCATGACTGGCTGAAGATGGTAGCAAATGCTTTGGCCTTGCCTTTCGCATTGATCTGCTGGGCTCCACCATCACTGAGGATGGGGATGTTCATGGAACCTCCTGCTCTGGTTAGTTGTTTAGTTGTCCACCGCCATTCACAACTGAATATGGTAGGACCACAGATCTTTGATCTGACCCGTGGCTTTGTTTTGTCTATTGCATACTGCTTCCACCGTTTAGCATGCATATAGTCTGGTGTTGTAGCTTCACCAAGTTGGTACCTTATTTTTAGGTACACCTGGTGCTGCTCTTGGCATGCCCTCCTGCACTCCTCATTGAACCAGGGTTGGTCCCTGTCTTGATAATAATGGCAGAGTGAGGGATATTCCGGGCCATGAGGTTACAGATTGTGATGAAATACAATTCTGCAGCTGCTGATGGTTCACAGCACCTCATGGATGCCTAATTTTGAACTGCTAGATCTGTTCTGAATCTATTCTATTTGGCACGATGGTAATGTCACACAACACGATAGAGGGTTTCCTCAGTGTGAAGATGGGACTTTGTCTCCACAAGGACTGTGTGGTGGTCAGTCTTACCAATACTGTCATGAACAGATGCTTCTGCAACAGGTAGGTTGGTGAGAATGAGGCCAAGTATATTTTCCCCGTGTATTAGTTTGCTCACCGCCTGCTGTAGGCCCAGTATGGCAGCTATGTCCTTCATGACTTGGCCAGCTGGTAAGTTGTGGGGGAGGTGCAACGAAACCTGGGTGTCCTTGTATATCAGTCACTGAAAGCAAGCAATCAGGTGCAGCAAGCAATTAGGAAGGCGAATGGTATGTTGCCCTTCATTGCAAGAGGTTTTGAGTACAGGAGCAAGGATGTCTTACTGCAGTTATACAGGGCCTTGGTGAGACCACATCTGGAGTATTGTGTGCAGTTTTTGCCTCCTTATCTGATGAAGGATGTTCTTGCCATGGAGGGAGTGCAAAAAGGATTTTCTAGGCTGATTCCTGGGATGGCAGGATTGACGTATGCGGAGAGGTTGGGTCAACTAGGCCTATATTCACTAGAATTTAGAAGAATGAGGGGGGATCTCATAGAAACCTATAAAATTCTAACAGGACTAGACAGGCTAGATGCAGGGATGATGTTCTCGATGGCTGGGGAGTCCAGAACCAGGGGTCACAGTCTCAGGATATGGGGTATGCCATTTAGAACTGAGATGAGGAGAAATTTCTTCACTCAGAGGGTGGTGAACCTGTGGAATTCTCTGCCGCAAAAGGCAGTGGAGGCCGTCATTAAATATATTCAAGAAGGAGATAGATATATTTCTTAATGCCAAAGGGATCAAGGGATATGGGGAGAAAGCAGGAACAGGGTACTGAATTAGATGATCAGCCATGATCTTTTTTGAATGGCGGAGCAGGCCCAAAGGGCCAAATGGCCTACTCCTACTCCTATTTTCTATGTTTCCACTCTTGCATAAAAGATCCCCACCCAGAGTACAGCGTTCTGTAGCCATTTGCCCTCAGTGCTTCTTCGTAGCACATCGGGGAGGGCAATAGGTACTAATCAGCTGGAGGTTTCCTTGCCCATGTTTGACCTGATGCCATGAGACTTCATGGGGTCCAGAGTCAACCTTGAGGACTTCCAGAGCCCCTCCCTCCCAACTGTATACCACTGTGCCATCACTTCCGGTAGGTCTGGCCTGCCGGCAGTTCAGGACGTACCCAGGGATGGTGATGGCAGAGTCTGGGATATTGGTTGAAAGGTATAATTCTGTCAGTATGACTATGTCAGGCTGTTGTTTGACTAGTCTGTGTGACAGATCTCCCAATTTTGGCACAAATCCACAGACAATAGTGAGGAGGACTTTGCAACATTGATTGATATGAGTGTGTCTTTGCATGTGCAGTGTGCCTCGGTCAGTCTCAGGTGGTCCGTCCGGTTTTGTTCTAATTGTTTTTTTTGTAGTCCTTTGATACAACTGAGTGATTTTCTCAGCACTTAACCAGGTTGGTTTATAAGGATTTTGCCATGGTAGTGTTCACCAATTCAACAAAAAGGAAAACAGAACTTTAACAATCCCTCACTGATAGTGTATATTTACAATGGAGTGACACCACCAATAGCCACAAAGGAGTCTGTGGCCCTGACTATGAAATTCTGTATCTACTTCATAAGAATGCTTGTATAATTTTAACTACCTCAATTTTCTTAACTCAAATAAATAAAAGCCAGGATTATGCAACCTGTCTCTATAATGCAATCCTTCAATGGTACCATTCTGATGAATCTGCACTGCACCACTTCCAAGGCCAATATATCTTTCCTAAGGTGTGGTGCCCAAAATTGAATGCTGTACTTGTGAGGGGTCTGAATAAGACTCTGTACAACTAAAGCATCCTGTTCTTCCCTTTGTATTCTTGCCCCCTTGAGATAAATCCAGAATTCCATTAGCCTTTTTGATTACTTTTCTGTGATGATTGCTGTATATGTACATCTAAATCCTTTTGCTCCTCCACAGTTTCCAGTCTCTTGACATGAAGAAAATATTCCAATTTGTCTTTCTTGGATCCAAAGTGGATGACCTCACACTTCACCACATTGAACTCCATCTGACACTGTTTAACCCACTCACTCAACCTCCTGCTGTGAATTTCTGTTCTAACCTACACAATTTACTGTGCATCTTAACTTAGAGGAGTGAACATAATAATAACTTCTGTATTTTGAAAGATTCTTATCATCTTTACTTCAAACAATTTTCTTATTTCTTTGCAGTTTCAAAGCACAAAATACCAAGGTTTTTTTTTATTCATGTTTCTTTATTCTTTCTGAACTTCATGAAAAATCTTTGATGTGGCTATTTGAATTCTACCAATTTATGTTTGTTTCGTCTTCTTTTACTCTTTTTTTTCTTTTCCTTAGATTTTTTTTTCAAAGTAATGGATGCAGTTTGCTATTTCAATTTGTTTCAATATGTTGCTACAAATCATCTGATACAATTTGATTTTCTAATACTTACTAGAGATAGGAGAGCTGGTCATTTCCCAAATCAAGCAAAATCTTGACTGAATAACAGGCCTGCTTAATTCTCAGAGCTAGAACTTGAAGCAGTACGTTCTTATTCTAAAATTCCCTTTTCCCCCTAATTTCTTAGTCCTTGGTCAATTTAGATAGGCATGGTGACCAACATTTTGGTGATAGGATCGTCATTTTGCTACTCAGTACTCTTGCACTCCCTGCATGACCTGGCGTCTCTTATATAGAAATTTGTTATGTCCATCTCAAGAGAAACATCCCTGAGCTTGCATCCATCCTCCCCCAATATATGACAATCTGAATTGATGCCCTGTCCAGCAGAGCTACAGTTTGAGCAACACATACAATAAAGCAAATGTGCATAGATAACTCATTGTTCTCTCTATATTAATTTCCCGTAACATAGCTAACATGCAAAATACTCAGACACCATACCCACCCATAAGTAGGATAGATTTATTTAAATAGGGCATAGATTTATTTCTTTGTGTGTCTAAGTGAAGAGGGTGAAGAGCACAGATGTATGTCTACTCAATTTCTTTTTAAATTTTTAACCATGAACAATAGGTTATATATTGCTATCTTTATCAGAAAATGACTTGTGCCTGCCAACTGCATTGAATTTATGTGCCAGTTTTCAACTTTTTTATTTACTAAGTGCTTTCCATTTTCTTCACTGCTGAAGCCTCTCTGTTTTTTTCTCCTTTTTAATTGCTCATTTTAAAGTTTCTATTTTTAATATTCACCAATCCTATTATAAAATCTTTACTCCCCAATTTCAATTCTCTTCCTGATTACACTACACCCAAATAAATAATCCCCAATCACACTGTAGCAAAAATCTGTCCAATCGTTGATCAACCTATTCTCCAAAATATGGCTGCCATAATACTCCCCAACCAGGGTCAATGTGAGAAGAAAGCTTTTAATCATTCTGTTGCTTTAAATATTGTGAATTTTGAGATGGGTGGATTAGCATAAGTTTGTAGAAATAAAAGGACTATTACAAATTTCAGATCTGCACTAGTTATTTTCTTGGATTCAGCACACCCTGTAATCAGACCCTGCATCACCTATGATCTGGGGGGGTACCTTAATTGCCCAATATCTGTTAATACGAGAGCATGGCCTGGGCCCTAACAATGGACTTCTCATTGTATGTACTGGATTCTTTCGGAAGGTAGACTGTTAAAAACTCATTGTGAGACAAGGCCAATTTTAAAGCAACAAACTGGTCTATTTTATATGAAATGCATGTTTGAACAGAACATAGTTTTCAGTGAAATAAGATTTGTTTCCTATCAAGATCATATCATCCAAACTAATAAATTGCACAAATTAGCCCATGATATTGAATTGGCTTCACTTCACAAGTCAATATTTATTGAACTGACTGGTGCTAACTTCAGAAAAAGGCAAATCCCTGCCTCTGAAATTGTTTCAAAACTCCAATTTACTGCAGGTAATATTTCAGCAGGCTTGAGCAGACAAAACTGACCTCCAAACCTCCGCTAGCTCTAATGGACTGTCAATCAAAACTTTTACCTTGAACAAGGAACTTCCATGCTCCCTTCACCCCATCCCTGGCAGGTGCATTGCCTGTTTGTTTAAGACACTTACTATGTTCAAATTCATGAAATCATTCCAATATTATAAATGCAAATACCTTTAACATGTACTAACAAACTGACTTGTTTCAAACTGATAGGATATGCGAAAAGTACAATTTTGTTTGTCATTCTGTCTGGTCCCAGCTACCAGGTCTAATTGATATTCTTAAATGTCTAAATGTGCAATGTTAGGAATTAACCCCTTGTTGGCTGAATTAACTTAATCGCAATATCATGATATAAATTAGTCTGAAATCCTTCCTGGATCAAATTGGCAAAAATTTAGGAATGTGACAATGGTAAAGTGATTCCCATATAATTCTGCCATTTCACATACAACAAATTAGTAAGACTTGAATTTGATTTTAGCTGTCATGCTTTCCTGCTATCACGTTCATTTGTACTTTGTTTTTAGGACCACCTGTGCATTCCTCTGAGCTTAATTTCTTTCTATTATCTCCTTAGCATCCAGTCCTAAAACCTGCACTCCTCAAACCTCAACCCAGCATACAGTGTCAACCTTAAGCCACTTAAGACTAGAATAGAATGATTAAACAGATTCTTAAATCTTAAATTTCTTTCAAAGTCTTAACTTTTATTTCTCATAAATTTAGTTAGTTGTCCAATAAATAGAAGCATGGCAGTACTTCTCAGTCCCATTTCATGCACATCCTGCACCATGTCGGAGCTCCAGGACACTTCTTGTGTCCTGGATAACCACATGTACAGGAAGTATTGTTAGCTCGAGGAGCTCGAGATTTAGGTTTCGGAGCTTGAGCAGCAGCTGGCATCAGTATGATGCATCCATGAGGCTGAGAGCATGTTTCTGGATGTGATCATCCTGCAGTTTAAGGGTGTGTAGGCAGTGAGGGAATGGGTGACTGCCAGACAGTCAAGCAAGACTAGGCAAATAGTGCAGGAGTCCCCTGAGTGCAACTTCTCTTGCAATTGGTATTCAGTTCTGAATACTGGTGAGGATGATGGTTCCTCTGAGGAGTACAGACAAAGCCAAGTCCATGGTACCAGAGGTGGTTCAGTTATACAGGGTGCAGGAATGGTTGGGAAAGCATCAGTGATAGAGAATTCTATAGTTAGGGGAGCAGATAGGTGTTTCTGTAGCTGCATTCTAGTATATTGCCTCCCTGGTGCCATGATTAAGGATGTTACTGAGCATCTGCATTGCACTCTGGGGGTGGGGAGGGGGGGTGCGGGGAAGGTGAACAGCCAGAGGTCATGGTCTATGTCGGCACCAACAACATAGGTAGAAAGAGGGATGAGATTCTGCAAGCAGATTTTAGGGAACTAGGAAAGAGACTCGCAAGCAAGACCTCAAAGATAGTAATCTCTGGATTATTCCTGGTGCCATGAGCTAGTGAGTATAGATAAAGGAGGATAGACTAGATAAATGCAAAAGCAAAATACTGCAGATGCTGGAAATCTGAAATAAAAACAGAAAATGCTGGAAATGCTCAGCAGGTCTGGCAGCATCTGTGGAGAGAGAAACAGAGTTAACATTTCAGGTCGATGACCTTTCATCAGAACGGTGTGGCTGAAAAGATGGTGCATGAGGGAGGGCTTTAGATTCCTGGGACATTGGAACCAGTTCAGGGGGAAGTGGAACCAATGCAGACTGAACAATTTGCACCTAAACAGAATGGGGAGCAAAGACTTTATGGAGCTGTTTGCTAGTGCTGTTCGGGAGGTTTTAAACTAACTTGGCAGTGGGATTGGAACCAAGATGTAGCATTAGGAATGAGAAACAAGGGCCGGAATTTTTTGTTGGGCGGGGTGAAGGGGGATGTTGTGCGTTGGGGGTGGTTGGAGCTTTGGGGCGGCCCTCCTTGGGACACAGGGTGCCCAATCAGGAGGGCGCCCCAGCAGCCTGCAAGAAAGCTGCATGGTTTCACCAGGTGGGCTTTCTGAGCCCTCAGCTGCCTGCCAGCTAACCCGTGGCGGTGGGCGGAGGCCCTTAAGTGCCAGTTAATTGGCCACTTAAGGCCTTGATTGGGCTGGGACGGTCAGGCCATTTCTTGCTGCCGCCGCGCCACATAAGATTGCAATGGGGGCAGGAGGGGGTCAGGAACGGCCCCCTCCCGCCACAAGCCCGCTCATTTGGAGGGTGTAAAATTCCCCCAATGTACACAAAGAATTGTGAAAAGTGGATAACACTAGAGTAAGAAGCAGTAAGGTATAATGTGGGGTCAGACTAAGAGGTAATGCAATAAGGTCTAAATTAGGTTTACAGTGCATTTCTGTAAATAACATTGGTGAGCTTCTTTTTATTCTTTCATAGTATGTGGGCATCACAGGCAAGGCAAACATTTGTTGCCCATGCCTAATTGCCTTTGACAACTGAGTGGCTTACTTGGGCCATTTCAGAGAGCAGTTAAGAGTCAACCACTGTGGATCTGGAGTTAGATGTAGGCCAGACCAGGTAAGGACAGCAGATTTCCTCCCCTATAGGACATCAGTGAACTAGATGGATTTTCATGAGAATCAATGATTGGCACCATTACTGAGATTAGCTTTCACTTTTATTAATTGCTTGAATTTAAATTCCATCAGCTGCTATGGTGGGATTTGAACCCGTGTCCCCAGGGCATTGGCCTGAGCTTCTAGATCACTAGTTCAGCTACATTACCACAATGCCACCGTCTTTGCAGTGCAAATAGCCACATCGGAATATGATGTTGTCGTGATAATGGAGACATGGCTCAAAAAATGGTAGCACTGGGTACTGCACATTCCTGGATACAAGGTGTTCAGGAAATATAAGGAAGGAAAAAAATGGAGGAGAGGTGGCTGTAATGATTAAGGAGAATATTACAGTGTTGAAGAGAGAGGATGTCTTGGAGGGGTTAAGGACAGAATCTATTTGTTTAGAATTAAGAGACAATGGAGGTACCATTACACTATAGGGGTATTCTATAGATCACCAAGTAGTGGGAAAGATAGAGAAGTGCAAATTTTCAGGAAAATCACAGAAAGGTGCAGAAACTAATTAGTGATAATGGGGGTTTTTAATTATCCTAATATAGACTGGGATAGTAATAGTGTAAAGGGCAGAGAGGGGAAACAATTTCTGAAGTGTGTTCAAGAGAATTTTCTTGATCAGTATGTTTCCAACCCAACAAAGAAGGAGGCATTGCTGGATTTAGTTCCAGGGAATGAAGTGTGTCAAGTGGATGAAGTGTCAGTCAGGGAACTTTTAGGGAATAGTGATCAAAGTATCATAAGGTTTAGGTTAGCTATGGAAAAGGAAAAGGAGCAATCTAAAGTAAAGATTGGAGGAGGACAAATTTCAGTGGAGTGAGAACAGATCTGTCCCATGTAAATGGGAATTATAGATTAGCAGGCAAAACTGCAACTGGACAATGGGCTGCCTTTAAAGAGGAGATGGTTTGGGTACAATCAAGGTACATTCCCATGAAGGAGAAAAGTAGGGCAACCAAAGCCATAGCTTTCTGGATAACAAAAGAGATAGAAAGTGAGATGAAGCAGGAAAACAGTGTGTATTACAGATGTCAGGTTGATAATACAAGTGAGAAGCAGGCTGAATATAGAAAGTTCAGAGGGGAAGAGAAAAAGGACATCAGGAAGGCAAAGAGAGATTATGAGAAGTGGCAACTAATATAAGAGGGAATCCAAAAGTGTTCCATAAGCATATAAATAGTAAAAGGACAGTAAAAGGAGGGGTGGGACTGATTAGGCACTAAAAAGGAGATCTGCACATGAAGGGAGAAGGCATGGCTGAGGGACTAAATGAATACTTTGCACCTGTCCTTACCAAGGAAGAAAATGCTGCCAAAGTTATAGTGAAGGTAGTGGAAACACTGCATGGGTTAAAAATTGATAAAGGTATTAGAAAGGCTGGCTGTAGTTAAAGTTGATAAGTCACCAGGACTGGACAAGATGCATCCTAGGAAGTAAGGGAGGAAATTGTGAAGGCACTGACCATAATCTTCCAATCCTCCCAAGATACAGGGGTGGTGCCAGAGGACTGTAGAATTGCAAATATTATATCCTTGTTCAAAAAAGGGTGTAAGAATAAAGCCAGCAACTACTGGCCAGTCAGTTTAACCTCGGCGGTGAGAAGAATTTTAGGACAATGGGACAGATCTTATCCTGGTGGCGGGCTGGAAGGTGGGTGGGGGAGACCCTGCCTTGGCCCTCTGGTGGAATTTCACGATGGGCAGCCAAATAACTGCCTGCATTTGGAGACACTGCCCCTTTAAGGGACAAGCTCCTACCTCCAGATCTGCCAGCCAATTGGAGATCACCGCCACCTCCATAAAATTCCCCTTAAAGTGTTCAGAAAAGATAGGGAAGGAAAAATGGGAAGTGGGGGTGATAGCACTGATTAGGAAAGACTTTGTAGTATTGGAAAGTGAGGATGTCCTTGAGGAAGCAAGAGCAGAATCCCTTTGGTTAGAGTTGAGAAGCAAAAAGGGGATGATCATGCTACTAGGGGTATTCTATAGGCCTCCAAATAGTGAGAGAGAGATTGAGGAGTAAATCTACAGGGAAACCATAAAGATGTGTAAGAGCCTTACATTGGTGATATTGGGGGAGTTTAATGACCAAAATATTGATTGGGATAGTGTTAGAGTAAAGACTAAGGAGAGGGAGGAATTTTTGAAAGGTGTTCAGGAGAACTTTCTTGGCCAGTATGTTCTTCGTCCAACTGGGAAGAAGGCATTGCTAGATCTGGTGTTGGTAAATGAGGTGGGCCAAGTGGCCCAAGTGTCTGTGGGGGAACACTTGAGTAAGAGTGATCATCAATCATATCATAAGGTTTAAATCAGTAATGGAGAAAAGCAAAGAACAACATAAAGTAAAACTTTTAAATTTTCTCGATTGGAAGAGGGCTAACTTCAATGGGATGAGAGGAGATCTAGCCAGGTTAAGCAATCACAAACTGACAGGAAAAATGGTAATGCAACAATGGATGATCTTTAAGGATGAAATAGTTCAGGCACATGATAGGTACATTCCAACAAGAGCAGAAGTTAAGGGAACCAAAGCCAGTGCTCCGTGGATGACGGAGATGGAGAATATGATGAAACAAAAAAAGAGGGTTCAAGGTGCAAATCAGGTGAAGTCTTCAAGCGAGAACCAGGCAAATCCAATAAGTTGAGAGGGGAAGTGAAGAGGAAAATAAGACTGACAGAGAATATGCGAATAGAATGGCAGTTAACATAAAAAGGGAACCCATACATAAACCTTCTACCTGTATGTAAATAGTAAGCAGGTAGTGACAGGCGGCATGGAACTTACTAGGAACAAAGAAGATGATGTATGCTTAGAGGCGCAGGGCAAGGCTCGAATATTTAATGACTACTTTGTATTGATGTTTACCGAGGAAGACGATGTTGACAAAGTATCGGTAGAAACAGAGAGCAGAGGTAATGGTGAGTGAAAATTGATAGGCAGGATGGACTGGAAAGGCTAGCTATGCTTAGAGTGGATAAGTCACCTGGTCTGGAAGGCTTGCATGCCAGGTTGTTAAAGGAAGTGGAAATGGAGGTAGTGGAATGGCTTGCCATAAGCTTCCAATCTTCCCTCGGTATGGGGTAAGTGCCAGAGGATTGGAGAGTGACAAAAGTGACACCCTTATTCAAGAAAGGTGTAAGGAATTTCCTAGTAAATACAGAAAAGTCAGTTTAAAATCAGTGGTGGGTAAGGTTTTAGAAACCAGAATCAGAGAAAAAAAATCAACAGGCACTTGGAGAGGTTTGAGTTAATTCGGGAGAGCCAGCACAGATTTGTAAAAAGCAGATCGTGTTTGACTAATATAATTGAATTTTCAGATGAAGTAACATTGAAGGTTGATGAAGGGAATGCAGTGGATGTTGTTTATATGGATTTAAAAAAAACATTTGACAAAATATCACATAAGAGGCTGGTTAAAAAAATTGAGGCTCATGGCCAACCAGGTCAGTGTCAGCTTGGATAAGAAATTGGCTTAAGAACAAAAAACAAGTCGTGGTAAATATTTGTTTTTCAGAATGGAGGATGGTAGACAGTGGCATTCCCTGAGGTTCAGTGCTAGGACCACTGATTTTTTAAAATATAAATAAATGACTTGGATATTGGAATACAAGTAAATTTCAAAATTTGCCAAAGGTACCAAACTTGGAGGTGTGGCAAACAGTGAAGATGATACTAATTGACATAGATAGGCTAGTAGACCGAGTGGCAGATGGAATTTAATGCAGAGAAATGTGAAGTGGTGCATTTTAGCTGAAGGGATAGGGAGAGGTAATATATACTTAATGGCACAGTTCTAAAGAGTGTGCAGGGATAGAGGGACCTGGGAGTCCATGTGCACAGATCCTGGAAGGTGGCAGGACATATTGAGAGAGTAGTTAGCAAAGCATATGAGATATTGGGCTTCATAAATAGAGGTATTTGAGCACAAAAGCAGGGAAGTTATGCTGAACCTTTGTAATGCTCTGGTTAGGCCACAACTAGAGCATTGCGTCCAGATCCGGTCACCATGCTTTAGGAAAGATGTGAGGGTCCTTGAGAGGGTACAGAGGAGATTTACCAGAATGGTTCCATGGATGAGGGATTTTAGCTACAAGGTTAGGCTGGAGTAGCTGGTGTTGTTCTCCTTGGAGCAAAGAAGATTGAGGGGAGATTTGATCGAGGAATTCAAGATTATGAATGGCTTAGATAAGGTAGGCAAAGAAAAACTGTTCCCATTAGCTGATGGGTACAAGGACTAGGGGACACAGATTTAAGGTTTTGGGTAATAGATACAAGGGAGATGTGAGGAAGAACTATTTTATGCAGTGAGTCGTAATGACCGGCAACTTATTGCCCATGAGGGTGGTGGAAGTGGAAATAATCAATGATTTCAAAAGGAAGTGGGATTGAGAGAAATAAACTTACAAGGCTATGGGATAGAGCAGGGGAATGGGACAGACTGGATTGCTCCACAGAGATTTGGCATGGAATTGATAGGTCAAATGCTCTCCTTCTGTGCCTTAATGACTCTGACTCTGTCGGGAGAATTCTATGCTGACCCCACATCTGGTTTGGAGGCCACCTTCCCGCCTCCACCCGAATTAAGTCGGGGTGGGAAAGCCTGTGAATGGCCTTCCTGCCCTAATACCAATCGAAGCCCTTAAGTGGGAAATTAATGTCAGAATTAGCCCAGCTGTGAGTGGGCCTGTCACCACAAAGGGAGCACACCAAGCAAACCAGTGTGGGTTGCTTGCCAGCTCCGGGGTGGGGGACGTGGCTGGGGGAATGTCCCTCGTTAAAAGGCACTTAGTGCCTGAATGAGGGACCTGGCATCGGGAAAGAGGGGGCCCACTGAGAGCTACTTCCCTGTCCATGCTGCCAACCCCGCTACACCCACCCCTCCCCAGTGATCCCCAACCCACAAAACCCCTCCCACTGGGACTTACCTGTGGCTCGGTTCCAGGGCCTTGGTTAAGTGCTCTACCAGCAGCAGCCATGGCCTCCATGGTTCCACTACTCAGTGAAAGAGCTGCCAGCCTCTGATTGGCCAATAGCTCTCAGCAGGTGGGACATCCGTCACTGGGGTCCTTGATCCCTGGGAAGTGCCACCGCTGTCTACTTAAATGCCTAATTGGCACTTAATTTGGTGGGCCTTCCCCAGAGGAGGTGACGCGGGCTCTCGCTGGTGCTTTTGCTGGTGGTCGAGACCCCCATCGCCAAGACAAAATCCTGGTATATGACTCTTGCAGAGGGCTGGCACAGATATGATGGACCGAACTGCTTCCTTCTGTGCTGTAACTATTCCATGATTCTATGTTTCTGTGATTATAAGAGTGGCTTCTACCCTCCCCCTAGCCTCAGCAGCCACACGCACACTAGCTATATATCCAGCTCTGGAGCTTCAGGAAATAATGTTGGTAATGCTGAAAGTGCACACATCATATAAAAAGCTGTGCACTACTGTCATCTCTGTTATTTACTTCCAAGGTCATTGAATTGATAGATTTTAACTCCAAATAAAATTAAGTCAATTCAAATAGTAACTCTTAATAGATGTTCCTGCCTGTATATCTATTGCAGTACACCACTGGTTGAAAGATCTGGCAGTCTGATGTGCAATTATTTACCTCTATATGTATAGTTCTGGTTGAATGCTGAGAAGGCATTTTCACTTCAGCAGGTGCCTAAACACAAGTGATTTATTTGCCTGAATCAAAATAAATTCTGAATTTGATATAAAAAGGGAACCAGGCACACCGTAATTTATTATGCTGCATTAGACAATGGCTAAGCACAGCCATATACAAACTTTAAGGTTTGTATCAGAAAAAGATACCAATATAACCACTAGGTATTTTAGACTTTAAATAAATTGTGCTTTATTTTGCTTTTTATAGAGTTTATTATTATATAGTCATCATTCATGGTGTTCTGTTAAATAGAGTAATTTTGATTAACTTTCAATAGCAGTGATTTACAATTACAGTTTAATGTAACACTTAAACCTTTGCTAAGCGGCAAAGTTGCTACACTATATTGATCAAAAAAATCATATTTTTACAATTATTTAAAATTTCATGATAAGCTTTTTCTTTAAGCATTTATTGTAAGTGTCATTGTTATGATCTTTCTGTTGTATAAAATTTGCAATCACAAAAATAGAATATAAATAGGAAAGCTGTATTACTATTTCACCATAACTGAATAATATTAATGGTAATGATCTATGGCCATTGAATGGCTTCCTTCTGCACTGTACCATTCTATGATTGTATGTGTAGTGTTGAGCCAAATTCACCTATTCTAATAGCTCCATGAACAATGGCCCATTTCTTCTGCAGTGTTGTGGAAAGGGCACAGACAGATGAATCCATTTTAATGAGGTGAGCTAAGCCTTTCAGTACGATATTTGTGTTCTTATTGCCATGTAATGCTTGAGCTAGCACCAATGATCAGACTACCTTGGAGATGATATAGTGCAATTTCCTTAGGCAGCCAAATACAGTTGTGAAAAAATTATGCTTGGAATTCAAACAAGGATCATTTGTATTGTTTCAAGTGTTAATTGTGTTTTTCTTAACTCTGTGCAAAATTACAAGATTACCTATGAAAAGGTTTTCAATATTTTCCAACATTTAAACAATGACAAATACTGGAGAAATATAACATGTATCTTGGCATCATTTATAAACTAAAGGAATTTTTTTTTCAATTATAGTTACCAAAATATTACACAATGTTTTTCCTTTTAAAACTAGTGTTAAGGCCAGGTGAGGAGGGGCTCTCAAGCTCCCCTTCTCTGGTTTGACCACAACAGGGTTTACCCTTCTTTAACACTATAGTTGAACTTACCACCTCAGTGAGCGCTTGCTCCTGTTCCTCTAAAGTAATTGCAAAAGAACCAATCAGACAGATTTTCTTGAGTTTAAACAAGAAAGATGGTAGGTTTATTACTCTTAACACTCTAACCCGGTTAAAATACGAAAAATACGCTACACATTCACACACACATTCACATGAGGGTCACACACACAAATAGATTACAGAGAGAAAACAGATTTGGTGGTTGAATTAAAGTCCAGAATAAATGGAATTTAAATACAGTTCTGAGTCTAATAATCCTCAGCTGAAATTGTATTCCTGAAGTCTTCACTGGGCTACGTGCACAGTGGTGGGCTTGCTTTGCTCAGGGCTCCTGGAGGCAGAAGAGGAAGTTGCTTCTCGTCCTTTGGCTGCTGGCTGTGGTGGTCTGTAAGCTTGAGGGGCTCCCAGTCACAACTGAATCTTCTCTTGATTCTTTCTGGAGAGAGAGAGATAGAGAGAGAGACCTGCTTCATTGATGGCTTTTCAGTTACTCCTGTCTGCTTTCTGTGTGACAAAGCTTAGTTTCTCCAGAGCTGCACATGATGCTATCAAGCCCCTTTATTGTTTTAATGAGGTTTTTTCTGGAATCCTCTCTGAGATTTAAGGTGCTACACTTCAAGCTGTCCAGTCACACTTGGAGGGGGTTAGCTCTTTCAAAGTCAATGGGTGTAGATCGCTTTGACAACTGTGTTGATAAGGCCATTCTAGGTAACTTAATCAGAGAACAGCTAGGCTGCATGAGACTTGTTGTCTCCAGTTTAATCTTTTGGTGTTTCAAATGTAAATTGCAGTGGCCATCTTGGCTGTCAGTTTTTTTTAAGTTACTTGGAGGATTTCCATTAAAAGTCTAATGCAAGGTTCCAACCGATTAATATTTCTCTGTTATATAGGGTTTTCATGACACTAGGGTATGAATATCCCCATTTTGCATAATTACACACATGAACACTTTTTGCATTGTTTAGTAAATAATAGCAAATGAATAAAAAACAAACTACATTTATTTAGTGCCTTTAATATGGAAAAATGTCTCAAAGCTCTTCACATTGTAAACAAAATATGGCCACTGAGCCAAAGAAGGAAATATCAGGAAAGGTGACCTAAAGCTTAAACAAGGACATCCTTAAAGGAAGAGCGGGAGGTAGAGAGGGGAGGGTTGGGACAGGGTGAGAGGTGGGAATTCCACAGCCTAAGGTCTAGGTGTCTGTAGGTATGCTGCCAATGATGGAGCAAAAGAAGGGGAATAGATAACAAGCGAGAGTCAGAGGATCAGAAAGTTTGAGTAGAGGGCTGTATCACTGGAGGTGGTTACTGAGATAGGAACAGGTGAGGCTATGAAGGGATTTAAACGTGAGGAAGAGCATTTTAACTTTAGGGGAACCAATGTAGGCCAGCAAGGACCGGTATGATGGGTGAGTGGGACTTGGTAAGAGATGTGAATATGGGGTGTTGAGTATTGGATGAGCTGAAGTTCATAATATGAAGAGCATTCTGGCCAGGAGTTCATTGGAATTGTCAAGTCTGCAGGGGACTAGGGCATGGATGAGGGTTTGAGCAGCAGACGGGATGAAATATGGGTAGAGGTGGGAAATGTTATGCAGATGGAGGGCAGACTTTGTGATGGACAAAATATGGGTTTGGAAGCTCAGGTCAAAGTTGTAGAGGATGCTGAGGTTGTGATCTGTCTAGTTCCCACCTTGTCATTCTCGTCCTCTCTGAAACTTTTGACACAGTTGTCAGGCAAACCCCCTACCTGCCAAGAATGAGGAAAATGAATTTCACCACATGAACATTGATTTTAAACAGTTCTTGGTGAAGAAAGAACTTGTTTTAAAAAAAAAAAACAATTGGAGACTTTGGCTGGAGAGAGACATTAGCATATCCACAGACAGTACGTCAAAGAACAAAGGGGCTATTTCCTGTTCCAATTTAATCCACAATGGACTTTTGATTACCAAATGTTGAAGATGGAAAGGCTATCATTCCAGGTTAACTGCTGAGGTGACTGAATATACAAACAGACATGGTCGGGCCAGTTTGATCACATGGCTGGCTGACTGTTGAAGTTTTTTTTTATTTGAACTTCCAAGAAGGAATTTGAAAACAGAAAGCTGTTTTCTCCTGGGCTGAGAATACCTCTCTCCTGTCTGCTCTCATCACGCTTTCACCAGCTTCGGAAAACATTGAAAACACATGAACTCCAAAAGAGAAATGTCTCCTACAGTGAACAAGGTTTAAGAAGAATACTGGGTCCCAACGAAAAACAAGACTACCTACAATCAAGGACCCTACAGTGAGCTCGAAGCACAGTAAAAACACCTCTTTATAGATTGCCTCAAACCCCTCCATTTTACTTTTCTTCTCTTTTCTATTTGCATGTGTGTATCGCGTGTGCATGCTAGCGTGGGTGCATCGTATATCTGTGGGTTTAATATATTTCACTTTTCTTTAAACCTAAGAAAAACCTGGTGTGCTAATTTCTTTGCCTTATAATTGGAAAGCTGTGAACAAGGATTCACAAAGCTATGTGGCCTGGTCCAATCTGCACCTTCTCCTTTGTTATCTCTTGCCCCACCCCCACCTCACTTGCTTATAATCTGTGACTTTTCTAATATTTGTCAGTTCCGAAGAAGGGTCACTGACCCGAAACGTTAACTCTGCTTCTCTTTCCACAGATACTGCCAGACCTGCTGAGTGATTCCAGCATTTCTTGTTTTTGTTTCACAAAGGGGGAGCTCAAAATGCAGTGTGTTTAAAAATAAAACTCTTTTACAATAAGACCAGGTGAAAACAGTAAAAGATCCCGAGACACCTTTTTCACCTGGTCGTAACATTAGGTTAAATGAAGAGGGGTGGGAGGAGACTCATGTGGTGTATAAATGCCAACATAGACCAATAAAACCAAATGGCCCATTTCTATGCTGTAGACTCTATGGCCCCAATCTTGACAGATGTGGGTTGCGAAGGCTGGGGGAGGAAAACCCAGAATTTCAGATTTCCTTGCATCCTGTGGAGTTTTGACTTCATAGCGTTCATATTTTTTTTCTGCCAGGGTTCCTGCCCAGAATTCTGCCTAATTGACATACTTGGCTTCCAGTCAGACAGGGGACACTTCAGAGCATGCTGTAACTGCAAGTAGGACGCTTGCAGGTGCAACTGCGGGTGTGGTAGGGGGTCCAATCCTCGATCCTGGGTTGTGAGGTCCGTTTCCTGACTCCATGGGGGTCTTTGCTTTGCAGGGGGTGGGGAATGGGCGGAGAGTCTGATTCAAGGCAAGAAGGATGCCTTCCTGGTCAACAAGCAGTGATGTAAAGATGCTTACTCTTTTCTCGAAGCTGTCCTTGCTTCCCTTCATCTGCCAGGTTTCCCATGCCCTGGCCAGCCAGGGTTTAACCTACAAAACCAGTTAAATCTGAGGCTGCCAGCCTCATTATAATATTTAAATGAACAAATCATCTCCTGGGAGCAGATTGGCTGCCTGCTCCTGTATCACCTTTGTTAAACTTGGAAGTGGGTAGGTTGGAGGCTGGTTGGGTCGGATTTGGGGGTTATTTTGGTGAAAGGGTGTAAACAGGTGCTAAGTGGTTAGTGTGATAATAAGCCATGTCTGTTTGAAAGTTTGGTTTTAGCACACAGTTTTGGGCCTAATTGCTGCTTACCATAATTTGAACTTGCCTGGAGGTGCCAAACCAGAAACCTGCAGGTTTAGTACTCAAGCACTGTTTAGTAGCAGTTTTCATGGAGCATTATATGTGGGCTCCACACATTCACTTCCACTGAAGATGTGGAGTGTACTGGCTGACACAAAACGGCACATTTCAGGATAGCTCAGGCATCGAGTGAGAGGGTGCATAGGTACTTGGATGCAGCACTGGAAGTCTTGGTTGAGGAGGTCCAGAGGGGCAGGGGTGTCCTGTACCCACAGGAGGAAGGAGTCCACCTCTGCTTCCTGTCCCTTGTGTCCCTCTTTCCTGCAGCAGCTGGTGCTGCTCTGCCTAGCCTTGGATCCTCCTCCTATTCCTCCTGCAGACCAAGGGGGTCCCCTAGCGAGATGCTGATTACTAACCACTCCTTTGGTGACTCCTACTATAAGTTCCCTAATGAGGTAGAATAGCACACCACTTACTCTTTTTAGGCAAAGTCCTCAGAAAATCTCCAGAATAAATGTTGATAGAATGTTGGTTAACTCTTGACAAACTGACCCAGAAAGTTTCCTGACGTGTTTCAAAGGTTTTCTTCAAATTTCCTGCAGCAAATGAACAGTGAAAGGTGAGATAAAAACAAGAAATGCTGGAAATACTCAGCAGGTCTGGCAGCATCTGTGGAGAAAGAAGCAGAGTTAACATTTCAGGTCAGTGACCCTTCTTCAGAACTGGCAAATATTAGAAATGTGAAAGGTTATAAGCAAGTAAAGTGGGGGTGGGGCAAGAGATAACAAAGGAGAAGGTGTTGATCGGACAAGGTCACAGAATAGCTGACCAGAAGGTCATGGAGCAAAGGCAAACAATATGTTAATGGTGTGTTGAAAGACAAAGCATTAGTACAGATAGGGTGTTAACGGACTGAAAATGAACAGCCGCAAGTACAAACATGAAAAAAACAGTGGGTAAGCAAACTGAACAAACTAAGATGAAATAAAATAAACACACAAAAATATACATATAAAGAAAGAAAAAATAACTAAAAATAAAAGTAAAATGGGGGGCCTGTCATGCTCTGAAATTATTGAACTCGACATTCAGTCTGGCAGGCTGTAGTGTGCCTAATCGGTAAATGAGATGCTGTTCCTCGAGCTTGCGTTGATGTTCACTGGAACACTGCAGCAATCCCAGGACAGAGATGTGAGCATGAGAGCAGGGGGGAGTGTTGAAATGGCAAGCAACCCGGAAGCTCGGGGTCCCGCTTGCGGACTGAGCGGAAGTGTTCCACAAAGCGGTCACCCAGTCTGCGTTTGGTCTCCCCAGTGTAGAGGAGACCACATTGTGAGCAGCGAATGCAGTATACTACATTGAAAGAAGTACAAGTAAATCGCTGCTTCACCTGAAAGGAGTGTTTGGGGCCTGGGATAGTGAGGAGAGAGGAGGTAAATGGGCGGGTATTACACCTCCTGCGATTGCAGGGGAAGGTGCCATGGAAAGGAGAGGAGGTGGAGGGGGTAATGGAGGAGAGGACCAAGGTGTTGCGGAGGGAATGATCCCTTCGGAATGCTGAAAGGGGAAGGGAGGGGAAGATGCGTTTGGTAGTGGCATCACGCTGGAGGTGGCGGAAATTGCGGAGGATGATTCTTTGGAGATGGAGGCTCATGGGGTGGTGTGGGAACAGAACTATGGGGATAGAACAATGGGAACATTTAAAGTGAGCTGCAGAGGCAGCTTGTCAGCAAAAGCAGACTAACAAACAGAAACTACCAGGACAGCTGTATACTGCTTAATAATAACCCTTTGTATAACAGTCAGCCTAACGGTTCACAAGGAGATAAGGGGATGGGAAACTGGAGTAAGAAGTTAAAACAAATTGGCAAGGCAGTACCCCAATCAGGCCCCGACACCAAGAAACTGCAGAAGTTTGTAGACCAATTGGGAACAAAGAGTAGGTGTTACTGATTTGCATGAATAACTATAATAAGGCTTGATTTGGCGTGAAAGGTGGGTTAGTTCAGTGTTAGTTCAGTGTGTGTGCTGCTTTTAGTTTTAGTTTAGTGCAGTTTAGTTCAGTTCATTGTTAAGTTTTCTGAAGATGTAACAATTAAGTACTGCAATAAAGTTTCTTAAAGCTACAGTCAGACTTCATCTCTCTTTGTGCAACTAATGGTATCCAACAACTTGGCGTAGTCAGCAGGATTGCTGGAGGATTAAAACTGAAGCCATAGACATCGGACCTATATCAGCGCCCCAGAGGTAAGGACTCTTCTTTACGTTAAAAGTCCTCGGTCGTTGTCTAAATTTCGGTTCCCTGCCACGCGATCTCGAACTTTTCTTTAGCGGCTCAAGACCCCTTTATAGACATCTAACTTGGCGGTATTTGGCGAAATACCTACTCGGCGGAAAAGCCTAACGGCTCGAGACCTGCTTCCCTACTCGAATTGATAAAATGACAGACGAAGGCAATCGACAGTTACCAACTACCGTCAAAGGGGGGCGAGCCCCACCTGACGTTCCCGAAGATGAAATACTCCGGCACTTAAAAGCATATGTGGAGCAACAGTTTAATTTGGCTAAAACGTACACTGAAATTTGGCAAAAATATGACACCTCCACGGGACAGTGGTCCCTGGAAGAGATAAAGAGAGTTTGGGTAAGGATAAAGAATGGACCCAATGGTCCTTGGCCGATAAAGGCCAGAGGGCTCCATGACAAAGTTTATGGCAGAGTGACATAAAGGACTATGTTTTAGAGTAAAAACAAGTTACTGTGTCTTTGATTTGAATGTGTGAATGTTGGAAGCTTCCACGAATGGATTGAATGTCTCTGGGATGGATAGCTTGTGTTCTGTGGAACTGACTGTCGCTAACTCTTTGTTGTCTGGCTTTGATGTTGAAAGCATGGGTCTATTAAGTTGTTTGGAATTGATTGGGTGAGAAAAGTGATTGTTGAGTGTATTAATTTCAATTTAAGATTGTACACCCAATAATGGGATATAAAATTGAATTATATTTTAAGTTAAAGTTTTATTTTTATTTTAAAAGTTGGTTTTGCAACCGTGAAAAGGCAAGGAACAATTTTCTAAGAGATAAGCTTCAACCTTGAAGGTCTGAAGATGTCTGGCAAAAATTCAATTTGAAGTTTAAAACACTGCTTTAATTGGAAACTATTAAGGTTAATTGACCTGTTAAGTTGAAAAACTGGAAATTTCATTTGTGGCCACAATGAACTTTCAAGTTTATTATGTCAAGTTTTGGAGGAGTCTTCAGCTCCGGACACAAGACTCGTTCATATAACATTGGCAGTTTTGATTTTTAAATATTTATTGCAGTGAATTGGAATTTGGAATCATCTTTGTTATAAAAAAATCCTGGCATTAGAAACCTCTTACAAAAGATGCTAAAAATTTGAAAACAATTGCAGTTTGATCTAAAATGCTGTCTTTCCTGATGGAGGTGCTTTCCTTTGAAGTTGATAAGTTACTAATGATTTTGTTGTTTTCAAACCCTAAGGATACCAAAAGGATTGAAAAAAGTTTAAAATGGAGTAGTTCTTTTCGATCAGAAAAAAAGGTTATGTAAAGTGACGCAGCTGAGAATGTTTTTCTCTGCCCCCCCTACCCCCCCCCCGGAGACAAACAAAGAAATTAACCCCGCTGCAGCTATTGTTTTCCCATTTAATCCACCACACAATTTTTGCATTGCTGAGAGTAAAATTTATATATATTGGTCATTATTAAATTTTTCTTCTTTCTTCTTCTTCTTCTTTTGGGCCTCCTTATCTCGAGACCCACTGGGCTCAGGGGCGGAGCCACAATGGATTCTTTGTTTTTTTAAAGCAGGTGACGGCAGGTTCCAAGGCCACGTGAGAACTGATGCCACAGCAAGAGATCCAGCAGCTTTGAGAATTTAAGAACTTAATTGCAGACATCAAATGTCACAGCATCTTTATCAATGAGACAAAGTGCTTGAGAAGGAGAGATAGTTGTAAGCACTTCTGTCTTTAACATACAAAAAAATACCACCAAGTCTGGGCATAAGAAATTGGAATCAATAAACAAAATTTAATTGATATGAGTGGTTATTTAAAGCACTCAAAGGGAAATTTATGTGATATTTAAGAGGACAATCAAAGTTTTAGAAAATAAAAAACACAAAAGTCTAAGTGGTTTACTGTGTTGGATATTAGCAATGGGTTCTTTACGTTTACATTCCAGGGACAACAGTTCACCTGGACGTGTCTCTCCCAGGGATTTTATAATAATCCATTGATATTCCACCTTCCTCCAGAAGGTCAGAGTGAAAGTTAAGCTGAAAAAGGCACAGATAATGAAGGAAAAGGTTTCTTATTTGGGAATAGTAATAACACAGGGAAAGCATGAGACAGAGCAAAAGTGAATGCAGACAATCCTCGAACTCCCCCTAGCGCAAGATATTAAAGCTCGAAGATAAAAAAGTTCAGTTCCTATTCCAGGTTGTGAGATTAAACGGACAAGAAGCACCAACCCCCATGGTTGCCCCCACATCCAAATTACTGATCAGTAAGGTTACGACCCAGCAGCCACAAGTGACTGGTCTCCCTTGCCCTGCCTTAACTGCAGACCAGAAAATGGACTTGCGATAATAAAAACTAATAAAATTGTATATGACAATATAAAGCTTGAGTTGGTACCGGTAATATTGAATATCTCAGATTGGAGGCAAATTGATGCGGGACATGTACCAGGTTGGATCAATGAGACCCAGTTGGAATATTTAGCTAGTCACACAAATGATAAAATTACCAGGTGCCAACTCAGAAAACTTAAGGTATGGAAAGGTCAGGAATGTGTAAATACAGGATCTATGAGTATTGGAGTAGTGTTGGGAATACCTGTAATTCTGAGAGATAAGTTAGGGATGCAATTACATGAAGTAGAAAATATAGGGGCAGAATCAAAATGTGGATTTAATGCACATTTGCAAATTGCACCATGGAGACTAGGAAAGCATTGTCAGGGCTAACCCATGTGGCCTATATGGAAAAGGGGAGATATTGCTTAGCCACCACAGCAAAGAAGTGCCAGTATGGACATAACCGTACTTGTCCGGTGAGCAACAGTACATTTTGGTTCAACCCACAATTACCAACCTGAGTAGGGAAGATGGAGTTGGTAGAGATACATAAACAAAAGACAGAAACGATAACTGTGACAGAAAGTATTAAGGAGGATTTGACAAATTACCTCCGGGAATATGAATATACTATTCAGCCATTGCCCAGATGCTTGGGTAAAGAGAGACAGCAGCTAGAAGTCATTGCTGTATTATACTACAATCTGGAACAACAGTCGAAGATGCTACAAGATGAGATTGACGAGATAAATGATTCTACCTGGTGGGAGGACTTATGGAACTGGGGGCCAAACGTGCAGATACACCCCTGGTTTAGAATTATCTCCCATGTCCTGATAGTGGTTTTGGGTATCATGGTGTTATATGTGACCTACTTAATTTGGCAACTTAAGAAATTAATTAGGCGATGTAAGAGGATGTATGAACACAGGTTGGACAGCTACCCGAAAAGCAATTAGTGTTCAAACTTGTTCTATAAAAGGAGAGACAATTAGTTATGCCATAAAAGGGTAATTGTATAACCTTTTCATATATACTTAAAATGAATTAATGAATGATCAATGGACTCTAAGAATGGAATGTTTGTACAATCGATTATGTAATAGTGATGCTTAAATAAAATTGTAATTGTACAAGTGTACTACCTTTTATGTTTTTGCTTATTAAGTGCTGTTGTAAACAAGTAATTGAAGCCCTTGCCAAGCTTATGCCCTTACAGAGTTTCCGCAGGCCCCTCTTGTGGCACAAGCAGGCAACATATTGAGTGCGACCCCTCCGGGTGTTGAAGGCTGTTTCTAGACAAATAGATACCATCAAAGACACCTAGGTGGGATCAAGGGAATGATCCTTAAAGGTGTTTGAAGAATCAAAGGGGGGACTGTGGGAACAGAACTATGGGGATAGAACAATGGGAACATTTAAAGTGAGCTGCAGAGGCAGCTTGTCAGCAAAAGCAGACTAACAAACAGAAACTACCAGGACAGCTGTATACTGCTTAATAATAACCCTTTGTATAACAGTCAGCCTAACGGTTCACAAGGAGATAAGGGGATGGGAAACTGGAGTAAGAAGTTAAAACAAATTGACAAGGCAGTACCCCAATCAGGCCCCGACACCAAGAAACTGCAGAAGTTTGTAGACCAATTGGGAACAAAGAGTAGGTGTTACTGATTTGTATGAATAACTATAATAAGGATTGATTTGGCGTGAAAGGTGGGTTAGTTCAGTGTTAGTTCAGTGTGTGTGTTGCTTTTAGTTTTAGTTTAGTGCAGTTTAGTTCAGTTCATTGTTAAGTTTTCTGAAGATGTAACAATTAAGTACTGCAATAAAGTTTCTTAAAGCTAGTCGGACTTCATCTCTCTTTGTGCAACTAATGGGATCCAACAGGTGGAAAGTGAGGACAAGGGGAACCCTGTCGCGGTTCTGGGAGGGAGGGGAAGGGGTGAGGGTAGAGATGCGGGAAATGGGTCAGACACGGTTGAGGGCCCTGTCAACCACAGTGGGGGGGGGGAATCCTCGGTTGAGGAAAAGGGAAGACATATCAGAAGCGCTGTCATGGAAGGTAGCATCATCAGAGCAGATGCGTCGGAGATGGCGAAACTGGGAGATTGGAATAAGTCCTTACAGGAGGCAGGGTGTGAAGAAGTGTAGTCAAGGTAGCTGTGGGAGTCGGTGGGCTTATAATGGATATTAGTAGACAGCCTATCCCCAGAGATGGAGATAGAGAAGTCGAGGAAGGGAAGGGAAGTGTCGGAGATGGACCATGCAAAGGTGAGAGAAGGGTGGAAATTAGAAGCAAAATTGATAAAGTTTTCCAGTTCGGGGCAGGAGCAGGAAACGGCACTGATACAGTCATCAATGGTGAGTGAAAGGTGAGCGTGGCTTTAAGTAGCACCCAAAGTCCTCAGTAATGGGTTGCTTTCTCCTATTCAGCTGCTCGCACTAGGAGAGGGTACTAATTCAAGTGCTAACCAGCCAAATGCCATGCATCCTCTTTAATGACATGCTAGCAGGCAAATTAAGTGTCCTTTAACGTTTCTCTGGGGGGCTGTTCCTAGTGCGTGCTACCAAGATGGCATCTTATGCTAAACCTGAGTTGCAGCTCAAGACCCCATCTTGGCCATCTGAGAGGCTCTTTAGAAAGATTGGGAAAATTGACCCCTTAAAATTTTAGCATCTCACTTAACCCCAACCTACCTGTTTTTGGATCTTAAAAGTCACCTCTATGTAATTTTACATAATCATCTTCTAACACCTCTCCTTTGTTCTCTGGCTTGCTGGGACTGCCTTCTTCTAGTTTCTCTCTTAACAATACAAGCTTTGAACATGGAATATTGCATAGTGTGATTTCAAAGTATTTGTCTACATCACCATAATTGCACTTTAGTTAGCAACACCTGAGTATTTGAAAGGTACTATTTAAATGTAAGTTCTTTATTTAATTGTCTTTGGATGCTATTTAGGTCTGGAATCATCTCATCTCTTGCAGATCTAGCTTCGTGCTAATATCATGTACTGTATCTCCAGAGTAATGTGTGATGTATTCTATATGAAAAGTGAATTAATTGATCAGTAGCTATGTGATTATGTTAAATAATGCTCTTCGTCCTTAACACAAACGCATTCTGCATTCCATCTGAACACTGAAAATTATTAAAGTGAGCATGAAAATTATCTGTGTGATGCAGGCTTGCCCTGCCACACACCTTCTGTTGAAGTATAAAATAAGAACACTCCATGTTGTCAGGTGCCTTAGCAATGAGACAAACTGTCAGCATTCACTGTCATTACTGGCCTCTGAAACAGACCGCAACTTCAGGATGTCGGGCATGTGCAGATTAGCGTGGAAATCCTGAAGTTGCAGCCAATCACTCTGTGCTCTGCCACAGGCTAGACAGTGGACCGCCCCCCCCATAACACCTCCCACCCTGATACAGCCAGCAATCATTGAAATCAGTGAGTACTCCAGCTCTCCCACTTCCATATTGCTGTTTGAACAAGGTGTAACTTTTTAACAGGTTTCAATCAGATGTAAATGGGGTTTTAATGGCCATGTGATTAATAAAATTTGATGAACAAGAGAACCACCCTGAGAAAATAATTTTATAAGCATGGATCACAGAATCACAGAATTGTTACTATGCAGAAGGAAGCCATTTGGCCCATCGTGTCCACACCAGCTCTCTGAGCAATTCACCTAATGCCATTCCCCCGCCTTCTGCTTGTATCCCTGCGCATTCTTCCTTTTCAGATAACCGTCTAATTCCCTTCTGAATGCCTTGATTGAACCTACCTCCACCACGCTCTCAGGCAGTGCATTCCAGATACTAACCACTCGCTGTGTGAAAAAGTTTTTCCTCATGTCAGTTTTGCTTCTTTTGCCAATTGCTTTAAATCTGTGCCCTTTTGTTCTCAATCCTTTCACAAGTGGGAACAATTTTACTCTATCACTCTGTCCAGGCCCCTGATGATTTTGAATACTGCTATCAAATCTCTTCTCAGCCTTCTCTTCTCTAAATGATTAATTAGTAATGATTTTAAGATAGCTTTTTTATTTAAAAAAAAAAGATTTTTTCGAATATTTTAGTTTCCACATTCACCCCATTTGTATGTCCCAATCTTTAATTTGGTCGGTGTAAAAATTTATTAAACTAGTTTTATTTCACTGCTTTTTGTTTCTTGTTTGTGTGGCTGTAAAAATCCTTATATGTGATTGTTTGCTTGGACAGCCGGATGACATCACTCCAGCTCCATGCTGGAAATGCCCAGTCAAGAACGCTGCAATCAGTTGCTGTACCTCTGCACAGTGATAAAGTTAAAATTCTCATGAGAGAGATGGCTAGATCTCTTAGCGAGCCTTAATTTGGGGTCAGCAGTGAGCACACTTGCTTCAATGCTGACCGCAAATGTTGGGCCGTTCTAGTTGGTGACGTTGGCCCGGCGTTTGCAGCAGTAATGATGGCGAAACTTTGAGTGTTTGCTGTCATTACTCCACTGAAACTGACAGTAGCTTCGAGAGTCTCCATATTCGCAGTGAAACACGGGAATCCAGAAATTGTCAGTGATTTGACGCTTCTCCAAAGGGTGTGCTGTTGAGGTCTCCCCAAACTGCAATCAATGGGAAATCTATGAACTGATGAGAATTTCCACTCTTATGCTGTTAGTCTTAATGTAAAATCCTTTGAAAAAGTTATGCTTTGTTGAATGAGATGTAACTGGGTTTTTAAGGGATTGCTAACTTCATAATTCCTGCTAAACACTCTCTCTGGCCCTGAAAATCTAATTTTATAGTTGTGGAATGTCAAATCTCTCCACTACGACAAAAAAGATCCTATTTTTGTTTAAAGTTTGTTTATCTTTAGTTTTGCTTTTACCTTATATCAATTATAAATCATTATTTTGCTATTTGAAGTTTTTAATTAAAAGTACCTCCAGGTTTGCTCTTTGTGAAAATATTTCTATGTGATTGGCTATTTACCCCACTTGCTGACATCACTATAGGATGCCGGGAGATTCCCTTGACTTGGCAACAGATTTAAACCCCTTTCAAGAAAGAGGAATTCCACGCCTCAGAGATCACCATACCTTGGTGAGCAGCTTTCTTTGAGGTCAGCAGCGAGCACCATTGCTTCACTGCTTACTGCAAAATCTTGGCCAATGTGATCCTTTTTTCATAGTGTGATCTTTGCCAGAGAGAAAGAAAAATCTATGTTCCCTCCAGGTAGGGATCAATACCCATTAGCAAATTAGATTCTGCCATGTAAAGGCACGTGCCATATTTTTCTTTTTATACATTGCTAAATATATTGTGAATCTTCAAACTGTATTTCTCCAAAGATATGCATATACTTTTCCATAAACAGCACTTTATATGCCAATTTTTGCATCTGCACTTCCAAAACTGAATATATTCAGCACAAACTGATCCTACAATTTTTTTTGTATTTCCAGATGAATCATTAGTTCTTGCAGTATTACTGACATATTGAATCAGGTTTAATCAGAGCTGCACACTCCCATTTACTTAATTTAAATGATACAAACAAGAATTAATTTGTATGTTGGCATCAGTTCAGATTCATATTCTAGTGCATCTTGATTTACTTCATGCAATGTACGACTTATTAAGGTGACAAGAAAATAGCTGAATTTCACAATCAATCATTACAGGCTGTAACAATTAATACACAGTAGTGGAACATGCAACCCTTTTACTAAATAAAACAATCCATTATCTTTCAAGATTCTGTAGCTTTACTTAGAAATTTTTGCTTGGCCTTATTTGAATTGTTGTTTTTGACTTTTTTCTCTCATTTACTTACATGGGTTTCTTCTGATGCTTTACATCACATCCTCATTGCTTATGTCCCGTCATGTCCACCAATGGTCAGCTCTAATGCTTCATTGCTAAAATTAATGCTTTTCTTAAAGGAGGAGTGTGAGCTCACCTGCATAGCTTCTCCCCCGTTGAATAAAGTGTGCTGTTCATCAGAGGCTGGGGGAGAGCTATGGCCGTGGTAACTTGCAAGGCTGGAGGAGAGGTCATGCATGGTTTCCTCACATGTATTTTCTTGTTCATTTCATACTTCTATCTCACCTTACACAATCTGAATGACAAAATGCTTTCACCAGCCACTCGTCTTTCTTTGCCATCCCTTCATACTAAAAGCCAACCCTTGACCCTCTGCTGAAGATGTGGAGATGCTTCTGCCACTTCAAGAAGAGGAGGCCAGCCTTTCTGAAGGTGCATCTTCACTTGATCTCACCTTCGCAAGCACCAGCTCAGAAACTGGCGCCACATGTATTTTAAAGCTAGGCTATATGATGGGTGTTAACATGGTCAGCACCACTGCAAACATGCAGGAGCTAGAGTAGGGGGATAGGTTGCCACAGGTGCCAGCTCGCTGGAGAGTGAGATTGCATACTAGCTTTGCTGCAGAGGACTGAGATGCTGACTTCGAGGGCCCAGGCTATCAAAGAAGGCTGATGAGCATACACTGGGAAATGCAAGGTGCACTGAGCAGCCTGCCAGTGAACCGGTGCACAATAGCTCAGAGCATAGAGGAGTCCAGTTCCAACTTGTGTCAAGACTTTGCACAAAGCACAGAGACTATTCTGTCCAATATGGAGCAATCCATGAAAACGAAAGTGGCACCTGTTGTGATGGAGCCTCAGCTGACAGCTGCCATGGAGGTTTGGATGTCTGCCATCTTGAGTTTGGGAGCTATTGCTGACAGAGGCTTCCATGGCATCCCATCATTCCTGTACTCTGTTCTCGCTCAGCTATAGGAGTACTAAGGCCCAGTCTTAGGAATGCCTTGGCTCCAATGACAGAAACACCTGCTTTCCTCCCTCAGGATAACAGCATGCCTGCTTCACTGCTACTCACTCTGCCAGTACTATTGTTAGTGCCGCACAGCCAGGTGGGCCAAATGCTTTGTTCACATTGAGATGCTACAATTTGGAGTTGGGCCCTCAAAGCCCAAAGCTGCTCAAGGTTGCCCACCATGGCTATCTGAAGTATCCTCAATGGAAGTTTAGCCTTCCACCTTCCAAGTGGTAGCCACTGGGGAAATGCTTTGTGGGAGCACTAGGATAAGTAACTGAGCACAGAAGACCAGTACTTTCACAAGGGTGAATCATAATTATTTCTGTTAACTATTAGATACGGATGGAATGGAGTTGTTTCATCTGTTTTTGTGTTCTAGATTTGACATTGGTGTTTATATCTATAGTAAAGTACGGGCAAGACCCATAAGCTGTTTTGAAGGAAGGCAATCAGGTTGTGGTAGTAAAGACGGTGGTGATAATAATCGTGGAACTGCTGGTGTATTGGGGATGGGAGAGATGATTCCAGTGCAGTGCTCTTTGAGCTGCTGTAAGAGTTCTGGTAGCCAGAGGCACTGGTGGTCCATGTAGCTTTAGCACTTCTTCCTCTTAATGCTCCTCCTCCTCCCACTTCTTCGCTACTGCTCCTTCTGCACTGCTTGCTACACAAATGGTGGTAAGGCCTAGTCAGTCACAATGGCAAAGTTATGGACCATGCAGCAGATGACTGCAAATCTGGCTACCTGATCAGAGCTGTACTACAAAGCTCCTGCCAAATGGTCCAGGTAGTGAAGGCATTGCTTGACCATGCCAATTCAATTCAATTACATTTCTGATGGCAGTGTGACTCTTGTGGCAGGGCAGCTCTGCAGCTGTCTCTGGGTTCCTTTCAGGATTTATGAGCCAAATCTGAAGGAGATATCACTTGTTGCCCAATAGCCAGCCTGTAACCTGATGATTTGGTTAGAACAAAGGCAGCACTGAGGACCGGTGAAGGATGCATGCGTTATGATTGCTGCCAAGAAACTGGGCACCAGGCATGATGTGCTGCCTGTGGACACCAACCAGCTGGGTGTTGAGGGAGTAGAATCCCAGTTTGGTGATGGACAGCATGCAAGGCAATGTGAGTGCAATCTATGGCACCTTGGACCCTGAGGAAGCCTGCAATGTGAACATAGCCTAGTGCTTTCTCATCCTGTTTTTCTCTGTCTATAGTGCATCTGTTCCTCCTGGCACAGAGAGCCATGCTGGCCTCTCTGATACAGCAAAGAACTGCAAACTGTGAGATGTCACCTTCTGCAGCCTGGTAAAAATATATATATATTGTGTAGTAATTTTTATTATCAATGGCACTTAATTTTGAATTTTATTTTATACACCTGTGCTTAAACTCATCTCTGTGAAAAGTTTTGTTCACTATAAGCAGATCAATACAACTGAACATCTCCTTCTATAATTCTCTGTACTGATAGCTCTGCAACCTCCCTACTGTGAACGTAGGAACATAGGAGCATAGGAGCAGCAGTAGGCCATTCAGTCCATCGGGCCTGCTCCGCCATTCAATATGATCGTGGCTGATCATCCACTTCAATGCCTTTTCCTCACACTATCCCCATATCTCTTTATGTCATTGGTATTTAGAAATCTGTCAATCTCTACTTTAAACATACTCAATGACTGAGCTTCCACAGCCCCCTGGGGTAGAGAATTCCAAAGATTCACAACCCTCTGAGTAAAGAAATTTCTCCTTATCTCTATCCTCAGTGGCTTCCCCCTTTATTTTGAAATTGTGTCCCGTGGTTCTAGACTCCCCAACCAGGGGAAACATCTTAGCTGCATCTACCCTGTCTATCTCTTTAAGTATTTTGCAGGTTTCAATGAGATCACCTCTCATTCTTCGAAACTCTAGAGAATACAGGCCCAGTTTCCCTAGTCTATCTTCATAGGAGAGTCCCGCCATCCCGGGAAAATATCTGGGGAACCTTTCGTTGCACTCCCTCTATGGCAATAATATCCTTCCTAACGTAAGGGGACAAAACTGCACACACTACTCCAGGAGCAGTCTAGCCAAGTTTCCATACAAATGAAGCAAGACTTTGCTACTCCTGTACTCAAATCCTCTTGCGATAAAGACTAACATACCATTAGCCTTCCTAATTGTTTGCTGCACCTGCATGTTCGCTTTAAGTGACTTATTGATGAGGACACCCAGGTCCCTTTGTACATCTACACTTTCTAATCTCTTACCATTTAAGAAATACGCTGCACATCTGTCCCTCCTACCGAAATGGATAGCCTCACATTTTTGCACATTATATTTCATCTGCCATGTTCTTGCCCACTCACTAAGTCTGTTCAAATCCCTTTGAAGCCACTTTGCATCTTCCTTACAACACACATTCCCATCTTGTTTTGTACCATCTGCGAACTTGGAAATATTACATTTGGTCCCACATCCAAATCATTGATATATATTGTGAACAACTGGGGCTCAAGTACTGATCCTTGCGGTACCCCACAAGTCACAGCCTGCCAATGCATGAATGACCTGTTTATTCCTATTCTCTGTTTTCTGCTGTTAACCAATCCTTAATCCATGCCAGTAAATTATCTCCTATCCCACGTGCTTTAATTTTGCTAACCAACCTCCTGTGGGGGACTTTATCAACAGCCTTCTGAAAATCCAAGTATGCTATGTCCACTGACTCCCCTTTATTAATTCTGTTCGTAACATGCTCAAAAAATTCCATGTTGACCATGCCCAGTCAGATCATTATTGTCCAAGTGTCCATTTATCACATCCTTCAGAATCTATAGAATTTTGGAAGATGATCACCAATGCATTCACTATCTCCAGTGCTACCTCTTTCAACACTCTCTGAGATGTAAAATATCAGGTCCTGTGGACTTATCAACCTTCAGCCCCATTAATTTCTCCAATACAACTTTCTTACTAATACTAATTTCTTCAATTCCTCATTCTCCCTAGTCCATTGGATCTCTAATTCTGGGAGATTTCTTGTATCTTGCTCAGTGAAGACAGACACAAAGTAATCATTTAGCTTCTCTGCCATTTCTCTATTCCCCATTATAAATTCTCCTGACTCTGCCTGTAATGGACCCACATTTGTCTTAGTTAAACATTTCCTTTTTATGTACCTATAGAAGCTCTCTACACAGTCTTCCCCACACTCTTACAGATAGCTAGCTGCTCTTGCAAATTTCCTATTGATGAAGAATAATAACCAACAGAGAAACACTCCCCCTCTGATCCACATAATTAATCTAAGATAAAAAGGTTAGATTCACATTGAATTCAACAGTTCAGATGTCAGCCTGCTCTGAGGAGCTTGTTACCTTCCGTTGTTCTACTACTGATACTTTAGTTATGATTTGAATGCAAAATTAAGGGCAATGCAGTCTTATGTGCACGTGAAAAGCAAACCTATAAAAGTCTAATTCTGATTCTGTTGCTGCACAGTTATGCTAAGTTATTGTTCCAGTGAGATTAAAGCTAACATAAATAATTATGTAATTTACTTCAAATAATATTTCCTATTTTACATTTAAAAATAGGAGTGGTGAAATTCAGTTCCATAGCACCTAGTTTTTCAGCGCTTACGAGTGCTGTTTTCCCTCCAAAATGGTATTAGCCACACCGGATGGCATTTTGGTGAGGGTGTTTGCACACTGCAGGTAGTGTCTGTCAGAAGTAAGCAGAGGAGGCAGATCATCAGGTCAATTGGCATGTAATGTGGATTTGATGCCAGCGCTGCAATTTTGGAGCTCAATGCTCCAGCTAATGCGCTCTCTTAACCGTTAGCATTAGGAGGACCCCTTACCAGTATTATAAAAACGGATCATCAACTACTTTCAACTTTGTTGCTGATTGATTTCTATAGGCTATTGCTGTGATTGTTGATATGTTTGGTTGTTTCCAGAGTTGTTTAAAGTGGTTGAAATTTACAAGCAGTCAAGGACTGGTGCAGCACAAGTTGTAGGACTTTGGCCTGATTTCAAGGATTCTGCACAAACCACTTGCTCCCAGACATGGGTGCAGCTGTTTTGCATCCCCTTTGGATTATAGCATGACAGAGCAGAGGCAACACAGAGCAGAACAAGCTGCTGCAAGAGGGAGGAGGGGAAGAAGGGCTCTCAACAGTAGGCTATATCTGTCTACAGTGGCACAGTGGCGCAATGGTTAGCACCACGGCCTCACAGCTCCAGCGACCCGGGTTCAATTCTGGGTACTGCCTGTGTGGAGTTTGCAAGTTCTCCCTGTGTCTGCGTGGGTTTTCACCGGGTGCTCCGGTTTCCTCTCACAAGCCAAAAGACTTGCAGGTTGGTAGGTAAATTGGCCATTATAAATTGCCCCTAGTATAGGTAGGTGGTAGGGAAATATAGGGACAGGTGAGGATGTGGTAGGAATATGGGATTAGTGTAGGATTAGTATAAAATGGGTGGTTGATGGTCGGCACAGACTCGGTAGGCCGAAGGGCCTGTTTCAGTGCTGTATCTCTAAACTAAACTAAAACTAAACTAAAACATTCAGGGAGCAATTCTCTGACCTCATCCTTAGAGAGGAAAAGCATGTCAGATGTGCCCTCACTGAAATGTTCTACCTGCTGCAGCCTTGGATCAGGGTGAAGTCGGAACTGTCAGTACCTGGGGGAGACAGTGGTGCAATGGTAATGTCTTTGAACTAGCAATTCAGAGGCCCACACTAATGCCTTGGCAACACTGGCTGAAATTCCACCGTGGTTGGTGGAATATATATCTAATTAACTAATAAAAATCTGGAATTGAAAGTTTGCCTCAGTATGGTGATGACGCTATCATCAATTGTCATATAAAACCTATCTGGTTCACTAATGTCCTTTTAGGGAAGGAAATCTGCTGTCCTTACCTGGTCTGGTCCACCTGTGACTCCAGGCCCACAGCAATGTGGTTCATTCTTAACTGCCCTCTGAAATGGCCTAGCAAGCCTTTCCATTGTCAAGGGCAATTAGGGATGGGCAACAAATGTTGGCCTTGCCAGCGACACCCACATCCTATGAAAGATAAAAAAAGGTGGACATGGCCATGGACTTTTATCCAATGGGCATCTTCCAGGCTGGAGCAGGCAATGTTTACAATACCTCCCAATTTGCATAATGGAGGTCACTGAAGTTTTGTATTTCAAGAGAGCGGAATACATTTAATTCTCTCTTGTCAGAGAGAAGGTGGAGCGAAACATGGTTTTGCAAGGAATGCAGGCTTTCCTATGGTGCAGGGTGCCATTGGCTGCATGCACATCACTTTGCAGGTGCCACATGTCAACTCTCAGATAAACCACAACTGAAAAGCATTTCATTCTCTCAGCATCCAGCTGGTGTATGACAATATGCAGCATAGCATGCAGGTCAATGCCCATTATCCTGGCAGCAGACATGATGCCTTCATTTTGCGGCAGTCCGCTGTAAAATTTGCCCTTGAACCACCATGACAAACCAGAGGGCTGCTATTGAATGACAAGGGTTATCCTTTGATGACATGGCTCATGACTCTGGTGTGCTACTCACATACATGTTGGCAGCAAGTAGAGAACGAAAGTCATGCTATCACACAATGTCATTGAGCAGATCACTCCAGTGCTCAAGCAATGCTCCTGCTGTCTGGACTGTTCTGGAGGAGCCCAGCATTACTTGGCAGAGCACGTGTCAAGATTTGTGGTGGTCTGCTACATGCTGCACAACCTCACCATCATGAGGGCGCAGCTCTTGCCGAGCATGTGGGGAGGAGGAAGGGAGAAGGCAACCAATCTTGCCCTATTCTGGCTGGGCTGAGCATAAATGGTGCATCCGACTCTGATACCAGTAAACACAACCCCAATTCCATATTCACCAATAGTCCCACACCTTATCTTCCCTCTGTTACTGATCATCACAGTGTCTGCTTGGTCACGATGAAAAAATAAAAGCCACCCCAAATAGACATTCCCAACTAAATTTAGAAATCAAACCATGTCAATGTTAACTAATCACCCTTGTGCATTCCCCTAGTACCTGTCTTGCATGTGCTTTTTCCTGTTGGAGTGCTCCTAAGCAGTGCTACCCCAATGGTTGCAGCATGTCTGGTGGAAGGCTGCTGACTTTCATCATGAGAGACTGCAGATGGCCTTGCAAGATGACTTCAAGCAGCTCTAGCCTACAAGTCCTAGCTTTGGAGTGCATGATCTCGGCATGGGGGGGCAGTGGTCTGGGCTGGCTGGCTGACGGGGAACAGCGAGGGCATTGTTGTGCAGTGTCAGTATCTGAGTTGGTGGTTGAGTGTGAGAACAAGTATTTTTTATTCTTTCATGGCATTTGGGTGTCACTGGCAAGGCCAACATTTATTGCCCATCCCTAATGACCCTTGAGAAGATTGTGTAAGTACACCTACAGTACCTTTTTAGTAGGGAGTTCCAGGAATGTTAATATAGTTCCAAGTCAGCATAGTGTATGACTTGGAAGGGATCTTGCAGGTGGAGGTGTTCCCATGTGCCTGCTACCCTTGATCTTCTAAGAAGTAGGGGTCGCAGGTTTGGAAGGTGCTGTTGAAGGATCCATGGTGAGTTGCTGCAGTGCATCTTACAGATGGTGCATACTGTTGTTATTGTGCACTGGTGGAGGGAATGAATGGTTAAGCTGGTGAACGAGCTGCTTTGTCTGGGATGGTGTTGAGCTTTTTGAGTGTTGCTGGAGCTGCAATCATCCAGGTAAGTGGAGAGTGTTCCATTCCACTCCTGCTGTGCCTTGTGGATGGTGGAAATGCTTTGAGGAGTCAGGAAGTGAGTTACTCGCCGCAGAATTCCCAGCCTCTGACCTGCTCTTATAGCCACGGGTATTTATGTGGCTGGTCTAGTTAAGTTTCTGGTCAATGCTGACCCCAAGGATATTGGTGGGGGAATTCAATGATGGTAATGCCATTGAATATCAAAGGGAAGAGAACGAGAGGGCACAGATTTAAAGATTTGGTAAGAGAAGCAAAAGTGACATGAGGAAAAACTTTTTCACGCAGCGAGTGGTTAAGGTCTGGAATGCGCTGCCTGAGAATGTGGTGGATGTAGGTTCGATGGAAGCATTCAAAAGGGAATTAGACAGTCATATGAAAAGCAAGAATGTACAGGGTTACGGGGAGAAGGCAGGGGAATGGAACTGAGGGAGTTGCTCTTTCAGAGAGCCGGTGCAGACATGATGGGCTGAATGGCCGCCTTCTGTGCTGTAACAATTCTGTGATTCTGGGTTGTGGTTAGACTCTTATTGGAGATGGTCATTACCTGACATGTGTGTGGTGTGAATGTTACTTGTCACTTATCAGCCCAAGCCTGAATGTTGTCCAGGCTTTACTGCATGCAGGCATGAACTACTTCATTATCTGAGGAGTTTCAAATACAACTGAACACTGTCCAATCATTAGTGAACATCCCCACTTGTGACCTTATAATGGAGGGGAAGTCATTGATGAAGCTGCTGAAGATGATTGGGTCTAGGACACTGTCCTGAGGGACTCCTGCAGTAATATCCTGGGGCCTCCAACAGCCACAATCATCCTCCTTTGTGCTAGTTATGACACCAACCAGTCGAGAGCTTTCCCTTTCATTCCCACTGATTTTATTAGGGCTCCTTGATGCCACACTCAGTCAAATGCTGCCTTGATGCCAAGGGTAGTTATTCTCAGCCCATCTCTGGAATTCAGCTTTTTTGCCCATGTTTGGACCAAGGCTGTAATGAGGTCTGGAGCTGAACGGTCCAGGCGGAATACAGACTGAGCATCACGGAGCCGGTTATTAATGAGTAGGTGATGCTACCTCCAGTTATGCGCTACCTTGCCCTACAAAATAGAGGAAAGTGTGTCAGTGAGTATGGTGCATTATGTTTGGGCAATGTGGCTGTCATAGTTGAATAGCTGGCAGTGTGTGCAAGCTGTGAGATGTGGGTGTGAGGCTTGATGCAGTGCTAAATGTGTGAGGGTGATGTGAAGCTATGAATGTCAGGTATGAGTCACCATTGATAGAGATTTTTGGCAGGTGTTACAACCAAGGCCGGAGGAGTGCACTGTTTATTCAGTCCTACTTCTCCACAGGTCACAGCATATCAATAAATTTTTCCACCTACCGAGAAACAGGCAATTAGATACTCTATTTGTCCCCCAGAATAAATCACACCAACCAGGTTTCTTTAATCAACAACAAAATTAACTATTTATTATAAAAACAAGTCTTAACCAGTAATGAGAGAAATCTATATATGAAAAGCTCATTATTTCCCTAACCCTCATGCACACACGCATACATTAAAAAAAAATGGTTACCCGGGGAAAAAAGGATTTTGGGTATACAGCTGTTTCATAGTAATAAAAGGAATAATAAAATAATTTAGTTTGTCACGTTCTCATAGGAGGTTCTTCGGTTTGGTGAGGCGTCCTAGAGTTGAATAGTCAGATGCCACTCGAAGTCTCTCCAGGCGAGATTGACGACCTGTCTGTGATGGGTAGGTGTTCAAGACACTTCAACTGCAGCAGGCCACATAGGTCTTTCAGCAGGGGTGTAGCAACAGATCTGCTTAGATCTTGCAGTAGAAGTATAGCAGTAGAAGATTTCTTCAGATTCCAGGATTTCTTAAAACACAGGAGGCAGCAGGAACCACACTGGATGCAGAGATTCTTCAGCGATCAGAGGCAATAGGAATCTGTCACCTTTCAAATACAGAGTTTCTTCTCAATAGATGCAGGATTCCTTTACAGAGAGAGGTAATATTTTTTCCGAAGAAGGGTCACTGACCCGAAACGTTAACTCTGCTTCTCTTTTCACAGATGCTGCCAGACCTGTTGAGTGGTTCCAGCATTTCTTGTTTTTATTTCAGATTTCCAGCATCCGCAGTATTTTGCTTTTATTACAATATTTTTTCTGGGTTTTCCTCTCTGATCTCCAGGAAAGTCAAAAAACAAATTTCAAATACCTGCTGTTTGTCCAATTCACTAGCTTTTTAAAAGGTCCAAAGGGAAAGCAAAACCTTCCTGAACAGTTCACATGTCCAGACATAGAGTCTCTCTTGTCATTCAAAAGAGCTCTGAGGAGGTCAAACCCCTTGCTGGTTTCCTTGAAATTATCTGCCTTCCTGTTCTTGTGCACAAGTTCAGCTTCCTTTCAAAACATCCAAAAATCCTTTGTAACACAGTTAAAGTGGTGGCGGTGTACTGCATTGAACAGTATGTGAAGTTGAATTTAGTGAGCCCATCATGAGTCCAAACGGCGGACCCAGAAATGTGTGCCGTTCCCATTAGTCATGTGGGTGGCGGTCCATCGCGATCATGCAGCAGGTGGCCACTTTATATATAATGGAGGCATGGGGTCCAGCCAATCACACGGCGGGGGCGGGCTGTGAGACTGTGAGTATGGGGTTGGGCGACTCCGGAGCGGGTGCTGACGCCATATTTAAAGCCCTGCCGGCTCTGCTTGCATTGCTGCCTTGGACTGATTTGCTGCTTGCTGTCCCCTACTGAGACCCCCACTCCCTGGAGTCACAGGATGGCCGCACAATTTAGCAATACCTCTCTCTAGTTTCTACTCCAGGCTTCAAGGGAAAGGCGGGAGGTCCTCTTCCCCAGAGATGGCAAGAAGCGGTTCTCTCTGCCTGACCAAGTAAGCCTGGATGGAGGTAGCTGAGGTGGTTGGTGGCTGTGGGGACACCCCCTGGATATGGCTACAGTTTCACAAGAGGGTCAATGGCCTCCTTTGCTCTGCCAAGGTGACTGCTCCATAACTCTCCTTTTTTAGGGTCTGCAGGTGGCTCCACAGGAGGAAGTGGGACAGGAGGACAGATGCACTACAATAGTGATGGAGGAAGGGTTTAGATATCACCTCAGCCTGACAGATGAATCTTAGCCATGGGCCATCTTCTTTCACAGCTCATCCCTATTAACTCCCTGGGAGCAAATGGGAGGCTGAGCTATATAGGATAGCCTAACAGGGGACAAGGGGCTGATACTAGCAGAACTGTCATGTTGATCTCTCTGCAAAGTAGGACTATCTCCCTCTTTCCACTTGCACAAGAGGGCCCATAACAGGAAGAAGTCATCCCAGACTGGCAGAGGCATTCCCGATCTTCAGCTTCTCTCCATGGCAGAGAATTAGCAGTGACCCAGGGTGACCACACCATATCTGATGGAGAGACTGGAGTCTCTGCGCAAGAGAGTGAGGATTGTCTTCCATCGACATACAGTTCACTTCTGAAGATCCACATCACGCATGGTTGGCATGACAAGATTGCACAGCCTAATCCACACATGTTTGTGTTCTCTCATGCAGGTCAGTGTCCTCCGGAGGCTCAAGCAGAAGGGGGACAGCATCAACCTCTGAGGAGGAACCACAGTCAGAGGAAGCACCATCCCATGACTCTTCAGCAGCCTCCACCAGTGCAGATACTGTCACCTTGGTGGGCACCCGTTTGGCTGTAGAATCAGGGTCACAAGCTGGTGAGGACACTGCACATGCGCCTGAGCAGCTGGCTGAGGCTGAGACAGCCGAGGTCACTGACAGTCAGAGGACTGTGGGTGACCAGGGTCATGCTGAGCCCCAGGCTGATGACGAGCCTCTGGTGTCAACAGTACAGGGCATGCTGGAGTTGCAGAGAGAGGTGAGGCAACATCTGGTGGAGCTGCCAGAGGCCATGCGCAGTCATGAGCGGACGATGGAGGCGTCCATCCATGCAATGAGTGCTGCCATGTCTCAGGCATGTAAGTGCCTAGCTTCCTGCATCGAGAGGTTGATGACCCTCGGAGAGCCAGATCCCACAGTTGTGCAAAGACCTACACACCATCGCCTTGGCCATGAGCTCCACGTAGCAGGGGAAAGGCAAGAGAAGGACGAGGCGCCTGGAGTCTTCTCCAGCTCCTTGTCCTTCTACGGTGAGCAGGGAGGTTTAAGTGAGCTTTGAAAGGGAGGAGGAGAGGCTGACCTTCACAGCTGTGGACTCCCCTCAGGGTGCACCGAGTGTTGGCACCGGCTCCTCAGCCCCTCCGCCACTGAGCCCAGTTCCAGTAGCCACGATGCCTGAGGAGAGTCCTGCACCAATGCATAACGCATGGTTTAGCTGGGCAATAGTCGTAGATGTTGACATATCAGAGGATGCTCTGCATATCTTACACATATAGAAAGACTAATGAGGAAGTGCTGTAAATGGCTGAAGAGGAAATTAGTGCAAACATCAAAGAAATAAATATACAATACTTAGGTCACATCATTAGAGCAGAAGGTAGACAGAGACAATTATGGGAAGGAAAGATCAATGGAAAATGTAGGAGAGGGAAGCAGAGAAGAAAATGGATGATGGGTATAATGGACTGGATGCAGTTGACCTATGCAGAATGTGTAAGGACAGAGTAGGACAGAGGTGGAGATCCATGACATTCAACCTTCTGGAAAGAAAATGACACCAACGAACAAAATCATAGAAGACAAATAGAAAGGACGTGACAAATTGCATGCATTGAGTTGAGTCTTTATTGGTTTTTCCATGAGTGGCCATCAGGTTGGCTGGAAGCGATAAGTTTGAGATTGTCTCTTGCCTCCTTGGCCCGTCGCTCAATCTGCCAGGCCTCCAGTACAAGGGCTTTAACATTCAGTGCTGCTTGCTCACCTCCCTCCTCCATGTTTTCCCTGTCAGTGGTTCAGTGTCATTCAATCATGTCCTCGTCATGCAAGGTCTCCCCCCTCTGCAGTGTTAGATTGTGCAGAGCACAGCACCCCATAACAATACACGAAACTCTCACTGAAGCATACTGCAGGGCTCCACTGGATCAATTCAGGCACTGGAATCTCTAATTCAGCAGCCCAATGGCCTGCCTGATGGTCGCATGGGTGGAGCCATGGCAAGTGTTTTACTTTTCCTCCGCTGTAGTGTGTGGGTTCCTCACAAGTGTGAGTAGCCAAGTCTTCAATGGGTACTCCTTATCCCTGGTATCCATCCCTGAAGACAAGTGGGGAACCTGAAAAACTGTGGCACCAGGGACTGTCCAAGTATGTGGACGTTGTGGCTGCACCCTGGGAAGTGAGCACACACCTGCAGGAAACTCTTTCGGTGGTCACAGACCAGTTGAGCATTGATGGAATGGAAGCCCTTTGTGTTGATGAAGGTGGCTGGCTGGTCCATTAGAGTCTTGATGGCCATATGTGTGCAATCTGTCACACCTTGTACCTGGGGGAATCCAGCAATGGCCCTCTTGGCCTGACTGTCAGAGTCAGTCTGGTAGCGCACATGGTCACCAGTCCTCTTGAACAGGGCATTGGTCACTCTTTGATGCAGCGGTGGGCTGCTGCCTGGGAGACCCCACACATTCCCCGGTGGATCCTTGGAAAGATCCAGACGCATAAAGGTTTAGTGACACTGTGATCTTCAGGGCCACTGGCAGAGGGTGATCACAAATCCTATAGATCGCAACATATCCTGCAGCAACGCACATAAGTCGGTGATGGCCTCCCTGGAGAGCTCTAGTCTTCGCTGACAATACCGCTCGGACATTTGGAGGTAGCTGATTCGAGTCCAGTACACTCTCTGGCATAAGTGGGTCCTTCTTGGCAAGGCTGGCTGAAGTTGCTCTCATCGTGGAGCTTCACGAGTAGGCACAGTTGCCTCCTGGCCCTCCCTCCGTCAGAGGCACTGCATCATGCTACAGGGGTCCCAAAAGACAGAGTGTATGAAATGAATGCGTTATGATCATTGGACCTACAGAGCACTGTCAATACAGAGACTACCCTGCCTTGGCAGCTGTGCCTTTGCTACTTCTCCTGGCAGACTCCCTGACGGCTCTCAATGCCCATCCTTGCTGATAGTCGACCCTCTCAACCAGCAGTATGGTCACCCGATACAGCCACCCAAAATCTCGCCCTCCCCACCCCTTGCAGATCACCTGAGACCATGCTTACCCGGCACTCCCACCCGAGACCCGACTCAGCTATTCTTTTCCGAGACCCTGCTCAACCGGCACTCCCACCTGAGACAATGAACACCCACTTGCTGAGCGCCCAGCACTGTAGACCCTATGCAGTGCTGGTCATGGTTGCCTACTCGTCACGGTACCGAGGCCGTGCCTCGGTGTTGCCAGCTTTTAAAGGCCACGAATCCGAAGGAATGTGAGGGCTGCCTGTCATCCACTAAATTCCAAGCCCCCCATTGAATCTTGATGAATTAGATGCTAATGTATTAAAACTAAATGTTCAGCAATTAAATTGCATTCCCATTGCGTCAGGGTGGCGATGCTGCCTTGGTGCTTTCCCACCACTAACAAAATCTGGGACCGGCATCATGATGTCGGATTTCCAGGCAGATGCATCCAAAGCAATTCGCCAGCCCTCCATGACACCATTCCTGCTCCAAACGGCTGTACTAAATTCAGCTCTAGCTATGCAGTTGGCAAGATATGGCATTTGAAGATATATTCACTGACCTTGATCACTCATCTAAATTCATTGAACTTCTTGCTACACTGCATCTATGTCCTCAGGGCTAGGCTCCTTGCATTGGCTGCTTTGGCTATCTGGTCCCAATGCCTTCTGAGAATTTGTCTGCAAGCCTCCTGGCTCCTTAATAAGATAGACGACATCTCTCCTGCTCTCCATCTTCTGCATCAAGGCCTCCAATGCAACATTGGAGCCCACTCTCTGTCATGCTGTACCATTCTTGTGTCCTTCCCAGGTTGGAATCAGTTGTAGAATGACTTCCATCACCTGCTCCAGCCAGAATGCACTTCCCCTTTAAGAGATACAGGCTGTCTTTAAGAAGTGCTTTATGTGGTGCTGGCCTCTCACAATTTTGCAATCCCTGCTAAGGCATACAGCCACTCAACAGCACACTTAGTGCTGGCTGCATGCTGCAATTATTTAAATTAGCAGGCAGTATGAAGTCTGTGTGCTGCCTGCATCGCAAGCAATAGGCATGAGTTAATCACGCATTGCAATCCCTGTGGCAATTTTCAGGGGTTATCAAATTTCATGGCCAGTGTATTTTATTTTGGGATGCAGATTATGGAGCCAGAGAGGTTTGGGAATATAAATGATGGAGCAGGAAGGGAAACAAGGAAGAGCACTATAATGTGAAAATTAAACTGCTTTATATAACAGTCTTCGTTGTGTTATTTGTGTTAGTTTGCTTACTTAAAGAGCTAAACTAATAAGAAGCTTCTTACAATTCTTTAGCTCTCCAGTGCTCCTGTGCTTTTTGTTTTGAAAATTTAGTGTCATTTGCCAAGGTGGCATAAAAGGAATTTGACTTTTTTGAGTCCTAAAGCTTTTTCTCTTATTAAGGATTGAAGCTGGTATGTAAATAAACAGTCAAATCATTATCAAAACTATCAGTTTTATAAGGGATGTAAGAAAGTATGAATGAGGCATGACTGGTAAAGGGATATCAGCTTCAGGAATAAATTAGAACATTTCTAATAATGATAATGCAAGAGATACAGCAAGATCTGTTTATATATATATAAAAAACGACATTCACTTCAAATGAATAACATTGAAAACATGTCCACATGTCCACCCACTTGCTCCTTTGTACAAAATCACTTCTCAGTATTGCACACAACACTTATGCTGCCATCCGCTCTACATACCATTGGTCTCGCTATTGATCTCCAAATAATGCAAATTGAAAGTATTCAATACAAATATGGACAGAGTGTTTGACTTTAAATGAGAACCTAATTCATCTTCATGCTCTTGTTCAATTTTGCCCTGTTCTCTAACCCTATTTTACTTCAACACTACAATTGTTCCTATTTTTCTAACTGCAGCACTGATGAAAGCGGATTAATTTTTACTGTAGTAGTATTACTCTTCTCAACAATGATAACTTCAACAACAATACTTTTCCTGCACTAACCATTGCCTTAAAACTGACCCTGGAAAGTTTGTCTTTACTCTTTATTTAGCAATAAACAGTGCAAGTAATAGTGAATTTGGGAATCACAATGTAAGTTTTCTTTTGTTTAGGTAGGGGCTTAGTAGGGTGTCTCCAGTACCATGGCAGTTTTCCTCAACAGAGCCCTGCTAAGCTTTCTGCTGCTTGTCCAGTGTGACCAGCCCTACACAGTAGAGTTTTCGGGTCCAGTGTAATATAGAACCAAGAGGGAAGTGTCCCAACCTCCATTTACAGATCTACTCTTCCAAGTTCCTGGATCATGCACACTATCGAGACCTCTTCCCATGATAAGACTCCAGGAAGACTCCAGGTCATTGTATGAGTCCAGTCACTGTTCAGCTACCTTGACTTCATCAAAACCCAAAAATAGTAAAAGCAAAATGTTGATTGTATCAGTGTTTTTCTTGTTGGTCGGGCTGTCTGTGTTAATTCCTACAAACCAACAAAGAAAAGTGGACAAATGAACTTGAATGCTGAGTCTAATATAAATAAAAGATACATTTTGGGGGTTAGTGTTTTGTGTGTGGAGAGTGACGGAACAGGGCAGTTGTGAAGGAAAATAAGATGGTAACATTCTGTCATTTCTTTTTCAGAATTTTTCTCATTTTATGCTCTTATTGCTGATTGCCTGTGCATTGTCTCTCCTGTCCTGTATTCCCTCATACCACCTTTTCACAATTTTGCCTGTTTTTTTCTCTCGCTTTTACATCCTCTAGACTCTTTAATTTCTTTAGTCAAAATCATAGAAACAGAAGTAGGCTATTCAGCCCCTCAAACCTATTCCAACATTCAATTAGATCATGGCTGCCCTGTCCCTCAACTCCATTTACCCACCTTTGAGCCATGCCCCTTGATACCTTTACCGAATAAAGATCTGAGTCTTGAAAATTTCAATCGGCCCAGCATCCACAGCCATTCGACAAAGAAAATTAGAGATTTCCACACCCTTTATGTGAAAAAAGTGCTTCCCGTTTTGACTCCTGAACAAACTAGATCTAATATTGTGTTACCTTATTCTGGATTTCTACACCAGAGGAAATAGTTTCTCTCTATTTACTTTATTGAATCCATTTTAAACACCTCAATTTGATCAATTAGATCATCCCTCATCCTCCTAAACTCAAGAGAATATAACCCACATTTATGTAACCCTTTAAGCCCTGATATCATTCTGCTGAATCAACACTATACAGCCTCCAAGGGCAATATATCCTTTCTGGGATGTGCAGCTGAAAATGGATACAGTTTTCCAGATGGGGTCTGAACAAGGCTCTATATAACTTAAGCATTAACTACTTCCGTTTGTATTCCAACCTTCTTGAGATACGGGCCAACATGCCATTAGCCTCTTTGCTTCTGTGCACTAGCTTTTAGTGATTTACGGACCTGAACTCTCAAATCTCTTTGCTTCTTCACAGTTTCTAGTCTTTTGCCATGAAAAAAATATTCAATTTATCTTTAGTGGATCCAAAGTGGATTACCTCACACTTCCCTCAATGAACTCCATCTGCCACAGTTTTGCCCACTCACTTACACTGTTTATGCCCAATTGTAACTTTCTGCTCTCATCTATACAATTTACTGTCTCTCTGAATTTAATGTCATCTGCAAACTTGGATATCTAACCCTGTATTCCTTCATTTACTTCAAGTCTTTGATATATATGGTGAAAAGCTGAGGCCCCAGTATAAATCCTTGGGGAATACCACTTGTCACAACCCGCCAATCAGAAAATGTTCCCCATATCCCTAATCACCATCTACAACTTTTCAACCAATTACTATCCCATGTCACAAGGTTATCTCCAATTTCATGTAGTCTCATTTTTTCTAATAATATCTTGAATTAATGACCTTGCTCCGCTCTGCCATCTTCCCAGGGATCCATGGTGATCTTCCCCAGTTTCATCCGAATTCTTTCCTGCCCCATTCACTCCTTCTCATAATCCTTAATCACTGTCTCCTCTCTGTGCTCTATCTGCTAACATTCACATAATTTATCTTATTCTTTTATCAGTTGTGTGAATTATCACACAATATTGTGTCACAAGAATAATAGAGATAGATACACATTGCAGACATAAAAATTTACAATTGGCCATACAAAATAACAATTAACATTATTTATAGGGGACATTCAATGATCACAAACTGGTTTACTTGAGACAGTTATGCTTATCACCATTGTAACTATTGGTCTAATGAAGACTGGAGAATTACTCCATTATGAAAAACAATTACACCCTGCTTTGCTGAGGTGGCAGTATGTGGTTATAAATATTGTCAGCAATTATGCTGTCATGCGTTTCTGAACACGTTCTGGTACTATGATGATCATATATCTTGCACCTCATGTCCCTCTGATATTGCAATCCCTGAAATCTGGATTGAAATTTACCCTCCCGCATATTCTGTAACTGTGCTGTGAAGATAAAAGGATAGAGGCACAACGTAAATGGTGTCCCTCTCATCCAAATGAATCTTTTGGATGATATCTCTACACGAGAAATTGCCTCTACTGACTGACTGGAAATTACGGTCTATTCCCTACATTTGGCTTCACTTGCCCCTTTTCAGAATCCATGCTCTCCTCAGTCAAGCAGGCTCAACAAAACACACCTCGTTTTCCTCAGCGAATAGAATGTTTTGATCCCAACAACGTTCACATTAAAGAATTATCTGTTGTTCTACCCACAAGCGTGAAATTTCTTTCCTCCACGCCCAATGTGTGTGGCTGCTTGGATCGGTTGGCTTTATCGTTTGTTACACTACAGTATTTTCTCAGCGATGGAAAACAGTCTCGGGAGTCACAAGTGAGTTTTCTTTCGAATTAGTGGTCAGCAATTTCCAATTGAGCTCCATACTGTAAACAAACTTAAAATGTCATTAATTCTTTAACGCTTTCCAATTAATAATGCTCAGTAGGTTGTCTTCGTGGTAAAGAAGGTTTTGCTATCAAAATTTTGGAGTATCTGTGTGCGTGTGAATTTGTGTTATCCGGAGGCGTTAGGACCTAGGGTTGCAGGCGCCTCCGCTCCTCAGTCGCTGCAGCTGCTCTATGAACAGCTCGTCACTCTGCATACAGCATTCAGACTGTAGCGAAGGAGCGATGACAGTCTCCTGTCACTCTACTCCAACACGGCCATCGCAAACCACTCTTGACAAGAAAACTGAGTAAGACAGCAGATGAAAATCGGCTTCTCACGAAGTAAGTGATACTATCAATGGACTCACGTTTTTGCCCATTTTTTGGGCATTAAAACATTTAAAATAGTTTAAGGCACAACTCAGTAATTCCTTTGATTTGTTACTAATAATATGAAATGCGCCGATGTTCACATATTAGACACTGGAGAAATACTCAGAATTGAGCAATATTTCACGACTTATTGTATCCCGTGGAAAAGAATGTAGATTAGAAGCTGGAAGATGTACATAAACTAGTACTCCATATTTGGAAAATAGAAAAGGTCTGCGCAAATGAATTAAGGCGTGTGACAAAGTAACTTTAAACGACAGTGTCTTTTTCCAAAGGAAATAGTTAGTAATGGTTCATGGGACATCATGCATGAAATGCCCCTCTGACTGGGAGTTTGTTAAGGAGAACACATTGGGATCTAGCTGCTGAGTTCCACACATCGCTTTCCTTCGAATTTGACTCAGTCATTTGTTTGAACGTTACGAAACGAAGGAAAAGCGAAGTTTGCGGCGCATAAACCTGTCAGCGAGAAAACTTCAGTTACAAAGAGCACTTTGTGTACATTTTACAACAAAACTTGAAGCTCGAGCTTTTTTGTTGAAAAGTTGATTTAAAATGTCTAAAATTCCTTAAGTTATGTTGTTGCTATTTTGAACACAGGGTTCAGTCGCGTAATGGATCCTCAAACCTAACGCACCTCAGTGCAAGATATTAGGAACCATGGAGAACATAACAAGTGTGATCGAGTTATTAAACAATTCAATGAACCAGACTGAAGAAATGAAGAGGATGCCTCAGAATCCTCTCAAGTACCAGGTAGTCACTATCCTTTTGGCCCTGTTGATCTGTGGAGTGGGGATAGCGGGGAATATCATGGTTGTGCTGGTGGTGCTGAAGACCAAACACATGAGAACTCCCACCAACTGCTACCTGGTGAGCCTGGCCATCGCAGACCTGATTGTCCTCTTGGCAGCGGGTCTACCCAATATCACAGAGAGTGTGGTCGCCTCCTGGGTCTATGGATATGTAGGCTGCCTTTGCATCACATATCTTCAATACTTAGGCATCAACGCGTCCTCGTGCTCCATCACCGCTTTTACCATAGAGCGTTACATTGCAATCTGCCATCCCATCAAAGCTCAGTTTATCTGCACCGTGTCCAGAGCCAAGAAAATAATCGCATTTGTTTGGGCCTTCACATCTGTGTACTGCGTAATGTGGTTCTTTTTACTGGACATCAAGCAGATCCAACACGCTAATGGCATTCAGGTGGTTTGTGACTACAAGGTGTCGAGAAACCATTACTTGCCCATCTACTTTCTGGACTTCACTATATTCTACGTGATTCCTTTATTCGTGGCCACAGTTCTTTATGGACTCATTGCTCGGATACTGTTCCTGAATCCGATCCCCAGCACACCCCAGGATACAGCCAATAACTCCATTCACAAGGGGCGCACCAGTACCTCCAAGATGTCCTGTCGCCGCAACAAGGGCGCGCAATCTTCAAGAAAGCAGGTAACAATCCCGATTTTTTACACAGCTACTAAACTACTGGAGGACGAATAGGCGGGCAAACATGTCCTTGAAATCATTCATAATAGATCACAAGCCAGGTTTGTTCCCTGCAATAGCAGTATATCAATTGAGATTTTACTATATATTTTTACCGACACAATCGTACACAAGTTATCTTTTTCGACGAAACTCTCTGTAATATTGTTGAAGTGCCTAAAATACCGGAATAGTAAACCAAATTTGATATTTTTCAACGCTTTGCTTGGGATCACAAAAACTCCCCCCTCTTCAGTACTCAGAAATAAACGAATACCTTTTACTTCCACGAAATGCAAGTTTATAATTTAGCATTTGAAATGCTGGAAAGTAGAATTCTCGATGGTTACAGTAGGTGGCGATATGAGTCCTCTCTAAAAACGCAAATCAAAAACACTGTATTCGTTGTAATCTTTCCTCAGATAATCATTGCAACCCTGAGTTTTGAATTCATTTGCCGTTAATTTAACTCCATTAACCAACATGTTACAGCAAAAAAAGAATGATTGACTACTTTTAAAATTCATCTTGGAGTGCAACAGGTTACCTTTGACACGAGTACTTGCTTTTTGAGGCAGCACCGAGTTATAAGGTGCAGCTGCACACACTTTAGTCAGGAAACAGCGACACTGAACATCTCAACTTTAATTTCAAATAAAACATATTACAACTAATACGGAGTTGAAGCGACTACCTCTCGATACCAGCCTGCTCACTATTATACTGCGATTTACCTACGCTTGTGAAGCGAAATATTTTACAGCAACACAAAGCATGTAGTTTGTTGCAGGATTCAAGTAATGGGATTTCTGAATCAAATAGTAGGAAAGGGAAAGTTGCCACAAGAATATCGGTGAATGAATAGATATTTAGGACCATCTTGAAAGACCTATAATTCACACAGATTGTTTCAATATTACTTTGCATATAGCTTTGCACGCTGCTTGGTTTTATTGCTATAAAAGCTGTATATATGTCAATGCAGTTTTACATACAGTAATTAATTTGATCTCTGGTTTGTTTATGTCTTTAATGCCATTTGGAATTTCTTTCAACCAAGTTCCCTTAGTAGTCCAAAGCGTTTATTTATTGGATAGCTGATCCATAAAGATCAGAAAGATTCCACATTTGATCAGAGATCTGTTCTAAGTTTGTAATGAGAAGCTTAAATCACACCACAAAGTTAACCTATTTCAGGCAATAGGGCATGCTGCAATTGGCATTAACACTCATTGGTGACTGAGGGTAAAAGTAGTTGTGCTCCTGCTCCTGACTAGCAGTTAGTGACTGTTGTTGGAAGTCATGTGAGTATCGGATAAAAATGTGATCCCCTCTGCAGGCAAATAGTTTGCTGACACTCCTTGTCAATGTTCCCACATGAATAATGATTATTTGTTCAAGATAGATTGGTACCTCAGAAAGGTGACAACACTGTCAGAAGATGAAGGAACAAGAAAATAAAAAAAAATCTTCCATTGTTTTGATTCCGTACTTCAAGTATTGTTCACTGATTTTCAACAAGATTTCGAGTTGGAATTGGCATTTAAGCATGCCACGATCGTTTATTGGTGAGGTGTTATTTTCTGATGCATCTTTTTTGTATATCCATCCCCTTGTAATAAAGACAAACCTTCCATTAGCCTTATCGATTCTTTTTATACTTGTGCACAAGCTTTTAGAGATGTGTGTACTTTGCTCCTCCACAGCTCCTAGACTGTTGCCATTAAGAACATATTCCAATTTTTCTTTCACAGGTCCAAAATGAATTACCACATCAGATTCCATCTGCCACAGTTTTGCTCACTCACTCAGTCTGTCTATGTCACTTTTTAACTTCCTTCTTCCTTCTCCCATCTCGACAACTTGCTGTGTTTCCTAATTTAATGTCAGTTGCACACTTGGATATACAACTTGCTATTCCTTCATTCAAGTCATTGATATATATGGTGGAAAGCTGAGGTTCCAGTACAGATCCATGGGGGACACCACTTGTCACATCCCAACAAGAAGAGAATGTTGCTTTTTTTCCAGTTTTGTCTCCTGCCTACTAATCAATTACCAACCTCTGTTTTACCAAATGCCTTCTGCAAGTTTATATATACAATATCCATAAACTCTCCCCATTCACCATGTTAGTGACTTGCTCAAAAAAATTAATCAGACAAAATCTATCCTTCACAATTCCATGCTGACTCTTTTGGATCAGCCGATACTTATATCTGAGTGCTCAGTCAACCCATCTCTTATGATAGATACCCAGTAAATTCCCCACAATTGGTGTTAAACTGGCAGGTCTATGGTTGACCAGTTTCTCTATCTCTCACTTCTTAAATAATTCACAATGTTCACAATGTTCCAATCCAAAAACATAATTCCTGATTCTAGAGCTTTGAAAAATTGTGATTAATGTATCTTTAATTTCCTCACCTATCAGGTGCTGGAGATTTGTTTATCTTAAGCCTCATTAGTTTTTACATGTACATTTTTTCACTCATGTTAAGATCCACCCCTTAGCTTATTTGTTTAGCTTCCCTTGTACCAATGGTATTTTATCCTCTTGCCCCACTGCGAAAATGGATGCAAAGTACTCATTTAGCAAACCTGCCTAACTGAATTTGTACAAGACATAAAAACAGTGTCAAGGAGAGGCAAAAATGCAATGGAAAGCCTGCACATTGATAAGCCTTTTCTTTTCTTTTGGGCCTCCTTATCTCGAGAGACAATGGATATGCGCCTGGAGGTGGTCAGTGGTTTGTGAAGCAGCGCCTGGAGTGGCTATAAAGGCCAATTCGAGAGTGACAGGCTCTTCCACAGGTGCTGCAGAGAAATTTGTTTGTTGGGGCTGTTGCACAGTTGGCTCTCCCCTTGCGCCTCTGTCTTTTTTCCTGCCAACTACTAAGTCTCTTCGACTCGCCACAATTTAGCCCTGTCTTTATGGCTGCCCGCCAGCTCTGGCGAATGCTGGCAACTGACTCCCACGACTTGTGATCAATGTCACACGATTTCATGTCGCGTTTGCAGACGTCTTTATAACGGAGACATGGACGGCCGGTGGGTCTGATACCAGTGGCGAGCTCGCTGTACAATGTGTCTTTGGGGATCCTGCCATCTTCCATGCGGCTCACATGGCCAAGCCAACTCAAGCGCCGCTGACTCAGTAGTGTGTATAAGCTGGGGGTGTTGGCCGCTTCAAGGACTTCTGTGTTGGAGATATAGTCCTGCCACCTGATGCCAAGTATTCTCCGAAGGCAGCGAAGATGGAATGAATTGAGACGTCGCTCTTGGCTGGCATACGTTGTCCAGGCCTCGCTGCCGTAGAGCAAGGTACTGAGGACACAGGCCTGATACACTCGGACTTTTGTGTTCCGTGTCAGTGCGCCATTTTCCCACTCTCTCTTGGCCAGTCTGGACATAGCAGTGGAAGCCTTACCCATGCGCTTGTTGATTTCTGCATCTAGAGACAGGTTACTGGTGATAGTTGAGCCTAGGTAGGTGAACTCTTGAACCACTTCCAGAGCGTGGTCGCCAATATTGATGGATGGAGCATTTCTGACATCCTGCCCCATGATGTTCGTTTTCTTGAGGCTGATGGTTAGGCCAAATTCATTGCAGGCAGACGCAAACCTGTCGATGAGACTCTGCAGGCATTCTTCAGTGTGAGATGTTAAAGCAGCATCGTCAGCAAAGAGGAGTTCTCTGATGAGGACTTTCCGTACTTTGGACTTCGCTCTTAGACGGGCAAGGTTGAACAACCTGCCCCCTGATCTTGTGTGGAGGAAAATTCTTTCTTCAGAGGATTTGAACGCATGTGAAAGCAGCAGGGAGAAGAAAATCCCAAAAAGTGTGGGTGCGAGAACACAGCCCTGTTTCACACCACTCAGGATAGGAAAGGGCTCTGATGAGGAGCCACCATGTTGAATTGTGCCTTTCATATTGTCATGGAATGAGGTGATGATACTTAGTAGCTTTGGTGGACATCCGATCTTTTCTAGTAGTCTGAAGAGACCACGTCTGCTGACGAGGTCAAAGGCTTTGGTGAGATCAATGAAAGCAATGTAGAGGGGCATCTGTTGTTCACGGCATTTCTCCTGTATCTGACGAAGGGAGAACAGCATGTCAATAGTCGATCTCTCTGCACGAAAGCCACACTGTGCCTCAGGGTAGACGCGCTCGGCCAGCTTCTGGAGCCTGTTCAGAGCGACTCGAGCAAAGACTTTATAAATAAGCTTATATACAAGTTAAAAGATGTAAAGGGACAAAAGCAGTCAAATCAAAGAAGGTATGGAGATCCAAATTTTGAACAGGCATAGCTTTCAACAGCAACAGCACTGTATTTATACAGCACCTTTAACATAATAAAACATCCTAAGGTGCTTCACAGGAGCATTATAAAACAAAATTGAACACTGAACCACAAAAGAAATTATCAGATTTGATGAAAAGAAGCTTGGTCAAAGAGGCAAGCTTTATTAAGTGTATTAAAGGAGAAAGGAAAGGTAGAGGGGTTTAGGGAGGTAATTCCAGAGCTTAGGGCCTTGACAGCTGAAGGCACAGCCACTAATTCTGCAGCAATTAAAATGGGGGATGCTTAAAAGATTTGAATTAGAGGAAGTCAGATGTCCTGGAGGTAAAAGCAAAATACTGCGGATGCTGGAAATCTGAAACAAAAACAAGAAATGCTGGAGGGTGGAACTGGAGGAGATTACAGAGATAGAAAAGGGTGAGGCCATAGAGGGGTTTGAAAATAAGGATGAAAATTTTAAAATGGAGGCATTGCTTAACTGGGACCCAATGTAAGTCAGTGGGCACAGGAGTGATAGGTGAATGGGACTTGTTGTGAGTAAGGATGTGGGCAGCAGAGTTTTGGATGACCTCAAATTTACAGAGGGTAGAGCATGGGAGGCCAGCCAGGAGTGCGTTGGATAGTCAAGTTTTGAGATAACAAAGGTATGGATGAGTGTTTGAACAATATATGTGCTGAGGCAGAGGCAGAATTGGACAACGTTATGGAGTTGGAAGTAGGTAGTCTTAGTGATGGTATGCATGTGTGGTTGGAAGTTCATCTCGGGGTCAGATATGACACCAAGTTTGTGAACTGTCTGATTCTGCCTCAGACAGTTGACAGGAGGAAGGATGGAGTACAATGAACAACAATGTGTTAATCACTAACATTAATCTATTGAAGCCTTGTGCAGCAGACAATTCACCACCTAACAACATCAAATTCATAGTCAATAGCAAGAAGAATTAAAGCCAAGACATGTCAAACCTACATTATCTGCACTCCAATGACTAACTTTCCAATTATCTAGCACAACTTGTGTGGGATTAGGACTTGTGTGAGATATTACTTCATTGTATAACTCACGAACAACAATATCTTGTATGACATAAATCAGTAACACAGTCTCCTGCATGGCATCAATTGGCACCACAAACCAAGAAAGATTAAAATCAAATTATGTTAAAAGTATTGCATGTTTATTCCTGTACCTGTGATATTGCAGTATCAAAAAGGTAAGACCAAAATGTGGGAATGCTTGATTATTTATAATTTTCATATTCATTTGGGAGGGTCCTATAAAGCAGGTGATTTAGCTACTTGATTTAGGAATGATTATTACTTGAAACTATATATCTAATAAATAAATTTAAAAGCTTAGCTTAACTAATGTTATGAGTAAAGTCAAAGGAAATGTCACAAAGTAAAACCTCATACAATATTGCCAACTGTATTCAGAAAGAAAATCAACTATAAGCATATGTGTATCTCATGAAATTGTTTGTCTCTAATAGTGTCCATCATAATTATTGTCAATGTAGTGTTTTGTAGTGTAATATTTGTTTTCTTTCTTTCCTTCTCTACTTTCTAATCGGTCATTTACTACTTTCCAATCACATCCATCATGCTCCATAAATTCTTTCTCCCTGCCCTCAATAAATCACTTCCAAATTACATTACATTAAAAAAACTGCCCAATCAAATTGCACCACATAAGCGTTTCCACGGGTTCAGCCTCCATGTTAGCTAGATTGTTTGCTGTACATATTTGCAGATGGCACTAAAATAAAGGGCATAGTAAGTTATGCTGAGGAGCGAAGGAAGCTGCAATGGAATATTGTTAAGCCAGTGGAATGGGCAAAGAAAATAGCAAATGGAATTCAATACCAATAAATGTGAAGTGGTACTTTCGTAAAAGAATATGAATTATACTTTGAATAAGGGAAGATGGGATGGTGTGGAGCAGCAGGATTGGAAGGTGCAGATTCATAAGATATTGGAACCAGCATCTCAAGTGCTTTAGGTGGAAAAGAAAACTAATTGAACACAGGGTTTTTATAGCAAGAGCTATAGAATATAAAAGTAAAGATGCCATGGTGAATCTATATAAAACCTTAGTAAGACCATAGTTAGAATCCTGTGGCAATTTTGGGCTACACACTTTAGGAAAGATGTTGAGGCAATATAAAGGATACAGCGTAGGCTCACTAGGATGGTGCCTGGTCTGAGCAAATACGAAAAGCGTCTTAAAAATTTAGGGTTGTTTTCACTAGAACAGAGGAGATTATAGATTTTATTTTTATCTTCACTAGTATCCAAGGAAAATACTAATTCTTTAAAATATATGTGGTCCAGATTTTCTTCAAGTAAAAAGTACGCATTCCAACAGTCTCTCAATATTTGAAAGAATAGTTCAGCAGGAATGATAAGCACAGATCTATCAGTGATTCACCATGGTTTGTTATAAATGCACAAATAAAAACAGAGAATAGTATTAGCCATTTATATAAGACTTTTGTGTAATACACTGTAATTTTATGCTAATATATCAGTGTAACTTAATTCAATTTATTGCTTGAGTTTTATTTTGGCAAAGTTGAAATATCACAATGACAGGTTTTTCAGATTACTCAGAATAAATACTCAAATCATTCATACAATAAAATATAATTGCAAAACAAGCTTTCAAATAACTTGAAAAATATTAACGTTAGGTCAATTCAATATGACAATACCAGAGATCATTTTTAAGTGTTTGCTAATGGCTTTATGCTTAAAACAGCTTTTATAAAACTTTGTTTTGTAAGCACTGTATATACATTCGTATTTGGGGAATTGTTTACAAAACAGATGTAATATGAAAATTATGTCCTAATAGTTTTTCCTTCCTTCGGGGCCTAATTAAGTTAAAAAGTTTAGTTTAGTTTTAGTTTAGTTTAGTTTAGAGATACAGCACTGAAACAGGCCCTTCGGCCCACCGAGTCTGTGCCGACCATCAACCACCCATTTATACTAATCCTACACTAATTCCATATTCCTACCACATCCCCACCTTTCCCTATATTTCCCTACCACCTACCTATACTAGGGGCAATTTATAATGGCCAATTAACCTATCAACCAGCAAGTCTTTGGTATGTGGGAGGAAACCGGGGCACCCGGAGGAAACCCACGCAGACACAGGGAGAACTTACAAACTCCACACAGGCCAAACTAAATATTTCAGTTAGTTAAATGTTGTAGATCATTTAAATGGAATATTCAATTATGCAATAGTTTGTAGTAATAGGGTGGTAAATCATCTTGGACTGTAAAGTAAAATAGGAGCCAGCAAATTGTCAGCCTGTTTTATACGCCACCCAATTTTCTTTTCCATTGAAGGCGAAATTCCATTCACCCAAGACAAATTTCTACCCCTCCTCCCCCCACAATGTATCAAATCATACAGGAAAAGTGAGGATTATTTCACCGAGTTCAATCGAAGAAACTGCTGCCATGTTGTTGAAACAAGCTTTTCATCCCATCATATTTGTCATGTCTGTGGAAAATGTTAATCTTTTTGGCTCATTCAAGTTAGCCATAACTATAAATTTCCCAGATCTTTTTAAAAATACATTGTGGATTTTTCCAGGTGTTCTATTCCTTCCATTGAGTCTTTCATATGCTGGCCTTTGATGACTGACTCGGGATTTTAGCCTATGATTCAAATATCCAAAATCAAAATGTCAGATTGTCCACTGATATTCTGAAAAACTGGATGTTGTTCATATTTATTTGTTGCAAGAATACTGAAACTGCTGTAAATCACATTCCACATCCCAATTACTCAAGATTGTCAGCCTTGGCTCACTGGGTAATACTCTTGCTTCTGAGTCAGAAGATTGTGGGCTGAATTTTATAAGCTCGCCGCCAAGAAGGCGCGGTGCACGCGCGACTTGTGCGCCACTGCGCCCCCACAATATTTCGCGTGGAGGCTCATTTAAATGGAGGGGGTGACATGGCCACCCCCGATGATGTGTGGGGGCGGTCGGTCTGTCCCAGGCAACGGCATCCGGCACCACCGCGCAGGCGCCGACGCCATTTTTAAAAGGCTTCAAACCTTTCAGCCGAATTTACATTTTTGAAGATACATTACTTTTACATTGATTGTATAACAGCCAATAAAAGCTGAAAGCCCCTCGACCACCACCCCCCACCCAATGATCACATACTTTATTTTTGGCCCCTTCCCACCAAACAAAACCTAATTCCCAAGCTGAACATCCCCCCGCCCCGTCCTTAGTGACCTTTTTCCTTCAACCCCTTCCCAACATCCCCTCAGCCGATCGAAAAAAATTTTTCCGCTCCCCCCTACTGTCCTCCCCCTCCCCACGAGTGTGTCACCTCAAATCTCCGAATGGAGATCTGATGGCGCCGGAGCTAGGGCTACTGGCTGGAGTATCAGCATGGGACGGACGTCGGGTCAAGGTAAGTTATTTTGCATTTATTTTAATTCATTTTGATATTTAAACGAAGGCTCCACCGTTCAGTGGTGATGGGGGGGGGTAGTGGGGGGCGGGGGTGTGCACCAAGGTCTCGCTGTCGCCAGCGCCGGTAAAATGCAACGGGGCCTTCCTGGCAATGGGGGTCATGGCAGGCCTCTCCTGGAAGAATTTCCCAGGCCCACCCACCACGACTCCCGACATCGGAGGGCTGGTGAAATCAGCCCTATGTGTTCGTCCCACTCCAAGGACTTGGGGCTGGACTTTGTGCTCATCCAGATGGTGGCTTTCGTGGCGGGGAGGGAAGTGGAGAATCGAGGCAGCATTGCCTGCCACAGAACCCGACGCCGTGAATCCCAGATCTGATTCTCCCGGGGCGGGATAGGCCGACGACAGCCTTCTTGCTCAGAGACCAAATAAGGGCCTCTTCCTGTCATTGCTGGGATCTTACCAGCAGCGGTGTGGGGGGGGGGGGGGCTCTGCCACATGGGGAGGACGCCTTGGAAAATGAGGCACCCTCTCTGCTGTCTTGGGGAGCGTCCCTCATTTGTGGGCTATTTGTGGCCCACGGAGCACCCCTACCGGGAACATATGTACCTCCCGGATCCCCATCCCCCTGGACCGTACCCCCTTCCGAACTGGCACAGACGACTCCGCCTCACCTTCCTCTTGTCCACGGTTCCACCCTGCCGATATTGCTGAGCTGCTGGCTCTGTGATTGGCCGGCAGCTCCTGGGGGCGGGATCCCTGTCCCTATTAAGTGTTTAAAGGGACAGGGATCCCGCCTCCTTAAAGTTTGACCCCAAAATACCAGAGGGACTCCTGGGGCCTGAAAAAATGCAGAGGCGGGGTTCCCCGTGACTTTTCGGCTGGCGCTGGGAGTCCTGTATAAAAGCCAGCCTTTGAGCACAAAAATCCTAGACTGACACTCCAGCGCAACACTAAGGGAGTGTTGCACTCAGATGTGCTGTCTTTTGGATGAAATGCTAAACTGAGGACCTATCTGCCCTGTCAGATGCATGTAAAAACTTCTGTGGCACTATTTTGAAGAAGAACATGGGAGCTGTTACCAGGGTCCTGGCCAAAATGTATCCCTCAATCAACATTGTTAAAATAAATTCTCTGTTCATTATCTTTTTGCTGTTTGTGGGACCTTATTGTGCACAAATTGGCTACCACAGTTCCTCTGTTACAACAGTGACTAGACTTCAAAAGTGCTTCCTTGGCAGTTGGCACTTTGAGACATTCTGAGGTTGTCAAAGACATGTTATAAAAGCAAATTCTTTCTTTCTTATTTTGATTACTATTTATGATGCAATATTACCATTCCTGGTATTGATGCTTCAGATACACTTTCCTGTTTTTATCTGGTTATTAATTTTATGGTTTTGAGAATAAGAAATATTTGGTTTTCTCTTTCTAAGTAATTTCCTGCTTCATTTAACTTACAGCAAATATAATGACTCAATGTAGAATATTGGTAGTTTTCGTCCATATATTCAGACATTACTATTTGCTCTTTTTTCCTTGTGGGAATTAGCTGCTAGGATAGCAATTTTCTTTGTGTTACCATGGATAGAAAATGTTTCTGACTCTTACGTGTTTATATGTAATCCTGACTCCTAACTTACACAAACTCCTGGTAATTAATAGCTGCCCTTTTTCCTCTCTGCGTTCTGGATAACCGTTTATTTTGAAGTGCCTTACCGTTTGAAATCTTACATTGATTTTTCTTAAATAACGGGACTCTCCTTTCTTTTGCTACACACTGAGTGAGGCCTGATTACTTACCCACTTATTTTCCTTCCTATTAAGTGAACAGACATTCTGAAGTAGTATCTACCATACAATAATGACATATTCTTCTTGTCTTGTCGCTGCACCTTCCCTCACCACTGCTCCACACAGCTTCTGGAGAAATCTGGGTGGCAGAAATTTGGGCGTAGCATTGTGGAAGAATTTGCAGGCTAGACAAAGTCTGACAGGGACTGCGACATGAACGGTCCTTCTGTGGCCCCCACAATAATGACTATGAATAATTTTAAAAAACACTGTTCAGTCTTCCCAAATGAGTTATAGCTAATAATGGTATGGTCCTGAGATATTATGAAAAAGTGTATTAGACTTGTAGCAAGCAGACTGCTTATTGTCCTCAGTGCCAGATTCGCTCACTAGTAGTACTCTTGCCTCTGAATCAAAAGGTTGTGGGTTGAATTTCCACTTCATAGCCTGGAACACATCACTGAGGTAGTACTGCATTACTGGAGGTACGGTCTTTCATATGAGCTATTAAACTAAGGCTCTGTTTGCCTGTTCAGATGGACATAAAAGAAGCCACAACACTATTTTTGAAGAAGAGCAGGAAGTTCTCCCAGTGTGCTGGCCAAAATTTAACCATCAGCCAATGCAACAAGAACAAATTAACTGGTCACTCATCTCATTATTGTCTGTGGGGTCTTGCTGTGCACAAATTGACTGTCACATTTGCTTACAAAATAACAGTGATAGTGAAGCACTTTGAGACATCCTGAGAGTTTGAAAGCTGCTATATAGATGAAAGTTTTTTCTTTATTTTCTCTTGCTCTGCATGCACGTTTTTCTAGTAATTTGCATTGTTAAAAGTGTTCAGTGTTCAGGCAAGCACCTGATTTTTTTCTTCCTTGGAAGGAAGGAAAAGTGTCCATCCATCAAAAATAGTTTCTTATCTGTATAGAAAACTGTATCTTTTTGGATGGTGATTTACCAGAGAGTCCTCAGAGAAATCAGTTTACCTATTCAAGAATTAATATTAATCCATTTGATAATCTTTTCTCATTTTTATGCATTGCTTTCCAGGTGACTAAAATGTTGGCAGTGGTGGTTATCCTTTTTGCCCTCCTTTGGATGCCCTACAGAACCTTGGTGGTTGTCAACTCTTTCATGCATACACCCTACTTGAATACCTGGTTTCTGTTGTTCTGCAGGATGAGCATATACCTAAACAGCGCCATCAACCCTGTCATTTACAACCTAATGTCTCAGAAATTTCGTGCTGCCTTCAAAAAACTTTGCAAATGCAAACAGACACGGGCAGAGAAACCTACTGCTTATAATGTGCCTGTTTACTACAGTGTGATGAAAGATATGTCACATGAAAGTCCTGATCATGATCTAACAGAGCAAGAGAATATCAATGGCTACCCAATTTCTAACAAGAAGTTAAATTTTAACAATTCCTGTTGTGACACTAACACAGTTAGTATTGCCTGAAGCAGTAATAATCTTCTTATAAAACTAGTATTAGAACATTAAATACCTATTTGCCAAGCATATGGTTTAAATGATCTATTATTCCCCTTTGCTTATGCATCATAAAATACTCTTTAAAGGAATGTTAATTCCTTAATAGTTTTAAATTAAAAATATACTAAAAGATTTACAGAAACAGTTATGTTTTTCAATTTCAGGCACCACTTATGTTTTAAATTATAATAAATAAAAACTTTGATTTTATGTTTGGAAATGAAGGCTATCATATTAAAAGCAACTGGCTTGATGAGTTGAAACGATTTCATGGTTAGCTATTTGTAGCAAAATTGTAAATATGATTTAATACTTGAGTTCACACTTCAGCTACCAATAACAGAGGAAATTTTCTACACTCCTTACTCCTCACATAGTTCGTTAGTAATTGAGTCACTGAAACATGTATATTATCTTAGTAATTCTGATATAATATGATGCAACGCCTAATTACCAGAACATGTAGATTTACCACGTCATTGGATTAAGAACAAGAAAAAGTCCAGAAATCTCCTGAAGTTCTTCCATTTTAAACATTTGTTAAGGAGAGCAGTAGTTGCTCATACAGGGACAAGTATAATACCACAATAGCTCTATTACTATCTAGCTTCCCTGGGTGATAACAGATATTGAAAACTGGGTAATTTCAGGCAGGCCACCTAAAATAAAGCAATTTTTGAAATGTCTGCTGTGTTCTTTGAATCCTTATTTATGGTAGCTTTATGACAATCATAAATAAAAATAAAGTGCCATTTCTCCTTGTGATTAAATGATTGATAAATGATAATGTTTTTCAATCGTTACCTTTTTTGCTTAACATAAGCCAAGGATTTTACATTATTTAAATTCAAAATTAAAATGCATGCAACAATACAAAAAATGCAAAAGCAGTCCAATATATCGGTTTAACATTTACCTTTTTCTATTGCACCCAAACTTCTAAATCCAATCCTTGTAATTCAGAGAATGACTTTCTGTTGTGAGTTTTTAAATGAATTATGCTGACGTGTGTAATTTGCTAATGTTTATATAGTAATGTCCTCAAGCAAATGTTGCAGCTCTGCATATTTATTAGGACTAGGACTTTAAGAGAACATCACAATGCACTTTCTGTGAATGTTAATATTAAGTAAATATATTATAAGTTGATTTATTGAACAAGTAATAAATAATTGTCATTCCTTTGTCAGCACTGTGCATACTGAGCAATTGTTTTTAAAATGCAAGTGGATCACATGGCATACAACAAAATATAAATATTCCTACAGCTTTTAAGTAGTTTTGTGAATTTGGTTGAGGCTGGAATGCCAACAAGCTTCCGAGTCATGTCTGCAATTATTTATCCTGTGAGTGTGAACCAGCAATTAAATGGTGTTTGGGAGTCTTACATGTGTTTACTTTATTTGTATAGTATACTGATTTAATGTATATCTCAATAGAAAATGCTTTCCACTGGAATAGATCTGTAATCTTTATATGTAGTACAAATCAAATGATTCCATAATTTGTTGTACATGTCTTGAATTGTAAAGTAATAAGGCTGTATGTAATGTTGAGTGAATGTTCTTGTACTTAAACATTTATCCATTAAAGTGATAATCTCTGGTTGATATCAGAAAATCTAACATTATAGAATTTTGTCATTTCTTAAAGCCCATTGCTACGACCCTCCTTATTTTCTCACCTATTAGCTTTCAGTTCATAATCTTTTTAATTGTTATTGTCATTTTAGTTTACACTTGTAAAAATATTTTACATTTCAATTATAACAAACTTGAACTTTTTCAGTAAAATGGCAAAGAAAGATTAACTTTTGTAGTTTGTGATTTTGAAAAAATAACATTCAATAATACTCGATTGTAGATCTTTTGACAGAATTAGACACACAGGAGGTGAAATTGGTTGCTACCAATACTGAGAAAATGGGCTTATAGTGAATTGACAGCCTATTTTATATTGTGCCTGATTTTTTTTTACATTGACCTGAGATGGGCTGCTGATTTGCTATGAGGCTATCTTGTGCTTCTGTCCAGAACAATGTCACCCTCGTAATCTTAATAAAATTTAGTAAAAAATAATAATTCAGAAATTCCTTTAGGGTCTGCCAGTGTTCTGTTTGGTTTAAAAGTGACGACACCTTCATCCATCCCTTCCAAGTCAAATGATAGCCAGGGACAGGGTCACTCTAGGATGCGGATGACCTCGCCTAAGATTGCATTGGGACCCAGCATACCAATGGAACACTGAGCGTTTGGAGGTTTACTGGCCTTCATAACGGTAGTGGGTCCTATTGAGTTGTCCGTGCTGAGCACCAAAGATTCTTTTGTAAATTTTTGCATATTGGCTGGCTTGCTCAAGCAGCTTCAGGGACAATGGCAGGGTTTCGGGGATAGGCCTAGGGAGCACCCCCTGCCCACCCCACCATGCCCATGGACATGTACCACTCTGGGACTTGTGTCTACCTGTCCTATGGTAATTAGGTGCACACTTAGGAAAGAAATTCATATCTTTGGTTTGCATCTTTGATAAAGTATTCACTTGGAAAATTATAATTTTCCTGTTGATTTCCTTTTGATCATTCTGAATGATTAATGGTTGGAGTTTATGAGTTAAAACCCTTGCAGAACTGAATTAATAACTACTTTTGCAAGGTTCTTGAGATACCAGGAAAAATAAAGCCATAGGTCTGTTGTCAGGCCATATTTGAAAGAATAATGAACATTGTAGTTTCATGTCAGTGGTTTTTGTTACAGATGTGTGAAGACCATAAATGTTGATCCCTGAGGCTTTAATTGCAGATTTTGTTTCAGCTGTGACAAGGTTAGAAATATCATGGCTGCGTATTTCATTGTGAAACTGATCCAATATTTGAGTATATTAGGATAATTGGATCTTGCATGACAATTTAAAAGAGTCAGTCTTTTCTAACCTCAGAGAATTACTGGATTAAAAACTGATAGAAATAAATTTAGAAAGATTGCTCACTGCTATCCTTATTATGCTTAATGTAGTCAGAGCTGGAAAGAGTTCAGAAGTTTCCACTTAGGACCAAGCAAGCAAAAATATATTAAATTACAAAGGAACAAAAAGTAATGAAAATTGGTTTCAGACTAAAGTTAGTTTAAGACATTTAAAATGTACGCAGAAGTAAGAGGGGAATAGAAAAACAGAATATATACAGTAGCAAGAAGAAATGTTTCAGGGGTGTTAAGAGTGGAATTATTACAGAACATGCAGATGCATTCACAGAACTCATCCAGATACACCATCCAGTCATCATAGTTTAATTTTATTAATTATGCTTCTCTTTAGATCCTGGATTGGAAAGAACAACAAACCACTTGAATAAATGTGATACTATGTTCACTAGATGTTCGTTATAATTACATGTTTTGTTGCTATGCTATTATCAACAATGACATCAAACAATAGGGCCTGATATTCTGGGAAAATGTAAGTATGAGTAATGAATTTCAAGCTAAACTAACAATAGATGATTCATTGATGTTTAACACTGGTCTGAGTGTGGAAAATGAGTGTGGAAAAAGGCCTTTAATAACTAATTTGTGTCGGGGGCAAATTTGCTATACCAGCAGTGACTTCCATTCATATTAGCAATCGGAGGAATATATGTCCATTCTTGTTAAATGTAGCGTAGAGGAGGTGCAAAACCGTGCATGGTATCTATTTAATGTGTTTACTTATGAGCAATGCAATACCACTAAAATACATCAAATACAGCAATATACAAACAATTAAAAATAACAGTTTGTATTTCCAAAGTTACTGCTAGAGAAAACGTCTCTCTCCATGGTTATGATATGGTTTACAAATCACTCATTTCTCTAAAACTTCTGCCAGCAGTTAGGATTTAACTCAAATTTTGGTTTTCAGCTGAATGACTTCCCCTCTGTGAATTGAAAAATTATGCAGCATACAGCAGACCTTAGAAAATTCGTAGGCTGTAAAGCGGAACTGCACCTGAAGTACCCAGACAGGGTGGGCACTGTTCACATTCCATCAGAATTCCAATGGAAGTAGGAGCCTTATTGCACTTTCTCTCTGCTTCAGTTTGGGGGTTCCTGAAAGATTTTTACAGTTATGGCTGTGAAGGGTAGCCCTGGACCCCCAAATACCGTCCATCCAGTCAGCCAGCTCCCTCAAATAGGCTGGCATGTGGATTTGTACAAAATGTAGGCATTGTGGCTGGTGCCAGGGTAAATGACAGTCACCTAAATTATTATGTTCTTGTGACTGGAGAACATCTGAATGGTAATGGAATAGAATGCCTTGCAATTCACAGATGACACAGGGTTGTGGTGAAGCATCCTAATGGCTGTATTAGTGCGATAATCAGGCCCTGCACTTTTGGGAAACCAACCACCTGGTAAAAGTGCTGTATCCTTTTGAGCTGCTGCCTTCTTTCTTTGGAGAAAGTGATATAAATGTTGTCCTAAGAAACAAGGTTGCAACTTGATGCACCGATGGGCTGACATCTGTCACATGCCACTAGTGGTGGCTGGAAAGGGTCTTTTTTAAAAATTCATTCATGGGATGTGGGCATCACTGGCCAGGTCAGCATTTATTGCCCATCCCTAATTTCCCTTGAGAAGGTGGTGGTGAGCTGCCTTCTTGAACCACTGCAGTCCATGTGGGGTAGGTACATCCACAGTGCTAGCGGTTAGATACAACTGAGTGGCTTACTAGGCTATTTCAGAGGGCATGTAAGAGTTAACCACATTGCTGTGGGTCTGTAGGCCAGACCAGGTAAGGACAGCAGATTTCCATGCCTAAAGAACATTAGTAATCAGATGGGTTTTTACAACAATCAACAATGGTTTCATGGCCATCATTAGACTAGCTTTTTAATTCCAGATTTACTAAGTGAATTCAAATTCCACCTTCTGCTGTGGTGGGATTTGAACCCATGTCCCCAAAGCAATAGGCCAGGTTTCTGGGTCACTAGTCCAGTGACAATACCACTACACCACTGCCTCCCCAAGTGGAATAAAAGTTCAATGTGGTCATGGCTTTCATCACATTGGGCCGGGCTTGTTTGAAAGACACGCCAGTAGATGGCACAACTCAGTGGCAGCTGCTCACCAAAGTGTAGAAAGTAAAGGGAGGTCTCTTCAGACATGCCCAATTAGTTGCTTCTGGGTTAGATAAGATAGAGGGAATATTTAACTTCCACTCTAAACATGTGTGAAATTGGTGGAATGGCTGCATTGCCCATCCAAATTTGGTGTGGGGCCTCATTTAAATGCTGCCAGCAAGCTGCGGGCTACAAAAGGGGTGATGCATGGTAACTTGCCAGTTGTGGGAGGGTAGGAAACCATGTCTGATGTTGAGGGTATGTGTCCTGGATGGGGCTTCAAATGGGCTGGAGTTTACTTGTGGGCCAAACCAGAGCACTCCTCTTTTCCCCATAAAAATAAAAACTAAAATCTGTTGGTCGGTTTTCTGAGTGGCCTCCAGCAATCAGTTTAATGGCTGTCGATTAGGCTATTTACTGCCTGGTAACAATAGGAGGAGTATGTAGAGCTCTATTTGTTTGTACCTGAAAATTGAAAGTGAGATCCTACAACCAGTGTAGCACCCCAATTTCTATATTTAGGAAACCTTTATACTGAAATAGGTGGGTTCACTGCTTACCCATTTACTGGCGAAATGCTGCTGGTGAAATGCCAGTGGCGGCAGAAAGAGGCCCTTAATTGGCCACTTAAGCAGCTCATTTGGGCTCCAGGTGGGCTGGCCACCGACCAGTTTTCCTGCCACTGGCAACACAGCATGGCAGTGGGAAGAGATTGGGTACGCCACCTTTACCTCCTGTGCCATTTTGACAGCCTTCTCACCTCTCAGCCCGTCCCCAAAGAGCAGGCAAAATCCTGCCCAGTGGATGCAATGGTTATGATTTTCCAAAATATCCTAGATTCTAGAATATTCCCAGCAGATTAGAAGTTAGCAAATGTAACACTGCTATTCAACAAAGGAGGGAGAGAGATAAGAGGGAACCAGAGGCCAGTTAGTCTGACATGATTTGTTGGGAAAATGCTGGAATCTATTATTAAGGGAATCTTAACAATGCACTCAGACAATCATAGTATGATCAGACAAAGTCAACATGGTTTTACGAAAGGGAAATCATGTTTGACAAATTTATTAGATTTTTTTGAAGATGTAACTAGTAGGGTAGATAAAGGGGAACCAGTAGATGTAGTATACTTGGATTTCCAAAAGGCATTCACTCAAAGAGTTGTGAATCTTTGGAATTCTTTACTCCAGAGGGTTATAGATGCCCCATCCTTGAATATATTTAAGGCTGAGATCGACAGATATTGGTCTCTCAGGGAATCAAGGGATATGGGGAGTGGGCAAGAAAGTGGAATTGAGGCTGAGGATCAGCCATGATCATATTCGAATGGTACAGTATGCTTGAGGGGCCGTGTGGTCTACTCCTGCACCTAATTCTTATGTTGAACATCCTCAATTTTAATCATTCCAGCATTGCTTGCTGTGCCTTCAGTTGCCTAGGCCCTAAGCTCTGGAATATCCTCCCTACACCTCTCCACTTCTCTATCTTGTTTTCCTCTTTTAAGACACTCCTTTAAACCTGCCTTTTTGACCAAGCTTTTGGTCATCTGACCTAATATCTCCTTATGTGTTTTGGTGTCGTGTTTTGTTTTATAATGTTCCTGTGAAGTGCCTTGGAATGCTTTAATATGTTAAAGGCACTATATAAATATAAATTGTTGTTGTTGACAAATGAGACAGGCTTAAGCTAAAGATTGATTTCAGTTTTAAAGAAGGCCTCTTGCACTCACTTTAAATAGGTACTCAGCAGAAGAGCATATGAATTTTAGTTCTGGATCTGAGTAACATTAATGTACATCATTTTTGTGAGTGTAATGAAGCCTTTGTGTGTTTCACGCAGAACCAAGATCCCCTCCGAGTCACACACCATCCTGACTTGGAAATGTATCTCCTCACCACTGGTTCAAAATCCTGGAACTTCCTAATAGTACTGTGGGAATACCTTCACCACATGGACTGCAACGAGTCAAGAAGGAGGCTCACCACAACCTTCTCAATGGCAATTGGGACTGGGTAATGAATGCTGGCCTGTCCTACAAGGTCCACATCCCATGAGCAAATAAAGCAAAAATTACTCTGTGGTGCTTGTGTGTTCCAGCATGTAAGCGCTTCTTAAGCACAACATTGGAGAATTGGTCTCAAGGTGAATAATTGATTTTTGGATTGCCACAAAAAAGATTTTCATATTCCATAAATCGTCTTTCCCTTTGAACTAAATTGAAAGCAATTAACTGCAGTAACTGCAACCCAGTAATTCCCAGACAGCAGGAAAAAAATCCCACTAGCATATGTCAGGCACTGCCAGTTTAAACGATTGTTGTTTTGCATCAAATGGCGTGAAGGCCTCTCAGTGCTCATTTTAAACAGATGGGCAGCATTATTTTGTAACATTTACATAACAGTTGGCCAGTTTCATTAACAAAATTTTGTATTAAAAATACAACAAATATTTCATTTAAAAAGTGTTATTCTTTGTTTTGATGTCTTAGAGCTCATTTTAGCTCTTGATTAAGCAAATGGAAAAGAAAAGTGAGCAGGGTGCGCAATGGGTAGTCGATCCACTGCGCCTGCTTTATGATACCACTGAAAGTTAAATCATGTTTACTTTAGTTTGATCTACTGTAGTGTTTTTGTAGAGATAAGCCTATTCTTGCTGTTTTAGGAGTAGATTAAATATGTGTTTCTGTCGAATGTGAATCTAAAAGTTATTTTCAGACTAATCTATAGTTGTATGCACCAATGGGATTTTAATCCTTAATATGCTGAATGTAGGAATTGTAAATATTTGGGCTATCAAATGCTAGAAAAAACTGTTTGAGGATGTTTCCTTTGTACTCCTTGGCTTTTTAAAGATTTTTTTAAAATGTAAAGTTAAAATTGCAGGTACTAGCTGGCAGATTTGTCTTAAATACATCAATAAATTTGTGCCAAGTAACAATTGAGATAATTTCAGAGAACCTCCCCAAAAATTCTTGTGATAGATCACAGTAACTTTGGCAGCAGAATGGCAGAAATCAAATTTACATGGAGTATGAGGAATCCCCCTGACCCCAACATTCCACCCTCCCCCCAACCCCATCAAATTTATGACTGAGTGAACTTCCCCTGGATTTGTGTGGTGAATTTATACATTACTTTGGAAGCAACTCATTAAACCATCTTACTTAATTATGTGATCTTATATAAGGACAAATAAAGAAAATGTGTGTTTGTGTGCGTGTGTTTCAAATTCCAGGCCTCCACCCTGGGACCATTGCCCATCCCTACCGAAGTACAGGGCCAGCTCTATTGTTATCAAAGTGCAACTAAACCTCGCTCCCTTTACCCATTATTGTATTTTCTAATGACTTGCAACACCTTCAGGGCCTCGTTAGCATACATATATTATTTATCCAATACTCTCCACTGCTTTCCCTATCTCCACTCACTGCTCATGCTCACTTATGATGTATGGTTTGCCATGTGACAGCCCAACTACCTGTCTTGGAGGCTCTGCTGAGATGTGTGTATCTGAGCTGGTGGAGGGTGAGCTTGAATCCTCTGATGGCGCTTCCTCAGTGTGGGCAATCACCTCAGAGGATTCTTTGTCCTCCTCCAGCACCACCTCCTGAGAGACACTTGCAGAACCTGTGGGAGATGAAAAGCATGAATTAGAACTGACAAGATGAGAGGCTTCTCATTGTGCAGATCATCATTTTTCATTGCCTGCTGACATCAAGGGCTGAATTTTCCCAGCCGTATGGTGAGGGGCTGCAAGGTGGGAGGGCTGGTAACATGGCAGGGGAAGGCCTCGGGAGGGGAGCCCGAAGTCTTCCCATCACCATGGCATATTACCAGTGGCAGGAACCTCAATGGCATGGCCACCCAATTGAGCCACTTAAGGGCCTAATTAAGGGCCACTTGCTGCCCCGCTGGCATTTTGCCCACACCAGGAGGGCATTCTGCCATGTGGGCTCTGGGGGGGGGGGGGGGTGGGGAGGGGGGTGGGGAGGGGGGCCCTCCTTAATGGCCATTCCATTGCCCGTGAAGGACCCCCCCAAGCAGCAATGGCCTCCCCTGCAAATGAGACACCCATTGACATATGGTGCCCACCCTGATTGCCAGGGCCTGCTTGCCTGGCCCTGCCTTCCTGAAAGCAACTCACCCATCATCTAGGGGGCTTCGCCAGGGAGGCACCCTCTCCTTCATGCTGCAGCCTCAGCAGTGACCACTGCTAGTGGTGGTGCTGCTGAGGCTGTCGAGCTGCCGGCTCTCTGATTGGGGTGGCAGCTCTGGCGGGATGGGCTGCCATCCTCAATTGGAAGGTGGCCCCAGTGGCAGCCTGTTAATTGGCCACCACCCTTCTGGCGTGGAATTGGCTCCTGCTTGTGGCCCTGGCAGTGGTACGATCATCCCTTGAAAAATTCAGCCCCCAAGTCACCATGTGTGAGTGTTGTATGCCATGTGGCAGTGTGATATCTAATTCTGTCACCAGGGAGCTGGGAAACCCCATCTCTCCATTGCCAGTGGCCATGCATGATGAGACGCTAGTCCATCCTCCTCTGCAGCAGTCAGGGTAATGATGACTGTCGGGCCAACTCTGGTTCTCTGCCTCTCAGTCCCCAGGGCCTGATGGGATCTACCTCAGAATACTGAGGGAGGCAAGGGAAGAAATTGCTGGGGCCTTGACAGAAATCTTTGCATCCTCATTGGCTACAGGTGAGGTCCCAGAGGACTTGAGAATAGCCAATGTTGTTCCTTTGTTTAAGAAGGGTAGCAAGGATAATCCAGGAAATTATAGGCCGGTGAACCTTACGTCAGTGGTAGGGAAATTATCAGAGAGGATTCTTCGGGACAGGATTTGGAAACAAACGAACTTATTAGCGAGAGGCAGCATGGTTTTGTGAAGGGGAGGTCGTGTCTCACTAATTTGATTGAGTTTTTTGAGGAAGTGACAAAGATGATTGATGAAGGAAGGGCAGTGGATGTTATCTATATGGACTTCAGTAAAGCCTTTGACAAGGTCCCTCATGGCAGTCTGGTACAAAAGGTGAAGTCACACGGGATCAGAGGTGAGCTGGCAAGATGGATACAGAACTGGCTCAGTCATAGAAGACAGAGGGTAGCAAAGGAAGGGTGATTTTCTGAATGGAGGGATGTGACTAGTGGTGTTCCGCAGGGATCAGTGCTGGGACCTTTGCTGTTTGTAATATATATAAATGATTTGGAGGAAAATGTAGCTGGTCTGATTAGTAAGTTTGCGGACGACACAAAGGTTGGTGGAGTTGCGGATAGTGTTGAGGATTGTCAGAGGATGCAGCAGGATATAGATTGGTTGGAGACTTGGGTGGAGAAATGGCAGATGGAGTTTAATCTGGACAAATGTGAGGTAATGCATTTTAGAAGGTCTAATGCAGGTGGGAAGTATACAGTAAATGGCAGAACCCTTAGGAGTATTGACAGGCAGAGAGATCTGGGCGTACAGGTCCACAGGTCACTGAAAGTGGCAATGCAGGTTGATAAGGCAGTCAAGAAGGCATACGGCATGCTTGCCTTCATCGGTCGGGGCATAGAGTATAAAAATTGGCAAGTCATGCTGCAGCTGTCCAGAACTTTAGTTAGGCCACAGTTAGAATATTGCGTGCAATTCTGGTCGCCACACTACCAGAAGGACGTGGAGGCTTTGGAGAGGGTACAAAAGAGGTTTACCAGGATGTTGCCTGGTCTGGAGGGCATTAGCTATGAGGAGAGGTTGGATAAACTTGGATTGTTTTCACTGGAACGACGGAGGTGGAGGGGCGACATGATAGAGGTTTACAAATTTATGAGCGGCATGGACGGAGTGGATAGTCAGAAGCTTTTTCCCAGGGTGGAAGAGTCAGTTACTAGGGGACATAGGTTTAAGGTGCGAGGGGCAAAGTTTAGAGGGGATGTGCGAGGCAAGTTTTTTACACAGAGGGTGGTGAGTGCCTGGAACTTGCTGCCGGGGGAGGTGGTGGAAGCAGGTACAATAGCTACGTTTAAGAGGCATCTTGACAAATGCATGAATAGGATGGGAATAGAGGGATACGGTCCCCGGAAGTGCAGAAGGTTTTAGTTTAGGCAGGCATCAAGATCAGCACAGGCTTGGAGGGCCGAATGGCCTGTTCCTGTGCTGTACTGTTCTTTGTTCTTTGTGGTGTTTTACAGTCACTTCTCCGAGAAGGAAAGAAGAGTGTTATAAGTGTGGGAAATGGAATGTGTTGAGAGGATGGAATAACACATTTGTGGAGAGTAACTGTGAGGGATAGGTCTGAGATAGCAATAAGATGAGGGTGACTATCAGTGGTGGCTGGTCAGATGGGGATATAAGGAGGTGCCTCGAGAGAGAGGAAATGGGTGCACCTGTAAGGTGTGTTGGTCTGAGGACTGGGGTGCAGGAGAAGGTCCTGGAAATCAGAGTGAGGGGATTAGCTCTTGAATGTGGCATGCCACACACCTTTCTTGCACTGGTGAGGTCATTCAACCTCTTGTGGTATTGTATTCAGGAGCGAGGCACCGCATTTCTGTTGCTCATCTCCTCTGCCACTTCCAGCCATGCCTCCTTGTTGTTCAAGGTAGGCTTCTTCCTCCCATCTGGGGGAAACAGAATCTCTCTATGGGCCCGTACAGCCTGCAGCATAATGAACAGAAATGCATCAGAGAACTGTGGGACAACTTTCCCTTATTGAGGCTCCATCACTCAGGTTGCTGGCTCTCTCTTGATAGTTGTAGAATGGTCCCATTCTGACAATTGCAGGTTCCCATTAAATAGTGAAGCTTCAACAGTCAGGTGCAGTTTGTGATCATGCCAACCCACTCTAATTGGTCAGAAAACCCAGAAGTGGTTTGCTGTGGCTCAGTTAAAAAACCGCTGGAAAACCTATTGCTCAAACTTTCAGGTTCCTCACAAGCTGCCAGCCTCTCCTGTTGTGAACATTGAAATTCAACCCCATATGAGCAAATTGATATGTATCCTTTTTACATGAGTGATATAAATCATGAAAAATCATATAGATCCAAGCTGCACTTTATATTGCTTCTACTGGCACTGCACAGAAGCAATAAATCAGTATACGTGACTCCTCCAGACAGTTTCATATTTGCTGTGTGCATTAGGGCGCCCCATGGCGCAGGCAATGATCAAGAATTCTAGTCAGATCCATTAGTAGCAGTATGATTTGAATTAGAATATGAAGTCTGTTCAAAATCAGATCTACAGAAGCAAAACTTGTTGCAAGCTTGAACATCTATAAACTCATACTCAGGTATTGAACACTGAACATTCAGGAACTTTCTTTAGTCTTGATCTGTAAACAAAAAACATTGTTCAGTCTTGAATTTGTAATTTTCTGTCCTGTAAAAAAAGTCTTATCTCCAAAATATGCAGCTCTATAATTGTAAAGCACCAATTGCTAATGACCATATTTGTTGCACACCTGTTTAGATTGGTCGGTTGCAAGTGCCATTTATGACAACATGTAATAATGATTATTATGAGCCAAAAATGTTTAAAATTGTCTCCCTTATCACATTCCAATATACTTCTGCTTTATCACCAATCCAAAATATTCCATTCATAACTGCAAAGGAAAGATGTAGCAATAGTAATTATGTAAACCTTTTAGCATTCCTCATTACAGAATGCCTTTACATTTTTGAATGAATGTTGCATTTATTTACCTTATCAAATCTTTGCCTAAAACATCATTGCAGAAAAGAAGATAAATTCGGGGTTTTGGTTTGTGACTACTGTCCTGTTCCTTCACTTTGAGGTTTTGTAATTGATGGAGTACTTTTGATTGCAGGCATTTCCAGAGCAATTTGTCTGAACTGGGCACAGGGAAACATCCTTGCATTGAATAAGCATCAGACCATCAAGCTGCAGATGCTTTCTAGGGGACCCTAGGCAACATGCTGGTGCAGCCAATTTAAATTCCAGGCAAATGCCTTGCTGGCACTGGCCCTTGGTTAGGTCTTGTGCTTTGTGTTATGTTTATGCGGGTAGCTGAATATATTATGTATATCTGATTTACCTCAGAGCAATGCAGATATCACACTTGTATTAAATCACCAACTGGTTTATTTACAGCACTTTAAAATATCTTAGCACATATAATATCTCAATACAATGCTTTGTCAGAACAGTTTAGTAGAAAGTTTTAGCTCTGGCTCTTTTTAGTTTCAGTTTCAAACTCTTAAGCTCCACCTTGAGCAATCAAATACAGTGAACACAGATAAGTGGGCAGATTAACACAATCAAACCCAGATCAATCAAACACTACACTGTGGTGGTAAGCAATTGGGAGGAAAGGAGGTAACTTTGAAAGGGTAGCAATAATCAAGAGGCGGGGGCGAAGGCAGCGACTAGGAGAGAGGCCAAATAGTGGATGGAATGACCCATGATTTTAATGTGGAGCTGGCAGGAGTATTCCTGCAGCTCCAGGCTCCAAATTCAGGTAAGTATTTTTCTTTTAAACTCACCTTTTTGGTGGCAGTCTGCAGAAGTCTCTTTATGCTAAGGCTACATGTAGACCTCGTTTCCTGAATATAGCCAGTCCAGCGCCGGCTGCATTTAGGGAAACTAGTTTACTAAAGGTATTAACACAGGTATTAGGCCCCTATTTGCATATGCAAAGTGCCTTATGCCTGTTTCAGCCCTGGATGTCTCTTTTGATGCCTATATCAATATGTTGGGTAGGGCTCAACTGGCTCAGAATGTGCAGTTCACCTGCCAATTAGATGCTTTGAAGTCTGCTACACACCTGTAAAACCAATGCGGCAAAGTTAAAATTCTAAGCCAATATCGCAGAATGCTTAACATTGCAGAAAACTAAGTATTGAAGAGGAAAATGGAGAATAATCAAGGGGGAGAAGACTGAAGGCATGGCCTAAATAAGAACTTCTTGAGTACAGAGAAAAATAGAAAAATAATTTGGGGTGAGAATTCCAGAAGGCAGGACTGTAGTGATTGAAAGATTGGCCTTTAATATTGAAGCAATTTGACATCAGAAGAATTGAAGTTTTGGACAGGGATTTGCATTTGAACCTGATTGCTCAGAAATGGCGGAACAAGGCCATGGATCTTGGAATCAATTCACTGGAGCACTGGGAGCCTTTGGAATTCTGGGTGATGTGTATGTCAGCTCTAATATTCTAAATTGACAGTTTTGTGCAGGGACAACATATGATTGGAAGATCGGAGAGGACAGAGTTGGAAAATTCAATCCTGAATTTCTGATGCACGTGCATCGTGAAATGTTATGAGTGCTAATTTGTGTTTTGCAAGACAGAATTAAAAAAAAGCGATTTTCTAAATTACACATTACTGGCTAATTATATTCCTGAAGTACAATATTTAATTAAATATTAAATCACTTTGAATACATTGAGGTGAGTCACATTTTCCTGGCTGCCTCGCAGTTTACTCCTGTTGGTTAAACTGGTGGTATAAATAGTTTTCTATATCATCAATTTCACCTATTAAATGTTGAAATTTATCAGCTAGAAGAGTGATATACCATCAAGATAGTAAATTTCATCACATGTTTTATCACTACAGTAAGTATTACTGTATTGCACATAAGCCTAGAAATTCCTGTTCGGGTGCAACTCTGACAGAAAGTGTGAACTGTGGGAAAGCTCACTGACTACTCTCTTGACGTACATGTGCTACATAATCAGTGTATCCATGTTTGTACCTGCACAGTGTACTGACTGAGAAGATAATGGCATAGGCAAGGGTTGTTCAAACACCACCTGAAATTTCTATTTTTTATTAATAGGATCACTTCTTTTGAAAGAAAGCGCTTTAGATCACTTGATGGATCACACTGGTTAGAACATTGCAGCTGATCCCAAAACTAGCCTGGAGAGTGGTGGAGGCATAAAAATTGAAGGAGGAGGTAACTTTAATTGCTACTGGCCTTTCTATACTTACAGTGGATTTTGGTTGCTGGTTTCCTTACAGCAGTTGGCACAGCTTTGCAGCTTCCTGAAGCTGACCCAAAGCCTAAATGGGTAGTTCCACTTGGTCATTGCCAGGTAAGTAAGCCAAGGTCTGCAGATACAGTTCATGGCAGATACAGGTGCAGTCAGCACAGCCCTTGCGCCAGGTGTTCTTCCTGGCTTGTCTGCTTTGATCTTCTTTGCCTTCAAGCATGAAAGCCTGTGGTAGGGATGTTTTGAAAGCAAATCCCCCACTCACAGGAAAAGGCTCTTTTAAAAAATAATTGTGTACCATAAGGATTTCTCGCATTGTATATGATAATATTATTGACATTTGACACTCACTTTCCATGAGTTGGGCTTATGCTTCATTATCATAAATTGTGCAACAATATTGAAGCTAGACAGTGAGCAATATGAAGTAGAAAACAACATGGTGTGCCCACTGCGATTGGCAAGTCCTAATTTTCCAGCTCCTGCTTGCTCATTTACCACCAGCTGAAACATTCCTGCTGAACTTGTGATTCTGTGTTTTTAACCAAAATTGACTTTCCCTTCAGCAGTGGAATTGGGTTTGGAGGCGGGGAGAGCATATAAGCGGGCGAGATTGTGGCAGAGGGGCTCCCTGCCACCTTGCCGCCTCCATCCAAATTAAGTATTGGGCAGGAAGGCCTGTGAATGGCCTTCCCACCCCACCGCCAATTGAGACCATAAGTGGGCAATTAAGGACCAATTAAGGGCCTCATCCTGCGGCGCTGGAATTAGCCAAGTGGCAGGTGGGCCTGTCACCACAGGTTGCTTGCTGGCTCCGGGGTGGGGTGGGGTGGGGGTGGGTCCCTTGTTAAAAAGCACTTAATGCCTGAAAGAGGGACCCAGCATTGGGAAGGGGGAGGCCTGCTGAGACGCAACCCCTGCCCTTGCTGCCAACCCCCCTACAACCCCCTCCCCTGCGATCCCCACCCCGTGAAACCCCTCCTGCCCTGACTTACCAGTGGCCTGGGTCCATGGCCTTGGGTGAGTCGCGTACCGGCAGCAGCCACCATCTCTGTGGTGGCACTGCTCAGTTAAAGAGCTGCCGGCCTCCGCAGACAGGACTTCCGCCGCTGGGGTCCTTGATGTTAGGGAAGGCCCACTGCTGTCCACTTAAGTGCCTAATTGGTACTTGATCTGGTGGGCCTTCCCCAAAGTAGGCGACACTGGGCTCTTGCTGGCACTGTATGGGCAATTCGTCAGTGCAGCCCTGAAACAAGTGGCTATTAGACAGAAAGAAAAAAAGACTTAAGTGAAAAGCAATTTATCATTATGTTTGGGTGACAACAAAATAGTGGCTCATAAATTCATAGTAAACTCAGTTTTATGAACTTAATTTAAGATGTGATCTGGAACAATGTCACTGATATCACTTGTAATAGGAAGTGGGTTGATGAGTAAAAAGCTTTAATAAATAGTCATACACCCAGTTACAAACCAGAGGAAGGTACTAAAAATAAATCTTGCATTGGTACTTCCACAAGTCATCATTTGGCATTGTGATTTACTTATATGGAAATGTAAGTTTTATTTTTGCAGAGAAAAAAGTTATGTTATTTAACTATTTAGAAGTTTGAGGGATAATTTTTGCTATAGCACACTTTACACTGTACATTGTAATACATTTCTATGTCAGATAGCAATTTGGTTCATTTGCAGTTCCATAAAAACAATCTTCCAGAACTATTTTTCTCTTTGCCTGACTGGAGATGTGAAAAAAAGTGCTTTGTTTTAAGGAAATCTCCCGAGGCCACATATTCGCTCCCCTCCTCAAAAATAAAATGTGTTGTTTCTTTGTAACAGTAGAAGGCCAATAAAGTATTCAAGCACTTCAGGGCAAAGAATAAATCTGATTGTTATGTGTACTAATATTGTGAATGTGTTTAAACTACAAGGAATATGTAAAATGCATTGTTTGCAGTCTGTAAAATGTAATGGAGAATGTTGGAATGAAAAACCTACCATCTCTGCGTAGTGCTGCTGCAAGCTATCTATTTCTGTAACCATTCGCCCAAATCTAAATGCAGTATTATACTTCCCATAACCAGGACTGTAAATAGCAAATTTAAAATTGCTTATATTCCTTCCAATTACATCCTCTTCCCTCCACCTGTAAGGTGGTGTATGTCTTTGGAGGGGGCAAGATGATGTTCCTCTCGAAATGATTGAATGAATATGGTGCATTCTGGCTAATTTTGAACACATCATTTATACTGCACAAATTATGGATTTTAATGTAAAAATTACAGAAAAATAAGTGACACTTAGGGCAGAATTTTATTGTGCCCTTGGAGGTGGGGACAGAGGTGAGGGTGAACAAAATGGTAGGGGCCGCCCAGTTGCCCAGGCCCCCTGCCACTTTGTCCGGGGCAGGGAAGGCCGAGGATGGCCTTCCCACCCAAGCCAATTGAGGCCCTTAAGTGGCAATTAATGGCCACTTAAGGGCCTCTTCCTGTCTGTGGTATATTGTAATATCTTTTGTATACTGCCCTCTCTGCTACCCTCTCTGTTGAGAGGTGTAAATAAAGTTTCCAACATGGCTGTTCCCAGTAAAGACCTCATGTTAGTTTTATTCTGAATACATAACAGAAACATGGTGACGAAAGGATGGGATTGTTTTTTTTTGCATTTCATTCGAGAGACTACAGTCTGAAGAACATTCTGACACACTTTTTGGAACTTCCAAAGTCAATTTTGGGGAAGTTTGAGAGATTTGAACCACATTCCCCACCCCATAGCTAGGCCCTGCCTGAATGGCCTGGCAACCCCGACTCCACTCACCTTTCACAGGGTCCAGGCCGTCCTCGCTCCTGCAGGACCTCCTGCAGTACCGGCAGTGGCTACTGCTTCCTGTGATGCTGCCGGCACTGCAGAGCTGCCAGCCTTCTGATTGGCTGGTAGCTCTTGGAGTGGCAGCTCGTCTCTTAAACAGATGATTGCTGTGTGATTGCCTTTAAGAGCAATGTACCTTTAAGATTTTAGTATGCTAATGAGTTGAGTACCAGGATGCATTCATGTGACTACATGCCAGTCTCTGCTACTCTAACACGAAGAGGCAAGTCCTGTAAAATAATCAGCTCTGTACTGTATATAGTTGTTAGCTGTTTAATAAACCTGTTTTGAGATCTTCAACAGCTTGAACTCTACGTATCTCATTTATGTTGCATCAGACAACATAAAAAAGCTTCTCATTGCATGGTGGCAGCTGTGGTGAGGAGACAGAATCCAAGTTTTCAGACCACAAGAAAACAGCTTTAAAAACTACCTAGAGCTGGAAGAGGAAAAAATAAAGAAAAATACTCGCCTAAATAAGGAAGGAAGAAAACACTCACCTCCAGCTGCAGAGACAGAGCTCTGAACGACGGACTGCAGATCAATCACTGTGATCGGGTGAGTCAGTCTGCTGTTGGTAGAGAACTTCCTATTTAAAAAGAAGAGAAGCCTTGAAGTCCTTAACAGATTGATTTTTTTTGTCTCTCAAAGGAGTCGATATTCGGGGAAGACCCAATCCCTTTCTTGAGCTGATCAAGTCTACGCCATTACTGCACTCAACAGTGAAAAGCGTGGGAATCCTCCATTCATGCAGCTTGCAGCTGAAGCTACAAAGAGAAATCCATTAAATAACGCGAAAGCTGCAGACCTTTCATTCACTCAATTTGAGTTTAAAAAGATCTCATAAACCTACACAACCATGAAGAATTGCCTCTTGAGCGGCTGGATAAGCAAACTTTAGGGGGGAAAAAGCACTTGAAATACCAAAGAAGGGTCACTGACCCGAAACGTTAACTCTGCTTCTCTTTCCACAGATGCTGCCAGACCTGCTGAGTGGTTCCAGCATTTCTTGTTTTTATTTCAGATTTCCAGCATCCGCAGTATTTTGCTTTTACTTGAAATACCTATTGCACAGCTGTATAAACAGACTAGAGTGCTGGAGGCTAGACAAACAGAAAAGCTGCTCCTCCCAATCAAACCAGCCAATCTAAAGAAGATAAATTTTTAAAAGGGAAACCAGTACAGAGTCACAGAACCAGGTCTCAAAGCATCATTTAAAGCAAAGGAACAGCAAAAGCATGGATTCCAATTTTCCCAGCATGAACTGGAAAGCCTTGGATACCCCATACCAATTTCAAACTGTTCCAACAGAGAATACAGTTATGCTTTACAGACCAAGTAATCGCCGAACCAGAAAAACAGGCTATAAAAAATAATGATAGCAATTGGAAATGAGGGATTGCACAGAATAAACACCTCTGTATTATCTGAACAGGCCCAGAAAGATCCCAAAACAATATGGAAAGTGCTAGAAGATCAGCTCCGATTGAGAGTGAATTTTCAAATTCACGGCTTGGAATTGATGTCCTACAGGCAACAGCCACAGGAATCAATAGACCAGTTCGTAAGCAGATGCTGTAGTATGGGCAATGAATGTGACTTCTCAGAAGCTGAGCTGTCAGACAGAATAATGGAGCTGGTGATTATATCAACACCCATTGAAGCATTCCAGAAAGACCTCTTGGGGAAAAAGAAAGCATAGCATTAACGCACTGCTGGAAGGTGGCATGGAATACGAAGCCATTGTAGCTGGACAACAGTACCTACAAGCACTAGGTGCAACCAACAGCATTGGCACCATAACCAGGTCAAAAAGAGCAAGTAAGCTGCATGGTAAGTGCGGTCTGTCCCACTCACGGCGAAATTACCCTGCATTTCAAGACCTGTGCAAGGCATGTGGTGTAACAGGACACTGGACCCGTCTATGCAGGAATTCTGGCTCAAAAGACGCAGCCAGAACATGGTAGGACATGGGCCAACAAAAGACAGGTGCAACAACAGTGCAACAGTAGCAAGGCAAGTGCCAGAGACTTGCATAAATGCAAGCTGATACACAAAGTCACAGGCAAAGCAGCCCTGAGATAAGACTCAGAGAGAAGTAGTTCTCAGACAGAATATGAAGAGGCATTCCACACTGTAAACCTGACACATCACGTTGATGAAGTCAAACAATTGGAAGCCTTCACCTCCTAGCATCACGTGCCCAAAGAAAGCTGCCAAACATATACTCAAGGACAAGAGTGACACAGGAGCTAGTGCAAATATCCTAACAGTCCAAATCCTCAAAGATATGTACCAGAGTCACTGGAGATTGATGATACAACCGACAACTGCCAAACTCTCTACATACAACGGGTCGCCCATCCTGTGCAGTGGCACATTAATAATGCAATGCAGATATGGCAAGTCGGCTTGGAAACCACAAAGGTTTTACCTAGCAGACACGAGCGGGCCAGCAGTGGCAGGAATACAAGCAGGGAAGGATCACAGTATCATAACTATTCATGACAGCATTGCCGAGGTGAAATCTCCAAGAACCGGAACTCACTCGCAGACTCTGACCAGCACCAAATGGTGCTGTCTGGAAACCCAGCAACAGCGCAACTATGCCGTGCCTTCACTTCTGCTCTCTAGAGAATCGCCAGCACAACAACGAGCCAGAACAGGCAGGTAGCTCCATGAGACCAAGTACTCTTCACCCAACGAGTCCTGAACCTCAAGCCCCAAGCCTTCAGACAAGGAGGATGAGGAGAGGTGAAGGACATGCAATGCCTTGAAGAGGCAGAGGAGGAATGAATTGAAGCATTGTCTATTGGCTGCTCGAGATGAGGTGCTGGAAATTTCCAAGGATGACAAGACCCCAAAAGTGGTCATCTTGAGAAAAGCAGCAGAATATGCTAGCAGGCTGAAGGCAGAGCAACAAAAACTGAGTACATAGAGGGAGAAACTTCAGAAAAAACAGCAACAGATGAAATGCAAAGTCCCTGAACAAGTGTTGTCAAACCACCAAAATGACCTATGGACATTTGAGCCTCCATAATTGTAAAGTTCGTAATCTTTATACTTATGTAAATAATTTTCAGGTTATCTAATTTTGAGTGTTTCTTACTTTTAGTATAAAAGACATCTTTGGAAAGAAGGGGGATGTGTGATTGCATTTAAGAGCAATGTACCTTTAAGATCTTAGTATACTAATGAGCTGAGTACCAGGATGCAGTCATGTGACTACATGCCATCCTCTCTCTGCTACTATAACACCAAGCGGCAAGTCCTGTAAATAATCAGCTCTGTACTGTATATAGTTGTTAGCTGTTTAATAAACCTGTTTTGAGATCTTCAACAACCTGAACTCCACACATCTCATTTATGTGGCAGTTAATGGCCTGCCCGCTGTGGAATGGCTTCGGGGGTTCTGGCAGAGGACTGAGGCGGGGTCTCCCCTCGCCTCTGGCCTGCTGCTGGGAGCCCCATCTTCAGAATAAAATGCAACCCTTAGATTCTGTATTACTCGACAGATTGACCAAAACATCACTACACCATTTAGATTCAATCATTTTCAACAGATTTTCACTGTGGCAAAAGGTAGCAAGGAAAGAATGGGGCCTATTAGAGATTGAAAAGGTAATCAACGTGTGGGGAAGCAGAAGACGTGGACGTGATTCTTAATGTATACTTTGCGTCTGTCTTCACAAAAGAAGGGGACAATGTAAACAATGTATTTAAGGAGGAGGAGTGTAAAGTATTGAATGGAATAAGCAAAGTGAGTGAGGAAAAATTAAGGGGTTTAACGTCTTTGCAAATAGATAAATCACCAGGCCCAGATAAAATTTATCCTAGGCTGTTAAGAGAAGAAAGAGAGGGAATAGTGCAGACTCTATCATTTTCCAATCATTTCTGGCTACATACCTGGTGCAAGAGGACTGGAGGTCTGTTAACATTGCACTGTTGTTCAAAAAGGGAGAAAACGGATAGCCCAAGTCAGTCAGCCTAACCTAAGTGATGGCCAAATTTTAGGAAAAAGTACTGAGGGACAGGATAAATCGTCATTTAGATAGGCACAGATCAATCAAAGTCAGCATGGATTTGTTAAGGGGAGGTCATGTCTGACTAACATGATAGAAATTTTTTGAGGACTTAACAAGGAGGGTCAATAAGGGCTGCATATTTGATGTTGTGTACATGGAATTTAGTAAGGCTTTTGACAAGGTCCCACATGGCAGAGCAGAAAGAAAAATAAAAGCCATGGGATCTAAGGGAAAGTGGCAAATTGGATCCAAAATTGGCTCAGTGGCAGGAAGCAAAAGGTAATGACCAATGGATGTGTTTGTGACTGGAAGGCTGTTTCCAATGAGTTTCTGTAGGACTCATTACTAAGTCCCTTGCTGTTCATGGGAAATGTCAATGATTTACACATAAATATAGGGAGCATAATTAAAAAGTTTGCAGATTGTTGTACATTTTACTGAGTAAAGCTAACATGTGAACTCACAGCAAGCAGACATTATTGAACAAACTATATTTTCACCAACCAAGAGAGAGGGCAGAACAGAGGGCAGTATAACAAAATGTTCAGCTATTACAATATATTACACTCCATCCCAACTTAAAAAAGCCTATACGTTAAAATGTAAAATGATACATGGACATAATTTCCCAGAATACAATAACAATACCTAAAATTTAACAGGTTGGTTTGCATGCTTCTTTTTACTGTCATTACGACTAAAATATATAATGACCAATATTTCCAGAGTAATTTACACATAAAAACATTTGTTTTTCCTTAACACTAATATGTTTTTAACACAAATATCATCATTTGACAAGAAGTAATGAAAGGAATATGTGAAGAGGGTAACCAGGGAAAGAGTAGGACCCATTAGGGACCAAGGGGGAAATCTGTGGGTGGAGCCAGAGGACATTGGTAGGGTGTTGAACGAATACTTCACATCTGTCTTCACCCGAGAGAATGAGGATGTAGATATAGAACTCAGAGGAGAGAGACTATGAGGTTCTTGAGCAAATTGTCATAGGGAGTGACAAGGTATTGGAGGCTTTGGCAGGCTTAAAAGTGGACAAATCTCCAGGTCCGGACGATTTGTGTCCCAGGATACTGTGGGAGGCAAGGGTGGAGATTGCAGGGGCTCTGACCCAAATTTTTAATTCCTCTCTGGCCACGGGTGAGGTGCCAGAGGACTGGAGAACAGCTAATGTGGTGCCACTATTTAAGAAAGGTTGTAGAGATAAGCCAGGGAACTATAGACCAGTGAGTCTCATGTCAGTGGTCGGGAAACTATTGGAGAAAATTCTGAAGGAGAGAATCTATCTCCACTTGGAGAGGCAAAATTTGATTAGGAATAGTCAGCATGGCTTTGTCAGAGGGAGGTCATGCCTAACAAATTTGATTGAATTTTTTGAGCATGTGACCAGGTGTGTAGATGAGGGTAGTGCAGTTGATGTAGTTTACATGGATTTCAGCAAAGCCTTTGACAAGGTCCCACATGGGAGACTTATCAAGAAAGCAAATGCACATGGGATACAGGGTAACTTGATAAGGTGGATTCAAAATTGGCTTAGCTGCAGGAGACAGAGAGTGGTGACAGACAGTTGTTTTAGTGACTGGAAGCCAGTGTCCACTGGTGTACCACAGGGATCTGTGCTGGGTCCCCTATTGTTTGTCATTTATATAAACGACAGAGATGACTATGTAGGGGGTAGGATCAGTATGTTCGCGGATGACACAAAGATTGGCCGAGTGGTTAACAGTGAGGTTGAGTGTCTTGGGTTACAGGAAGATATAGACGGGATGGTCAAATGGGCAAAAAAGTGGCAGATAGAATTTAACCCCGAAAAGTGTGAGGTGATACACTTTGGAAGGAGTAATGTGACACAAAAGTATTCAGTGAATGGTCTGACACTGGGAAGTTCTGAGGAACAAAGGGACCTTGACATGTTTGTCCATAGATCTCTGAAGGCAGAAGGGCAGGTTAATAGGGTGATGAAAAAGGCATATGGAACACTTGCCTTTATCAATCAGCATAGTTTACAAAAGCAGGGAGGTCATGTTGGAGTTGTATAGCACTTTGGTAAGGCCACAGCTGGAGTACTGTGTGCAATTCTGGTCGCCACTTTATAGGAAGGATGTGATTGCACTGGAGGGGGTGCAGAGGCGATTCACCAGGATGGTGCCTGGGATGGAACATTTAAGCTATGAAGAGGGGTTGGATAGGCTTGGGTTGTTTTCGCTGGAGCAGAGAAGACTGAGGGGTGACCTGATTGAGGTGTACAAGATTATGAGGGGCATGGACAGGTTGGATAGGGAGCAGCTGTTCCCCTTAGTTGAAGGGTCAGTTACGAGGGAACGCTAGTTTAAGGTGAGGGGCAAGAGGTTTAAGGGGGATTTGAGGAAGTACTTTTTTACCCAGTGGGTGGTGACGGTCTGGAATGCACTGCCTGGAAGGGTGGGCGAGACGGGTTGCCTCACATCCTTTAAAAAGTACCTGGATGAGCACTTGGCACGTCATAACATTCAAGGCTATGGGCCAAGTGCTGGCAAATGGGATTAGGTCGGTAGGTCAGGTGTCTTTAATGCATCGGTACAGACTCGATGGGCCGAAGGGCCTCTTCTGCACTGTATTATCCTGTGATTCTGTGATTCTGTGAATAACCTATTTCTTCTTCCTTCCTACATACTTTCAATTAACGTATCTGGCTTTTTTCTCTTTCTGTCTGGGTATCATCTTCCATTTCCATTGGCTTGACTCTGCTCTCCCAACAACTTAGACTGTTTAAACCCGAAGATTGACTTTTATTACCAACTCCTCTTCACGGTTGGGACTATGGAATTGATTGAAGTCAAAGATCTACAAAATTATGTGGGGCATTGATAGGATAGATAGGATGAAACTTTATACCTTAGCGGAAGGATTAATAACCATGGGGCATAGATTTAAGGCAAGGGGCAGGAGGTTTAGAGGGGATTTGAGGAAAAAAATCTATCACCAAGAGGGTGATTGGAATCTGGAACACACTACCTGAAGGGGTGGTAGAGGCAAGAACCCTCACAACATTTAAGAAGTATTTAGATGAGCACTTGAAACCCCACAGCATACAAGGCTACGGGGCAAGTGCTAGAAAATGGGATTAGAATAGATAGGTGCTTGATGGCTAGCACAGATACGATGGGCCAAAGGGCCTGTTTCTGTGCTGTATAACTCTATGACTTTATGTCCCTGACTCCCTTTGCTCCACTGGTGGATTCTGTGATACCAGAAAACTTTCAGTTTCTTTGTGACTTGTACTTTCTTTCTGACTTTCACTTGGGACTGTAGGAATTTGGACTAAAGGAAGTTTCCCATGCTCTCCCTTTGTCAGATTTCCTCTTTCAAGCAAATGACCGACATGACACTGATGGAGTTTCTCCCCAAACTTCAATTGTCATGTCAATGCAACTAGTCTTTTACAACAAATCCAAACACATACTTCTCCTATCATCTCGGTGGTTTCTCACCATAGCCTTTTAACCAGCACTGAACTCTCTACATTTCATGTCTCATGTATCATGACTTGTCTTCATTTTGTCCTGCTTTTCTCTTACTTTGCTATTGACATCAGGCTTTAGCAAACTAAACCTTGTCCTAGGAGCATGATTAAACACTAACTCATAAGCTGAACAACCTTTTGTATACTGTAGGGTTGCTCTGTAGGGAACAGAAAATTGTCTAGCCTGTGTCGAAAAAAAACATGGAAATTACTGCCTAGCTTGTCACCCAGCAAATATTTCCACAAAGACTCCTTCACAATTTGTACACTTCTTTCTGCAGCATCATTCAATGCTGAGTGATATGTTCGTATTATAGCATGTTTGACTCCAGTTTACTCAGAAATATTTCAGACTCTTCTGACGTAAACATTGGACCATTATCTGACACCAACATCTCTGGCAATCCATAAATTGCAAACCAACTTCTCAAAACTTCAATACATTTGGCACTTGTGGGCATAGACTCAACATTTATCCACTTACTATAGCTATCGATCAAAACAAAATACTCTTTCCCTTCCACTTCAAAGAAATTGACATGTACTCGTTCCCATGGTTTTTTCATGTTTGACCATGGAATGAAAGGAACCTTGGTTGGAATATTTCTCATTCTGAGACACATTTCACAACTTTTCACCAACTCTTCAATATCTCTATCTATCTTTGGATACCAAAAATAGCTTCTTGCTACTGCTTTCATACAGATGATATCTGTGTGCTCCTGACGAAGTTCCTCTAATAATCTGACTCTCAACCTTAGCAGAATAATGACTTTTAAACCCAGTAGAAGACAGCCTTGATCTACACTCAGTTTATTTCTACGTTTGAAATACTCCTGCAATTTCTCATTATCGTATTCTTTAGGCCACCTGTTCATGACATAATTGAGCACTTTACTGAGCACCACAACCTTTCGAGTTTCTTCACTAATTTCTCTGGCAGGCACTGACATGGCACTTGTGTATGTAAAGTAAAATATAGGTAACTGGCTAAAAAGGAATCATTCTTCATGGGAAATCTCAAAAGAAAATCCACATTTGCATGATCTGCAGACTTATGATATTTAATATCGTACTGTTGGGCCATCAAAATCACATCCATCTCTGAAGCTGTGCTCTCCTCTTTGAACAAAATATGATCATAAGGGCTTGGTGGTCAGTTAACAAAGTAAACTTCCTACATACAGTGAGGGGACGCAGTGAGAAGATATATTTGCCTGAGTGAGACATTGCTAGAGTGAAGCTGGAATTTGGTGCATGTGGCAATTCGGTGCAGAGGGGGATAGAGCGGCTCCTTTCCTATCTTTTTTCTTCTCCAGCAGCTGGTGAGTCTTCTTCCTTTGACACAAAGGTAGGTGATTGGTCGGCGAGTGTTTTATATTTATCTTTCAAAACTCAGGTAATTTTAGAGATTGTAAGGTTTTTGTTTAGTAATACTAATTATGTTTAGCAGATTGGGAAACACTGAGAGATAATTAATGAAGTGATTAAGAAAGTAATTAAGGTAAATTATCTAATAGCATAAGTAACAATGGCAGGACAGGTGTTATGTTGCAGCTATGGTATGCCGGAGCTTTTGGATGTCAAGGTGATCCAGGATGAACACGTCTGCAGAAAGTGTAAGCAGCAGGAGGAATTCCAGATCAGGATTATTGACCTTGAAGCCGAACTGCAAACACTGCGCAACATAACAGAGGGGGAGAAATTTTGTTCCGGAAGACGGTCACACCTCTTAGAACAGGGTCATTTGTTTGGTCAGCAGTGAGTGACAGCAGGATGTGACCATGAGTGAGCCAAGTAAAGGGACCAAGCAGACAGTAGTGGAGGAGCCTCACACTTTGCAATTGTGAAACAGATGTGAGGTGCTCTCAACTTGTGTGGATGAAAATGAGGTCTACAAGGTGGATGAGCAGACTGGCCATGGAGCTGTGGTACAGGAAGCCATTCAAGTGGGGGGAGCAAAAAGGAATGTAGCGGTAGTAGGGGATAATATAGTGAGGGGGATTGACACTGTTCTGTGCAGCCGAGAGCTTGAGTGCAGAAGGCTGTGTTTCCTACCCGGTGCCAGGGTTTGAGACATCTGCTCGGGGCTGGACAGGAACTTGGAGTGGGAGGGGGAGGATCTAGTTGTTGTGGTCCACGTAGGTACCAAAGACATAGGTAGGGCTAGGAAAGAGGGTCTGCTTAGACAGTATGATGAGCCAGGCAGCAAATTGAAGAGCAGAATCTCAAGGGTAATCATCTCTGGATTATTACCTGAGCCACGTGTCAATTGGCAGAGAGCACATAAGATTCCTGAAATGAATACGTGGCTCAAAGACTGGTGTGGGAGAAGTGGATTTCAGTTCAAGGGGCACTGGGGGGAAAGTGGGGGCTATACCGTTGAGACGGTTGGCACCTGAACCATGCTGGGACCAGGGTTCCAGCAAACTGTATAATGAGGGAAGTAGAGAGGACTTTAAACTAAATAAGTGGGTGTGAGGGAACAAGCCTGGGTAGACATAACAAACCAAGGGGTAGAGTCAAGGCAGGAGAGCAGAATAGTAACATGGGAAATGAAGATCAGAGAATGACAGGAAGAGACAGAGAGAAAAAACCTAATAACACACCAACAGTCAAGATAAGTTACGAGATAAGTCAAGATGTTACAAAGATAACAAGAAGACAAAACTAAAGGCTCTGTATCTGAATGCATGTAGCATTCATAACAAAGTGGATGAACTGATTGCGCACATTGAAGTAAATAAATATGATCTGATAGCCATTATGTAGACGTGGATGCAGGATGACAAGGATTGGGTCCTGAATATTGAGGGGTATACGATGTTCAAGAAGAATAGGAAGCTAGATAAAGGTGAGGGGTAGACCTTTTAATCAAAGAAGGCATTGGTGCAATAGTTAGCGATGAGGCTGGTTCAGGAGATCAGGATGTAGAATCAGTTTGGGTGGAGATGAAGAATAATAGAGGAAAGAAGTCACTAGTGGGAGTAGTCTACAGGCCCACTAACTGTAACCATAAGGTAGGATGAAGTATACAAGAAGAAATATTGGGTGCTTGTGATAAAGGGATGGCAATAATCATGGATCATTTTAATCTACATATAAACTGGAAAAATCAGATTGGCAATAATAGTTTGGATGAGGAGTTCATAGAATGCTTTTGAGATAGTTTCTTAGAGCAGCATGTTCTGGAACCAACCAGAGAGCAGGTTATATTAGATTTGGTATTGTGTAATGTGACAGGATTAATTAATGACCTCAGAGTAAAGACACCTCTTGGTAGCAGCAACCACAATATGTTTGAATTTTACATCCAGTTTGAAAAAGAGAAGAGTGAGTCTATTTTATTTTAAACTTAAATAAGGGCAACTATGTGGGCATGAAAGCTGAGCTAGCTGAAGTTAACTGGGTTACTCGGCTAGGAGATAGATCGATACAGAAGCAGTGGCAGACATTCAAGGGGATATTTCAGAATACTCGGGATAAGTATGTTCTACTACAAGCAAAAATTTGAAGCAGAGGACCTACCATCCGTGGTTAATTAAAGCAGTAAAGGAAAGCATCAAATTTAAGGAAAAAGCATATAATTGCGCAAAGATGAGTGGCAGGTCAGATGATTGGTCAGAATATAAAGAACGGCAGAGAATGACTAAAAGGTTAATCAGGAGAAAGAAATTAGAGTATGAGAGGAAGCTAGCCAGAAATGTAAAAATGGATAGCAAGAGTTTCTACAGGTATTGAAAAAGGAAAAGAGTAAGTAAAGTGAGCGTTGGACTGCTAGAGAGTGAGAATGGGGAGCTAATAGTAGATAAAAAGGAAATGGCGGATGAAATGAACAAGTATTTTGCTTCTGTTTTCACTATAGAGGATACAAAAAACATTCCAGTAATAGCTATAAATCAGTAGGTGGAAGGAAGGGAGGAACTTGGTGAAATTACAATCACCAGGGAAGCGGTACTGACCAAACTGATGGAGCTGCGGGCTGACAAGTCCCCGGGTCTGATGGGCTTCATCCTAGGGTCTTAAAGAGGTGGTTAATGAGGTAGTAGATACGTTGGTGTTAATTTTTCAAAATTCGCTAGAATCTGGAAAGGTTCCATCAGACTGGAAAGTGGCAAATATAACCCCTTTATTCATGAAGGGGGAGAGGCAGAAAACAGGTAACTATAGGCCAGTTAAATTGACATCTGTCATGGGGAAAATGTTAGAATCGATCATTAAGGAGGTAATAGCTAGGTATTTAGAAAAACTCAAAGCAATTGAGAATAGTTAGCACGGCTTTGTGAAAGGGAGATCATGTTTAATCAATTTATTGGATGTCTTTGAAGGAGCAACATGTACCATGGATAAAGGAGAGCCCATTTGCATACTGTACTTGGATTTCCAGAAGGCATTTGACAAGGTGCCACATAAAAGGTTATTGAGCAAAGTAGGAGCTCATGATGTAATGGGTATCATATTAGCATGGATAGAAAATTGGCTGGCTGGCAGAAAACAGAGTATGCATAAATGGGTCCTATTCTGATTGGCAGGATATGACGAGTGGAGTCCCGCAGGGGTCTGTGCTGGGGCCTCAACGTTTTACAATTTATATCAATGACTTCGATGAGGGGAGCGACGGCATGGTAGCTAAATTTGCAGAGGACACCAAGATAGGTAAGAAGGTATGTCATGAAGAGGACATAAGAAGCTTGCAGACTGATATAGATAGGTTGAGTGAGTAGGCAAAAATCTGGCAGATGGAATATAATGTGGGAAAATGTGAAGTTGTTCACTTTGGCAAGAAGAATAAAAAAGAATATTACTTAAACGGAGAACGACTGCAGAACTCCGAAGTTCAGAGTGATCTAGGTGTTTTAGCTCATGAATCACAAAAACTTAGTATACAGGTACCTCAAGTAATAAAGAAGGCTAATGGAATGCTATCCTTTAGTATGAGAGGAATTGAAAATAAAAGTAAGGATGTTATGCTTTAGTTATACAGGGCATTGGTGAGACCACATCTTGAACACTGTGTGCAGTTTTGGTCTCCTTATTTAAGAAAGGATGTGAATGCATTGGAGGTGGTTCAGAGGAGGTTTAGTGGATTGAGACCTGGAATGAGTGGGTTGTCTTATGAGGAAAGGTTGGGCAGACTGGGCTTATTTTCACTGGAGTTTAGAAGAGTGAGGGGAGACTTGATTGAAGTATATAAGATCCTTAATGGTCTTGACAAGGTGGATGTGGAAAAGATGGTTTCTCTTGTGGGGGAGTCCAGAACTAGGGTGCACCGTTTTAAAATTAGGAGTCGCCTTTTTAGGACAGAGATGAGGAGAAATTTTTTCTCTCAAAGGGTTGTGCGACTTTGGAACTCTCTACCTCAGAAGGTGGTGGAGGCGGGATTATTGAATAATTTTAAGGTGGGGTAGGTAGGTTTTTGTTAGGCAAGGGGATCAAAGGTTATCGGCGGTAGATGGGAGCGTGGAATTCGAGACACATACAGATCAGCCATGATCTTATTGTATGGCGGAGCAGGCTAGAGGGGCCGAATGGCCTACTTCTGCTCCTAATACGTATGTTCATATATACAGGTATTATATAGGAACTATGTAATACCATATATGATCACTAATACCTCTTTCTCAACTTTTGAGTAATTTTGCTCTGGCTTCGTTAAAGTACATGAAGCATATGCTGCAGGCTTCTCCACACCATCTTCCATTATGTGATATAGCAGCACAGCTAACACATGTGGTGAGGCATCGCACGCTAAAGCCAATTGTTTCTTGGGATCATAGTGGGGCAAAACAGCATCACTAGTCAGTACTTTCTTCACTTCTTCAAATACGTTCTGACACTTGGAAGACCACTCCCAATCTATTCCATCTTTTAGCAGCTGATACAAGGGAGCAAATGTATTTGCTAAGTCAGGATGAACTTAGAATAATACACAACAATTTCTATGAGTGTTCTAAATTCTTTGTTCTCTGATCTCTTTGCTTTCAAAATCCCCTCAACTTTTTCCTGCATTGGGTGAATACCTTCACCATCTATCTGGTGTCCCAGATATGTTACACTTGACACCATGAAGCAACACTTGTGCTTTTTAGCTTTGATGCCATACTCTTGAAATCGATCTAGGACTTTGTTAAGCCTTGCAATGTGCTCTTTCTCTGTCTTACTGCTAATTAGAACATCATCTAAGATGCAGCACAATCCTTTCATCCCACTTTGTACCTGATCCATGACACTCTGGAAAGCTGCGGGAGCAGTAGACATCTCAAGTGGTAACCTTTCATACTGGTACAATACTTTGTGTGTAAAATGATAAGCAATTCCTTGCTCTTGTTAGTTAAATCAAATTGCAGATATGCATTTGATAGATCTATCTTACTGAACACCTTCCCATCTGATAAATTAAAAACAAATCATCACTGGTAGGCAGTGGGTAAGTATCGTTTTCAAATACCTTATTTACCGTTTGTTTATAACAGGGTTGTCCAACCTTTTCATGTGGGGTGGGGGGCGGGGTGGGGGTGCGTGGTCGGCCACATTACAATGTTTGTCTTACGTGGGGGCCAGTCAGAAAATTTCAGAAAGATAAAGGCATTAAGATTGATCTTACTATTAATCAAAACAGCACCAAATGTACATTTTTGTGAAGAAGCATTAAATGAGAAGACTAATTTATTGACTTAATTTCTCTTCACTAAGTTGGACACTGATTTAGTGAGATACCTGGCCTTTCTTTGCTTGCACGAGTAGTCAGTGTTTTCCCACTCACTTGTAGCGATGCGGAGTATTTCTGATAAATGCCATTCCATCAGGAGTGATCTTGATCACTTTCTCTCTCTCTCTCTCTCTCTGCCCACCCTCTCTCTCTGTCCCATCTCTCTCTCTGCCTCTCTTTCCCTCTCTCTGTCCCCCTCTCTTTGTCACCCTTTCTCTCTCTCTTTGTCACCCTCTTTCTCTCTCTCTGTCTCCCTTTTCACTCTCTCTCTCTCTATCCCCCTTTCTCTCTCACTCTTTCTGTCCCTCTCTCTCTCTGCTCCCCTTTCCCTCTGTCCCTCTTTCTCTGTCTGCTCCCTCTCTCTGTCTGCACCCTTTTTCTCTCTCTCTCTGTCCCCCTTTCTCTCTCTGTCCCCCCTCTCTCTTTCCCCCCTCTGTCCTCGCTCTCTCTCTATCCCATCTCTCTCTCTCTGCCCCGCTCTGTCTCTGCCCTCCCCCCCTCTCTCTCTGTCCCCCTCCCTCTCTCTGTTTCCCTTTCTCTTTTCACAAATCAGAATGGACCTGTCTGGTTTTTGAACTGCCACAATGGGTGTGGCCTTTTCACTGCTCATCACCTTCTTAATTGCTCTGATCTTTTTAATATATTCAGCTCTTTACTTACTGCTTCTAACTGCATTAGGCACTGGTCTAGCTTTGCAAAATGTCAGCTATATGTTGTCCTTTATCTTGTCTTCGGCCTTGTGATGCCTAATTTTATCATTTGGTCCTCCTTGCTCAAAAACCACTTTGTGTTCTCTTAGCAATTCCTCAATGTCAGACGTACTCTTAGTTATTGCTACTGTAAATAACTTGGTCCATTTTAACCTTATTTTCTCAAGCCAATTCCTTCCCATCAGGGAGACTTTGTTCCCTCTTACGACTACCAATGCCAAGTAATAGGATACATCATCGTATTCTACTCTAACACTAACTACACCTAATACTGGAATCCTGTTGGAATAACGAGTCAATTTCACACCAGTTTTGCATAAGGGAATGTAACTTAGGGACTTCTTGTACTCTCCTTCCGAGATAACAGACACTGCTGTTGCTGTATCAATGCTGAAAGTAAGTTTTGAATCTCCAACTTTCATTTTTACTGTCGGCACTGGAATTATATTTGACTCTCTCCTTCCATGTGCTGTTTTTCTTGCTCTCTGATCAAATGCAACACTTGACTGCTTAATAAGTTCAACTTCTGTTCCCATATTTATCATATGCACATTTGAGGGCTTGCAGGCTCCTGAACTAGCTTTAGGTCTACCATGACCCTGACCTGGTGCATTGCTGTGACCTGGAGTTTCACCATGATTTGGAGCATTGCTGTTTCCTCTACTGCTGCATGCTATCTGGATATGACCGACTTTCCTACAGGCATAGCACTTTGACTGGAAATGGGGCCATTTAGATGGTTGGTGGCTTCCATGGCCAAGGTAGCATCTAAATTTATGACTCTGAGTCTGTGAACTTGGCTGCCGTAGCCTGGTTCTGACTGAAATCTGATGGTCCTCACCTGTCGGCTTATGAAAAGAACTTCCTTGCAAGTTGCAACTATCTCTTTCTGCCATTTCCATGGTTGTGGCCTCATCGCAGGCCTCCTTCCACATCAGCTTATTGCCTTTACTCAAAAGCTTGGTCTGGATTTTTCTGTTTTTCAGACCTCATGGAATGCAACTTGGTGTGCAATTTCATTCATTGTCCTTCCATAATATGAATCCAGAATCTCATTAATTTCAGAATTGTCCATAGTACTGGTGTCTCGCAAGCAACATTCGTTAGACACCACCTCAAAAGCATTTGGCCCCATCATGGTGAGGAAAACATTTACTTTATCCTCATCTCCTATTTTATTAGCTTTCAGCCAAATCTTCATTTGTAATTACACTTTTGTTAGGGTCGAATACCCCATGGTCCCAAAATATGTCTTCAGTGCTATTTATTTCAATTATGTGCCATGCTGACTCACTGAGCTGTACCGAAACACAATGTACACATGGAGCAATCTTTCAAATTGCCCAGACTTCCTCAAAATCAACTTAGTGAGTTTCAAAAAGTGTGTCACAATGTTCTTCAGACTGTAATTTCTCAAATGAAATATTAAAAAAAATTAAATCCCACCACTTTGTTATCTTTCTGTTGTGTATTTCATGGAGCAAAGCTAAAGTGTGGACTCACAGCAAGCAGCCATTATTGAACAAACTTTATTTACACCTCCCAACAGAGAGGGCAGCAGAGAGGGCAGTATAACAACATGCTCAGCTATTACAATATACTGCACAGATGATACGAAAATTGACTGTGCGGTTGATAGTGAGAAAGAAAACTGTAAACTGCAAGAAGATATCAATGAATTGGTGAGGTACGAAGAAAAGTGGCAAATGGAATTCAATCCAGAGATGTGTGAGCTAATGCATTTGGGGAGGCTATACAAGGCAAGGGAATACACAATAAATAGTAAGATACTGAGAAGTGTAGAGGGACCTTGGAGTGCATGTTCACAGAATGTAGCTGGACAGGTAGAGAAGGTGTTTAAGAAGGCGTATTGGATAATTTCCTTTATTAGCTGAGGCATAGAATATAACAGCCGGCAGTTTATGCTAGAACTATATAAACACTGTGTACAGTTCTGGTCATCACATTATAGTGAGGCTGTGATCGAACTAGAGAGGGTATAAAGGAGATTCATGAGGATGTTGCAAGGAGTGGAAAATTTTAGCTATGAGGAAAAATTGGCTAACTGGTATTGTTTTCTTTGAAACTGAGGAGGCTGACGGGTGATTTAATTGAGGCGTATAAAATTATGAGGAGCCAAGGTCAAGGGTCTGCAACCTTAATTACAAGAAGAGCCATTGTTTAAATTTAGTCAGAAGCGCAATATCTTAAAAGCCACAATGCTGTTACTAAAATGCCAATAATGAAAACAAGACAGAGACACATTTATGGATTTCTATGAAACACCTTTTTACTGGCGCTCATAAACATACATGTATTAATATCAATGCATAAGGGCATTTGATTATCAAAAACATTTTAAAGGTTTTTACAAAAAAATTTTCAATTGAATGATTCTTTCTCACAAGTGCAATGATGATGAAAGTTTTAAAAAATGAAACAAGATATTTAATTACCATTAACGTCTGTGAGCGACTCACGTGATCGGCTATCAGGTGATACACAAACCATGAACGCAGTAGCATGTGATGCCATTTCACTTGCAAAATAGTGCCACTGTAGCTTGTTGCTCCGAAGCTGCAGTTTGCTGACCCCAGACCTAGATAGAGTGGATAGGAAAGACCTATTTCCCTTAGCAGTAGGTCAATATTTAGGGGGCATAGATTTAAAGTAATTGTTAGAACGATTAGAGGGGAGAGTTGAGGAGAATTTTTATCACTCAGAGGGTAATGGGGGTCTGGAACTCACTGCCTGAAAGGTGGTAGAGGCAGAAACTCTCATCACATTTAAAAGGTACTTCGATATTCACTTGAAGTACCAAAACCTACAAGGCTACGGGCCAAGAGCTGAAAAGAGGAATTAGGCTGGATAGCTCTTTTTTGGCTGGCACAGACATGATGGGCCAAATGGTCTCCTTCTGTGTCGTAAATTTCTTTGATTGATTCAACACAATCAGATCCATTCATTTCACAGAGGCACCTGTCTAACTACCCAGTTCACAGACATCTATTCCCTCAAGTTCTCTCTCTAACCTCTTTAAAGTTCAGAAACACTTTATTCCACTGCACTCCAGTTCAGAGATACAGAAATAAATTTTAACTGTAGGAGTGCATATGCTTTGGAGCAGGCAGGAGGTTAAAAGCACGGAAATTGACAGCACGTTGGGAAGCTGGCTGCAACCTGCCAACTTCCACATTTAACTGCAATGAGTTAGGCTGTGCGGGAGAGGGGCGTTGTTAACTTTAATGTGGTAATTGCTCAATTACAGTGATATTAACAGCAACAATAACAGCAATATGCATTTTTGTAGCACTGTTAATATAGTAAAATGTCCCAAGGTGCTTCACAGGAATGTTATAAAATAAAATTTAACACTGAACCACATAAGGAGATATTAGGGCCGATGACCAAAAACTTAGTCAAAGAGGTAGGTTTTAAGGAACATATTAAAGGAGGAAAAAGAGGTAGATAGGCAGAGAGGTTTAGAGAGGGAATTCCTGAGCTTAGGGACTTGGCAGCTGAAGGCACGGCCACCAATGGTGGAGGGATTAAAATCAGGGATGCTCAAGAGGCTGGAATTTGAGAAGTGAAGATATCTCAGAGGGTTGTGAAGCTGGAAGAGATTACAGAGATAGGGAGGGATGAGGCCATGGAGGGATTTGAAAACAAGGTTGAGAATTTTTAAATCAAGGTGCAGGAGCAGCGGGAAAAGCACCAGCACTAATAGCAGGAATAGGGCCAGCAGGAGCAGTAACAGCCTCCACCTCACAGATCTGCTGCTCCACAGGAGAGAGTGGATGAGCATAGAAGTGCAGCTCACACAAAGTCATATCCCCAACAGAGGGTGTACAGGTAGAGGATAAACCTCCTCGACATGCGGAACACCAATGTCTCAGGAGACTCAAGGTCTCACGTCGGTTGGTGGCAGACATTTGCAGCTTGCTGGAACAAGACCTGTTGGCCAAGTAGACCTGGTGGCCATGTTTTACCAGGTGGCTGTCAAAGTCACCACCTCTTTGTCTTTGACTCCTTCCAGCTGTTACAGTCACATGGTGCAATTTGGGTGGTTCCCACTGTTCAACTTCCATCTGACTGTAGAAAGTGTGTTTATTCTTAGGGCTTAACCCCTTTGTGTTTTATTTGTCAAATAGACAGACAGTGACAGGTATGCATGTAGGTTTAAAACAGAAAATCAATTGTTTACTGATCAATGCGCCTTAACCCGAAATTGTCGCAATTGCATTTACTCACGCATTCACTCGCGCTGCACACACACACACACAAACACACACACACATACACAAGAAGCGACAGATTGAGAGGAAAAAGGTGCAAGCAATTATAAGTGGGGAGGGGTTAGGGTAAACCTATTGCATTTTCTTGGAAGTCAATTTTTTGTTGGTTGCAGGCCTGAGGTGTTTGTAGATTTCTCTCTTGGTTGAAGGTTCAGTTGAAGACAATGGATCACTTCTAGTTCACTGCTGTATAAACTGTAGATGTAGAATTCTACAGCAGGGCACGTCCCTTCTGGTTTGCTGGAAAATAAGCTGCTTGGATCCTGCTTTCTGGGTGTCTTTCTCTCTCTCTCTAGGCTGTCTTTTAAGGTAAAGATATCTTGCCTCCTGGTCGGAGACACTTTAGTCTCTCCCCATGGTGATTGCACAATGGTCTAGGATGTGGCTACTTCACACCTCTTTGTTTCAAAAGAAGCCATCCAATTTGAAAGGTTCTCTTGATCATTTCAGGGTGAGAATAACCCAGTTATGATGTTTCCACTTCACACCTTCTTTGTTTCAGGAGAACCCACTCAATCCTGGTATATTTTAGGATGGGTGTAGGATAGTACAATTGACACTTTTTAGCTTTGAAGATTTTCCTTTGCCCCAGTCAGACAGTTTGAATAGACAAAGGCCAAGTCCTTTTCCATCGGTGGCCATTTTGGAGCACTTTATTCACTTTTTAAAAGAAAGGTCCATTTAAAAAAAAACAAAGTCAGTTTTTATAACTCTTCAGTTCTTGTCCATAATTTGTCCATCGTCGCACTTCTTGTGCATGAGGCACAGTGCTCTGCCAGAGACCTTTGCAGGATCTCACAGTTGGTGGCACATAAATGTGTAAGACTGATGGCTTGTTTATCAGGGTTGGCAATTATGTCAACTTTGCCATTGATGATGCCAGTCAGAATGAGTGAGTGGGTGCTTGGATTTGTGCCTCAGACTGGCTTCCCACAGATACAGGGCACAGGTATTTGGCAATTAAGGCCTCCCCAGATCAGCCAGGAATGTTTATCAACAGCAAGGGCTTCAGCTCCATCAATGTGCAGCTCGCCTGCAACCAGGAAAAGATCTTTATGCAGGTGTGTGCACGATTCCCAGGCAGCTGCCATGATGTTTTCATCCTGTGGCAGCTCACCCTCCCTCTTCTCTTTGCACCTTGAAACAGACTTACCAGCTGGCTGTTTGGAGACACGGGAAACCCACTTAAAATGTGGCTGATGTCACTCGTGAGGAACTCAACCAATGAGACCAAGCAGCGATATAGTGAAAGCCATATGACAACCAGCTATGTCATTGAGCAAGCCATTGGTATGCTGAAGATTTGCTTCAGGTATCTAGACAGATCTGGCGGCATCCTTCAGTATGTACCAGCCAGAGTCGTCAGTATGGTCATGGTGTGCTCCACCCTGTACAACATTGCACAGCAGTGAGCTTTGGAACTGTGGGAGGAACAAGGCGCAGAGCACAGAGCCTCGTCAGGTGATTCCGAAGAGGAGGAGGCAGAACGGTATACGGGCAAAACATCAGCTGTGGTGCACGTTGCTGTCTGGGATGCCCTCGTTATTGTAAGGTTCACTAAGAATCCACCAGTCCACTCCTTTGACAGCCACATGCAAAAGCCACATTGCCCATCTCTCAACACAACCAAGCATCTCTTTCACAGCCACTCGTTGTTCAGTGTCAATTCCTGTCTTACCACTCATCACAAGTGAAAAGCCATTTGCCAGGCAGCAACAAAAAATAGGCAAGACGGGAAAGTGGTGGAAACAAATAACATTTATGTGGCTCAAAAATTAAACAGAAACTTATTAACCTTACATTATGCAACACACATGTTGTAGGATGACCTTAAGAAAGGACCACCTTAAGAGGTTGTAAGTGAAGACCACCAGGGGAAGTGATGCCACATCACACATGACCAGGGTGTTGTGGGTGTAGCCCAGCAGAATAAGATGTGTGTTTGTGTGGCTCCTGTAGTTGCTGTGTATATATCTGTTCTGGTTTAAGTTACAATAAAAACCCACGTATTTTCGGGATATTACTTGCAGCCCTATGAATCTTACAATAGTTCACATACCAAAGGAACAAGTAATATTACAGCACCCATGTGCACACCCTTGTGAAATTACAAATCTTTACTCTTCCCCTTTCTAGCACTTATTGACTGTTGAGATGCACTTAGCTGTTGTGCCCATGACTGCTCCATCTACTTCTGAGTAGTGGCAGACTCGGCTATCAGGACAGGGGACAGCTTGAAAGATAATGAGTGGTTGGGGTGGAGGCCGGGGTGGGAAGGTAATAGGTAAGAAGTGGAAGCGCTTTGAGCTGAGTCCTCACTTGCATGTCCACTTTCGCTATTATAGCTCTCATGGTCCACCTGCAATTCTCTGTTTGCAATAAACTGGAGAGTTGCAGATCAGTGGAATGATGAATGACCAAGGCTAGGATTTTCTGAATCCTACTTAAGGTGTCATTCATAGGGCTGGATTTGTTTAGTTTATTTCTACTGTGTCTATCCACTGTTTTTTTTTAATGTTTGTGCTTGGAGCCAGGGCTGTTCATTTTACAGTCAATTGACACCCTCTCTGTACTAATGCTTTGTCTTTCACCACACCATTAACATAACATTTGCCTCTGTTTGACCTTCTGGTCAGTTATTCTCTGTGACCTTGTCCTATCAACACCTTTACTTTTGTTATCTCTTGCTCCACCCCTGCTTTACTTGCTCAAAACCTTTTACATTTCTAATATTTGTCGGTTCTGATGAAGGGTCACTGACCTGAACGTTAACTCTGCTTCTCTCTCCACAGATGCTGCCAAATATGCTGAGTATTTCTAGCATTTCTTGTTTTTATATTAATTTAAATACTATGTTGTGTAATATAGTCATGTGAATGCTTCATATATTTGCATCAATTCTTCAGTGGCATTGTCCCATTTATTTTGAGTGGATTAAGCTCTATTAAAATAGTGGACAAAGCAATATAGTATTAGAAGTTTAAATGTTCTACAATTATAAAATGTAGAATAATTCTGAGGGGGATTGAAGTCTCATTTTTAGCTTGCTGAAAATTGATCAGTGTGTTAAAAGAAAATGTATGAATACTTAGAAATCAATGATAACATGAACAAAAATAAAGAAAAAATTAAACTGCATAACACTATATACACGTTGGCAACATATATAAAAACGTGATCTATAATAATTAACTCTAATTATTAATAATGGTAATCAAATAATGATATTTGCTGAATAGGAGAAATATTAATAATTGTAAGAATTATAATTGTAAGTACAATAGAATGGTTTATAAAAGTGCTGATTATAGTAGAGAATAATTACAAATAAAAGTTGTGCATATAATTATGTGTGCCTTGCACTTTTTTGCCATCGGTTCATACATAGAACATAACTCCTTCCAAGGAGTGGCAGCAGCCATTGGTGGCATCTCAAAGGCAGCAGCACATCATTGCATCACGGATGTGGTGGATGCTCTGTTTGAGAGGGCAGGGGATTACAATGAATTCAAGGTGGATCACAACACTCAAGCTCAAAGGACAGTGGGATTTTCCTTCTTTGCTGGATTCCCAAAGGTACAGGGGATCATTGATTGCACCCATTAGGCCTTCAAGGCACCTTCTAACCAGCCAGGGAGATTACTCAACAGGAAAGGTTTTCACTCCCTAAACATTCAGCTAGTATGCAACCACAGCAAGAACTTTATGCAGGCGTGTGCACATTATCCTGGAAGCTGCCATGTTGCCTTCACCTTTCAGCAATCACACAAGTGCCGCAGGTCTTCATGGAACCATTGGAAATCTGTCGATGACTGTTTATGGATAAGGCTTATCTTTTGAAGAGATGGCTGACGACACCAATGTGTAACCCTGCCATGGAGGCTGAGACACACTATAACTGATGCAACCTGATCACAAAGGTCATCATTGAGGAGGCCATTGGCCTCAGGAAGATGAGGTTCAGGTTCTTGACTGGGTGGGTACCGCCCTCCAGTACACTCCATCAAGGGTCTTGCGTATGGTGATGGTCAGAGGCGCTCTTCGTAACATGGCCCTCCAGGGAGGTGTGGACCTTGAAGAGGGGTACGTGCTGGAATGTCACAGCTCCTCAGAGGATGAGGAAGAGGAGGAGGACAAGGACTAGGAGGAGGCTGAGGAGAACTGGAGAACAGTCACCATGCTTTGCAAGGATGTCGTCTGATAGGCTCAGGAGGTGGAGTGCTCATCGGGATTTGCGGGACACTAGGACCACTCTGATTCATTCAAGCTTCACCTGCGCGATACTCAGTGTGCAGGACATTTGGAGAGATTCTCTTTCATCTGAGTGACAGAAAGCATCCACTAAGGACAAAAGTCAGCAAGTTTTCAATGGCAAAAAACACTATAAGGCTCCAGAGTCTCCACCTGACACACTCCTTTGTTTTGCTAACCGTTACTTTCCATTGCCCTGCCTTTCGCTGTGATGAAATGGAAACACACAAGTCTGCCTTAGTGCAACAACATGCCCAGTGCTTTATCACATACCAGTTGATATCAATTACAACAGAAACAACCAGGTGACCCACAAAGTGACATCACCGACGCTGGTTCTCCAGGTAGAGTTGCCTATTTCGTGACTCCCTAGGCTCTGCATCACCGCCCTGCTAAGCAGGGTTATACCTGTCCTCTGTCCTCTGAGAGGGACTGGCCACAGCCAACTCTGCCTCCCCTGTATCTTCTTGCTCTGAAGTGATGGGTGCTTCACCTTGTGTCACTGATTCTACTACCGCATGAGGACCCACCGAGCTGCAAATATCTGTGCTGGTGGAGGATGCACAAGAATTATGTGATGGTGCAGTTGCAATGTTTCCTCCTCCTATGACTCCTCCAGAACATGCTAGCAATGTGTCAAGTCCTCCGCCCTCTGCAGCTGGCCTTGTGGGAGATATAAGAGAAGGTGGTCATGAGAAATTGACACAATCAACAGATGCTTCAGCTGCTTAAAATAATGAGATGACAGCTTATGCATGGACAGTTGGTTGAATGGGGAGGATTTCCATTCATCCCCTGAACCTGGAGATGTTGAGATCTTTCCACCCTTTCTATGTTGGACTCCTGTTTCTCCATCTGCAACGTCCTGGTGGATTGCCACTCTGGCCAGATCAAGGGCCAGCTCCTCAAAATGTGTTAGTGACGTGAGCTGGGGCACTCCACTGTCCAAACATAACCCCCTCCCTCGCTCTCCCTGTTCTCCTGTTTGGCCTGCGAGGTAAAAAAAGATGCCATTAGGACAAAGACTCTCTCCCTCATCACTTACAGCGGTTTATGCATATAAGATGTTGCAGACTTTCCTGTCGCCCACTTTCCAATAGCATTAGGGTTATAAGCTCTGCTTATGGGTCATCAATGTTGCTGTGCACACATCTCTTCTATGGTCAGGAGAACTCAAAGTGCCTCAGGATGCCCCTCTCTTTTGCATTCTTGTGGCAGCTGACTAGGAGGCATGCCATCTGGGTCCATCTTTGGATTCACCTTGCCAGGCCTAAGCAGACCATTGCAATGCTTTCTGCACTGGCCACAGTTCCACTTCACTACTTTTCTGCTGCTGACCTCATGAGCGACCTTCAGCCATGCCTTCTTACGAACATACGAATTAGGAGCAGGATTGGCCACTCGGCTGAACTGATTACTCCACATTTCCACCTACCCCTGATAACCTTTCACCTCCTTGCTTTTCAAGAATCTATCTGTCTCTGGCTTAAAAATATTCTAAGATTCTGCTTCCACCGCATTTTGAGGAAGAGAATTCTGAAGACTCACGACCCTCTGAGAGAAAATATTTCTTCTCATCTCTGTCTTAAATGGGCGATCCCTTATTTTTAAACAGTGACCCCTAGTTCTAGATTCTTCCACAAGGAGAAACATCCTTTCCACATCCACCCTGTCAAGACCCCTCAGGATTTTATATATTTCAATCAAGTCATCTCTTACTCTTCTAAACTCCAGCGGATACATGGCTAGCCTGTCCAATCGTTCCTCGTAAGACAGCCCGCCTATTCCAGGCTAAGTCTGGTAAACATTCTCTGTATTGCCTCCAATGCATTTACATCCTTCCTTAAATAAGGAGACCAGTACTGTACACAGCACACCAGATGTGGTCTCACCAATGCCCTGTATAGCTGAAGCATAACCTCCCTACTTTTGTATTCAATTCCCCTCATGATAAACAATAGCATTCTATTACGTGCTGTACCTGCGTACTAGCCTTTTGTGATTCATGCACTAGGACACCCAGATCCCTCTGCATCTCCGAGCTGTGCAATCTCTCACCATTTAGATAATATGTTTCTTTTTTATTCTTCCTGCCAAAATGGACAATTGCACATTTTCCCATATTATACTCCACTTGCCAGGTCTTTGCCCACTCACTTAACCTATCTATATCCCTTTGTAGCCTCCTTGTGTCCTCTTCACAACTTACTTTCCTGCCTATCTTTGTGTCATCAGCAAATTTGGCAACCATACCTTCGGTCACTTCATCTAAGTCATTTATATAATTTGTAAAAGGTTGAGGTCCCAGCACAGATCCCTGTGGCACACCACTCATTACATTTTGCCAACCAGAAAATGACACATTTATGCCTACTCTCTGTTTCCTGTTAGCTAGTCAATCTTCTATCCATGTCAATATGTTATCCCCTACACCATGAGCTTTTATTTTCTGCAATAACTATTGATGTGGCACCTTATCAAATGCTTGGTCTGCCTTATAGGCCTTCTCATGTCACTGGTAGGGAATAGGATATTTCTCTGATGTCACCCCCTCCAGCAGCACATCAAGTGAGGTGTCAGAGAAAGTGGGGGTGGGGGGCGCCCTGGCACAGTGGTCCTCCCTACCCACTGCCCTCTGCTCAGCTCCTTCTTCCATTATTACAACAATGGGCAACTACAGCAATGGTTGTCGCTCGTCCTTTATATTTGGCTCACTGTTTCCTGTGTCCTGCTTCCTTCCTGCACCACGCCAGCTATTTGGACAGTGAGCATGACTCTGGGCCAACTAAGTGTCTTTTCAATTGAATTTGCAGCACGTGCGCATTGCTGATGTGGTGCGGGGTTGGGACTCAGAAATGAATGCGACTTTGGGGTACCAATCCCAGAATTGAAATCCCACGCATTGTGTGAAGCTCCCAAATTCCCTTGAGTAGGCAAATCAGGTGAAAGAAACCTGATCAATGGATTAACTGACAGTTGCTAAAAGAAATGTAGCCACCCATCGAGCTCTATAACCCTAATTAGCAGAAGCCAGCAGAGTGGTACTGGCCTTCTGTTTGTTTCCCTGATCTTTGCTGGCTTTTCCCAACTTTTGTTGTTCTTCTCCAGCAGCCTTTCCCAACCTCTGCTCAACTCTCTGGTGTGGGCCCTTCCGGCGTACCCCAACCTCTATCTCCTTTCCGCAGCTTTGCTTTTCATACCCTCCCTGCTGACCTCTACCTGCCTTTTGCGGCATTTGATGCCCTGTGGCTGGTGATAAAGGATGTTGCACATTAAGTTTGGATATAATCATCATCGTTTTGCTAGGTTACTCACCCAGCTACAATCTTTACCCACCTAACTCTCTCAGAAAGTGTTCCTTTTTCTAGTACTGCCATGATTTACTCCTGTCTGCTCTCTCTAGCCCATTTGATCCCTCAGTCAGTCATCTGCCATATGATCTAATTGCTTCCCGTGGTCTACTCACGCTGCCAGTCATTTCTGATCCAAATCAATGTTCCTAAACCATAATTCCTTCATGTCATAACATACCCAGACTCCTACTCCTACTGTTTTTGAAGCTCACCCCATGATGTTTCTTAAACAAATACTGTAAAATGCTGTAAAAAGTAATTTCCACTGTTTGCAGATCCCCTTTTCCACAAAAAAGTGGAGAACTTTAGGGATGCGGGTCTGCAAAGCCTCCTCGATGAGGTGGGGCTGAGATGAGAATGGCTGCTGGAAACATCAAGTGCGAGGGCTTCTTGCAAGGTAAGCCAGATGGCATGGAGGGATGTGGCCACGGCTCTAAGGCCCCAGTGATCCTGCCTCTTTGCACCTGGGAGATACGCTGTATTTAATGAAGTTGGAAGAAGGCATCTGTCAGCTGTAGAATGCAGCCCTGATGTGAGAGATCTCCAGTGCCTGACTGGAATGAATCAGAACTGAAAAAATTGAGAGTTGTTGTCATCTTCGTTCGCGCTGACAAGGCCCTGTGGAAGGTGGATGGTGGCTTCAGTCTTCCTTGCGCAGAGGTGGGCAGTTGATTCCTTGATGAGTGCAGTCTGCACATGCAGATTGCCCTCAACAGTGGCACAAATGACATTCACTCTGCTGTACATTCTGTGGGGAGGGAGGTAGTGTTGAGCTCACTGCAGTTTTCAACCATGGTGTGTCATGTATCCTTCCTCTGCTCCCCATCCAGGTCAATCATAACAATCAAGAATGGCAATGCTCAAAGGAATGGCCATTGCAATCCTTTCACCTTCTTAATGCGTAGAGAGAAGTGGAGGTCCTGAAATTATTTGCCTTCAGACACTCAGGACTCCAGACAGCAAAACTGGCAAGACTGAGAGAATCAGAAACAAAAGTCTGAAACAATTTCCAAACTCCAGAGATGACGCTCCACAATTTTAATGTTCCCTTTGTTGTCCTCCCAGGATGAAAGTCATATGAGGGCCACAAATCACATCAATACCAGGTCATCTGCACCTCTATTTTACAACATTTTCAAGTGGCTGCAATGTGAAAAGGAAATAAATCCCAGAAGTTTGTGATTACCAATGGCTACAATGGAGGGTGAAGCTATGATAATGAACTTCTCTGTTTTGGCGAGGATATTGTTTGAGTGTTGCAAAAGTTCCAGAACAATGTGGTGCAACTTAAATAATAGTAAAGTGAGTTTTGTCATTATTTCCTATATATTATTCTTTGCTGACATAAAGGTGCACACCATTGATTCACCATTATATTAGCATGTTTCCAGAAACTTCTGGCCCATTCAATGCTTCTGGTAATGAATTGATGTTTGATTTAAAATGTTAGGAAAAATTAGGCAAACGGAACACAAAAACTGTTTAAAAAACTTATCTGAGCGTGTTATGTATAAAATTAACTTTTTTTGTTAAACAGACTGAACAGTTATTCCAATTGTGTGGAAAAGATACAATGCAAAATTTTCTCTGAATGTTCAAAAAAAGGAACTTTAACTTATACATTTCACTTTAGTGGCTTTTAAGAGAGGGCTCAGCCTGGCCTTAGCTTTATTAAATAACTGCACTAAATTTATTTCAACAAGCTGTTCTTTTTCCCAAAAGTGATGCCCTTGATAGCCTGAATAAATATTTTACCAAGTAGGAATCACATGGATAACATTTAATCAAGTAGAATTCTAAACTAAATTAAGTGCCATCCAACTGAATGATTGCCTTATTCCCCTCGGGTCTTATGCTAACATTGACATAACCTGCATTAATACACTAAAGGGCAGTCACTGCAATTTACCAACTTGATAGAAAACAACCCAAATTATCCATTTATTCTGAAGTCAGCAGCTGACATATTTGACCAGGATATGCAAAAAGTGTTCATCAGTACTGTCTAACTAAGAAATTAACTTCTCTTAAGTAATATTAATAAATAATATGTTCAAAAAGTGTTTTTTGTGTTCCTCTTTCAAGAGAAAAGAATATTGTTTTTAAAAATTCATTACTATTGACCATGCAGTTGGGAAATAGGACTACTTAAATAAATAAATGCAGCAACATGCAACCTGACCTCATTATACATTCATAAAGACTACATTTGCAATCCATATAAATGCAGCAAATTTACAAGCAATTAGGTAAACTTTACTTTCTGTTATACTCTGCAATAAAAATGGAATAATGGCTCAGATTTTGTACTCAGCAACAAAGGAATCGTTTTCGCTGTTCACCCATTTTACCTAGCATGCAGCTGTTCAGAGACTTTTTGTGAGCTTGTTAGATAATTTCATTAACAAATTTTAAAAGCAAAGTTGCAATAGATTGCGATTCCTAGAGTACAGTATCATTGCATACCTCACCAAGGAACTTTCAGCATTATGCCCATCTTTTACAGCTGTACACTGCTTTATGCAATTTGTTGTAAACCGCTGAACAAATTGGTTCCATTTTAAACACCCTTTCAAGCACTCCATGTGCTAATGCTGTCCAATTGAAGTAATCTAAGAAATGCCATCAATTGCTATTAAATGAAAATATTTTTACAAATTGACATGAATTAAACAGGAGAATATTGATATAAAAACAGAAAGTGCTGGAAATACTCTGCAGGTCTGGCATTATCTGTGGAGAGAGAAACAAAGTTAACATTTCAGGCCTGTGACCTTTCATCAGAACCATTCTGAAGAAGGGTCACAGACCTGAAACATTAACTCTATTTCTCTTTCCACAGATAATGCCAGACCCGCTGAGTATTTCCAGCACTTTCTGTTTTTATTTCAGATTTCCAGCATCCATAGTATTTTGCTTTTATTTTAGGAGAATATTGATTTTTTGTTTTGTAAATTTTTTTTTTCTGCTGTATCTCTCTCTGTCTCTCTCTCTCTGATGATGAACTTTCACCTTCAATTTATTATGATACAAACAGCCAAGTGAGTTGTTTCTATGTGTAGCTAACTTGGCAAAGCTTTATCACCTTTAAAGTCAGAGCAGTTTTCAGTGCCCCTTGTATTCAGTGATGTTTAGCCATGTATTTCTAAAGTATTGCCTTTCTTATGTGAGAGTATAGTGACTGATTACTAAATAAAATTAAGGTCAAACTTGGGATGCATCCCATGCAAGTGCAGCATAAAGTTGTTGGTCAGAATTTTCTGCAGGTATTGGTAGGTGGGTTGCCAAATTAGGTGGGGACTCGCATTGCTAGATTTTCATACTTTTCTGGTCTTCCAATATCATTTCTGGCAGATGCAGAAGTGTTCACCCAAACTTGGTCATCTGTCTTTAAATAAGCCAGTAATGATGTGATCTTATATGTCACTTTTTCCATTGTTACTGCCTCATATAAAACAGTCAAATGGCTACAGAAAGCTCTGCAATAGAAGGATGATTGATGGCTATTTCCACCTTACTTCTTACATAATTGTCAGTGGAGGCAGCAACATGGATTTTTTTTTGGATGCTGCTTGACATTTTAAGTTGCTGCAGGCACCTGGATCCAGTAGCACAAGTTATTTCCCAACACCTTCTCCAATAGTAATTTCCCAAGTGCAGGTGACAACCCCAGTGGGAGCTGGTCTAATATATGGTAATCATACTAGCCTGGCAAAATTCATTGGATCATTGGTGACTGCTTTGGGTAGGTGGAAAGCCTGTCCCACCATACTACCTGTGGTGATCTTTCTGTCAAGGAAAACAAAAGCTGAATCACAGCCTGATAAATATGTGTTACAATGCAGATCAGAAAATTAGTTCTTTCAGGAGTTCGGATACCTGAACTTATCAGGCAAGTGTGATGACAACCAATCTACTTATAAATCACAGTGGGATTCCACAGTCTCAACATTTTTCTTTCTTAAAGTACTCTAAATAAGATATTCCTTTATCCTTAAAACTCATTATTACAATTTTTTTCTTTCAAATGCTTTCAATTCCACTGTATGTTATCAATCCCTATGAAAATGATGTGTAATAGGAGTGTTAAAATATCTGGGACAGTGGCGGGCAGCCATAAAGACAGGGCTAAAATGTGGCGAGTCGAAGAGACTTAGTAGTTGGCAGGAAAAATGACAGAGGCGCAAGGGGAGAGCCAACTGTGCAACAGCCCCGACAAACAAATTTCTCTGCAGCACCTGTGGAAGAGCCTGTCACTCTAGAATTGGCCTTTATAGCCACTCCAGGCGCTGCTTCACAAACCACTGACCACCTCCAGGCGCGTATCCATTGTCTCTCGAGATAGGGAGGCCCAAAAGAAAGAAGTGTTATCAGATCCACTGTTATCAACATCAATGATTTTGTTGTGATTTCTGTTTGTCTGTTTCACCCTGTTCACCATCGAAGCTCCTCCTTTCTTGTTTGCAACTGTGTATTTGCCAAAGTTTGTTTTCACAGCGTTATCTCTACTCAGCACCTGAGTCCAGTTTCAACCCATTCCATATTAAATCAAGGTGAAATTCACCCTTCCTCTTTTGGATCTGCTGGTGATCACTGATATTGCTGCAATATTAAATTCACCTTTGACCACTTCTCCTGTTATTTCATGCAATCCACTCATCACCATTCACTGCTGCATACAGAGAGTATGATCTCTCTGTTCATCAGCATCAGTTTAATCTCTATCATAGCTGCTCTGGCACTCAGTTTCTCATTATTCTTCATTTCATCCATTGTTGCAACAAAAAATGTTTTTTCTCTTAGGTAACAAGGATCAAGAATGCTAGCAACTCTTGGATGCCAGATGATGCTTTGATTTCCCCATCCCCTTTGACCTCCACTCTGCTCTGGTCAACTGCAACTGAAAGGAAGCCTTGCCTGAGCAAGAAAGGCATTTCAGAAGCTCTGTTATTGAATGTCAAGTTCTTGAAAAAGGTATAATGGAAACAAAGAAACTGAGGGAAAGGATGGACGCTTTGTAGAACGTAGAGTGGAAAAAGGTCTTGTAATAGATGGGATAGCAATTTTTTTTTCATTTGTTCATGGGATGTGGGCATTGCTGGCTAGGTCAGCATTTATTGCCCTGCTATCTCAGAGGACATTTAAGAGTCAAACACCCTGCTGTGGCTATGAAGTCACATGTAAGCCAGACCAGGTAAGGGCAGTAGATTTCCTTCCCTGAAGGACATTAGTGAACCAGATGGGTTTTTACAACAATCAACAATAGTTTCATGGTCTCTATTAGACTAGCCTTTTTTTTAAATGCCAAATTTATAAATTGAATTCAATCTTCATTACCTGCTCAGGTGGGATTTGAACCCATGTCTTGGGAGCACCAACCTAGGCGTTTGAGTTACTAATCTAATGACATTACCACTATGCCACCGCCACCCAAAAATCCATTACCTGGGTGAAAAGTGAGATGTCTGGGAAAGGAAGGGCAGATTCAACAGTGGATCATTGAAAAGTGAGGTATGGAAAGTAATCAGAAGCATTTAGGCAATCAAATTCTCAGTGTGAGAGCAGAAATTGACACCAATACAATTACCAATAAAATGGGGAAGAGGCCAGAAACAAGGCCTGACTCGGATGGAACAAAAGGTGTTCCACAGAGTCTACAAAAGACAAGCATTGATAATGCCATTGTGAGCTCCCATTTTTTATATAAAGGATTTGAAAGATCTGAAAGAGAAGTAGTTCAAGGTGAGAACACATTCAGCTGTTCAGCTAAGGGAAGGACGGTGATGATAGATGGGGATGTTGGACTGCTTTCTTATTTGTATTCATCTCATTACCCTAAACAACAAAGTATACGCACCCATACAGTTGGAACAATGCAGGATCAAATTTTTATTGAGACACTCAGCAGAAAGCTATTTTAACTGATAGTGTGCTGGTCCCACAGATTTTCTAGGGGATTGAGGTACTCAGTTGGACCCTCATTCCTACAGGGGACCACTGTTCAACAAAAATACAAATGGCTTGGGGAGCATCATTACATTGAGTTGCATCGAGTCTCTAGCACTAAAACAGACCATTTTGCCCAACAGGTCTATGCTGACATTTATTCTCCTTCTACCTGTCTTCATCTAACCCAAACAGCATAACCTCCTGGTGAGGAATGGAATTTTGCATCTTCATTAAATGGCTGACTTATTTTCCAATTTGAAAAAAAAATGCAGACCCAAAATGCTGTCAGACTTGCTTACATTGCCAGCATTTTCAGTTTTTATTATCAAAACCACGATTATCTTTCCTAGCTAAAAATTTTGTTCAGACTGCTACTGTCTGTGATCATGTGTCGGTAACTGTTTCCTGTTGTAACTAATATATTTCTCACAACTGAGAAGGTCACATCCAGAGTAACTATCAATTCACAGTTGTTCACTTCTCCTTCTCGGACTCAGCTCTTCCAGGTATCTTTTAGTTGGACCAGGCAAAAATGAACATGCTGCCTTCTTTGTACTCATCTTGGATGGGAAATTTTGCATTTGAATGATAACATTTCATAGTGGAAAAATGGTTTAGCACATAAATATTTCATGTTTTTATTTTATTAATTCAATAGTAATTTAGTCTGGGCTATTGTGTACATGCTTCCCATCCTTTCCTATGAAGCGGGTAGATGGACCTTGTTAGCTGTGGTTGGCAGTTCGGCTAGGAGAGGGAAAACTCTGATTTCAAACCTACTTGTGCATCTGGGTAGGGCTCTTCTACTAGAGGCTAAGAGAAGGAATCTCCAATGTTAAACTTACAGCTTCATGGTTGCCACGGTCGTCTCAGCCTGCTGAGCTCCTGTGGAGAAACCCTTAGCCTACAGAGTGAGATCACTCAGTGTGAGCTGATCGTCACTTTAAACCGACTAGGCGCAGTTGACATTGCCTACAGCAATGTGCTGGAAGTGATAACAGTAGGTGCAAGATGGCACTGGCAGCCGCAGCCTCAATCTTCCATGTAGGCAGCTCAGAAGTATGGCTTATGACAACAACCTCATTTGGCAGCACTCTGAGTGACCAAGCAGCCTTTTTTGGGACAGCACTGCTTGCTGCCGAATGGAGACGGATCCAAAACAGGTGACTCAAACATTGTTTGTCTTAACCTTACCCGGTTGGCATACTGCGGTCAATGGACATCTCTCATGCAGTGGAAAAGAAAGAAGCAACAAAAAGAGCCAAAACACTCTGAAATTTGCTTGTTGGAATATTGGCACAATGACTGATGCAGATGACAACATGTGCCCTCCAGGATGGTCTGCGCTTTTTGCCAGAGAACTAGCCATCGATATCGCAGCACTCAACGAAGTTCACTTTGCAGAGCAAAGTTCATTGACAGAACATGCAGCAGGCTACACACTTTATTGGTTAGGGAAAGGAAAGGAGGAATGACACCTATCCGGTGTTGGCTTTATGATAAAGAATACGATTGCAAGCAAGCTCCACAGCCTTCCCATCGGTCATTCTGATTGTCTCATCTACCAATTCAAAACAAACAGTTTGCCACCATCATCAGTGGATATGCCTCCACACTATAGGCTGATCTTATTGTGAAAGAAGGCTTTTACTGCGATCTGCACAAGTGTCTTCATAAGACCAACGCCAATGATAAGCTCATCATACTGGGAGATTTTAATGCAACAGTTGGTCAAATTCAAGAATCCTGGATCCTGTGCTGGGCGGGCATGGCATCGACAATTCCAATGACAATGGTTGTTTGCTTCCGGAATTCTGTACCGAGCATAAACTCAGGATCACCAATAACCTGTTCCAGCAAAAGGCCAAATTCAAAACTGCTTGGAGATATCCACGTTCAAAACACTGGTACCTCTTGGACTAAATCTTAGTCTGCCAATGAGACATCAGAGATGTACTTCACATGAGAGTTATGCCAAGTGCTGGCTGCTACACTGACCACACACTGGTCCGAGCAAAGGTTGCCCTCAAAATGAAGCCACCTCCCAAGAGAAAGGGCCCAGTAATGAAGAACTTCCAAGTTCACTGACTCGTTCTGCTGGAGGTTAAATCAGAACTCAAGAGCTAATTGGAAATTAAGCTCAATGATACCATGTTCCCAGATGCTGAAACGGACCCAGGTGAACAGTGGAAGCAGCTGCAATCGGTTCTTCAGGAAATAACTGCGCAAGTGCTTGGTTACTCAGTGAGAAAGAACAGAGACTGGTTCGATGAAAATTACTCCAGAATCCAAGATTTGCTCCAAAAGAACCGCTCCTGCTGTACAAAACTTCTTATGAGACCAAGTGACCAATCTGCAAAAGCCACTTATAGGGAAGCCTGCAGTACCTGACAAACCTAGTTTCGAGTTATTCAAAATGACTGGTGGCAAGCACTGACAGAGAAGCCACAGAAGTATGCAGACAGCATCAACATGACATCTTTTTACGAGTCCTTGAAGACAGTTTATGGAGCATCCCACCTGACGCAGGCACCACTGCGATCTGCTGACGATACAACCCCGCTTACTGACAAGGAGGTCATCATTATTCAATGGTTAGAGCACTTTGAGAGCCTCTTTGGGGATGTAAGGTTGGTGCAGGAAGCATCGATAGCAAGGATATCACGAAGGGAAGCAAAGTTCGAATTGGATGAACCCCATTCCCGTGAAGATATTGCATGTGCTATAGCTTTATCAAAATCCTTGAAAGCCCCGGGCATCGCTGGTATTCCAGCAGAGGTCAACAAGCAGGGAGATAGTGCACTTCTCAACAAGCTCACACAGCTGTTTACAGCTTGCTGGGAGAAAGCGACAGTGCCACAGGACCTTCATGATGCAGTGATTGTCACCCTCTATAAAAACATACCGCGATCTTCACAACTTTCTTCATAAGAACAACATCAATGATAAGCTCATCATACTGGGTGATTTTAAAAACAAGGGGGAAAAGTTGGACTGCTCAAAATACAGAGGGATTATCTAGCTCTCTATTGCAGGCAAAATCTTAGCAAGATTACTTCTACATAGACTTGTACAGTTGGCGAGGAAACTCTCCCTGAGAGTCAGTGTGGATTTAGACCAAGCAGAGGAACCATGGATATGGTTCTTGTACTGAGACAGATCCAAGAAAAATGCAGAGAACAGGGTCTATATGTTTCCTTCATGGACTTCACAAAGGCCTTTGATACCATCATCCGGGATGGACTGTGGGAAATACTGTTTACATTGGGTTGCCTACCTAAGTTCCTAGAGATACTCTGACAGCTGCATGTAGGACAGAAAGGTCAGGTGAAACTGAATGGAGCACTCTCAGCTTCACTGAGAAGCTTCCCTCTCACTGACAGTTCCCTAACTCCAATGGTGTAAAACAAGGGTATGTTCTTTAACTGACCCTCCTTTCCATCTTCCTGAGTATGATGTTTTAGGAAACCAAAAGAGATTTGACAAAGGGTATTTACATCTGCTTCCAAACACAATGCAGTCCTTTGCTGCTTACAAAAACCACAGAAGTGCACATCTTGGAAATTCTTTTTTCTGATAATTGTGCCCTTGTGGCATCTACACAAGTAGCACTACAAGTCATCATAAACCATTTCTCAGAAGCAGCAAAGGCTTACCATCAGACAGAAGAAAACAGAAGTGCTGTTCCAACCCCCACCGCATGGCAATTACAACCCACCACAGTTTAATATCGATGGCAAAAATCTCAACAGTGTTGATCAGAACGTCTCTATCAATAAAGACATTGAGAATCACTTGTGCAAAGCCAGCAGTTCTTTTGATTGTCTCCTAAATGAGTCTGGAAAAATCACTCCTTGCGCATTTCCATGAAAATACAGGTGCACAGAGCTGTTCTTATCACTGCCCTCTGTATGGCTCAGAATCTTGGGTCCTGTACAGTAAACAAATTAAGCTACTTGAATGCTTCCATCAACACTGCTTGCACTCCATAATGAAGATCAAATGACAGGATTACATTACAAATATTGAAATCCTTCGAAGAGAGAAAGTAACCCAGCATTAAGAGATTTCTCCTACGACAGTTGTGCTGAACAGGGCATGTGTCATGCATGGAGGACACCAGAATGCAAAAAGCGGTGCTGTTTGGATAACTGTGCCCCGGGAAGTGAAATTGAGGTGCTCCACTAAAACCAAGGACTAGCTGAAGAAGCAACCCTCCTTGGCTGACAACAAACAACGGACGTGGGAGCAGAAAACTGCTGACAGGAACAACTGGTGCTCAAAAATCAGAAATTCCATGCATAGGTTTGATTCTGTCATGCTGGGCCCCCACCTGCCAAGAATGAGGCATATTAATTTCGCCACATGGACATTAAATTTCAAATTGTTGCTGGGAAGAAGAGAAGGCCTGTTACTGGGGCTGTCAGTCACTTGGCTGGAAGACATTTACACACCAATAGGGACAAGAGAAGTTACTCCTCTTATCCATTTAACCCACAATGGACTTTGAGCACCAGACATTGAAGGCAGGGAAGCGCATTCCATGCCCTGCTAAGATGATACAATCCACAGAGCCAAGACATGGTCAGACCAGCTAATCACATGACTAACCTGCTTGGCAACCTGAGGTTTTCTGAATGGTACAAACAGTTTGGACTCAGAGTGTCTGTTTGCTCCTGGACTGAAAAGACCTCTCCGGGCTGGCTCACAGCCTCTCCTGTTTGGCTCTCCATCTCTTTCTCATGGAACTCCAAATCTACTGAAGACACATGGACCCCAACAGGGAAAAGTCTCCTACAGCGAACAAGGTTTAAGAAGAATACTGAGCCCCAAATGAAAAGCAAGATCTATCTACAATCAAGGACTTTACAGTGAGCTCGAAGAACCGTAACAAAAACCCTCCTCAGTGAATGCCTCAAACTTTTCCATTTTATTTTGCTTTTGTTCTTTTCGTGTGTATCGCATATGCATGCTAGTGTGGGCGCATTGTGTATCTGTAGGCGTTATCCAAATTATAGTTTGTTTAATAAATTTCAACCTTTTTTCTTTAAACCTAAGAAACCCTGTTTGTGCTGGTTTATTTGCCTTATAATTGGAAATCGGTGAACAAGGATTCACCAAGGGGGAACTAAAAAGACAGTGTTTTAAAAATTAAACCCTGCTATGGTAAAACCAGATGAAGGCTGAGAGGGAACCCTAGACCCCTGTCTCACATGGTCATAACAGATTCCTTAAGCCGCAAAGACATAGGAGAGAAATGTTGAAAACAGAAGGAAGCTGCTCCTGCCCGGCTCCCCAGGTCAAGAATTCCTGCACCCCAAATGCTCAAGAGCCTGCAGATCTAGAATTGGACTGTTTAACCAGCGAGTGTGCCAGCACCCCAAAGAGCCAAATATTCCCTTGATCTTCATCTGTGAAGAACTAGCCAACATCATCATCATCACTTTATGCTTTTATTTTATTAATTCAATAGTAATTTATTTTGGGTTATTGTGTACATGGTTCTCATCCCTTCTTATGAAGTGATGTTTACCTTTCAAAAGTTATCTCTGGTGTTTAGTGGTGCATTGGTAAGATTAAAGTTAGAAATGATGACTGGCCAGGCACAATCCCAACAACCTTGTTGCCTAGCTTGCTGTTATCTCACCACTCTGAATACTAACAAGACTATAAATAAATGTTTTTAATTTAATATGCGGCCTTATCATTAATTGGCAGTAACAGAGAAACACTTCCCCATTTCAGTTCATCTCTTAAGTAACAATCTTGTGACCTATTAATATGCCATGCTACATTCAGAGCATTAGCTGAGGCAGCTCTGTGATCTGTGTGAAGCAACAAATCTGTTACAGTCCAAACAGCAGAATAAATTATCCAAATGAGAGACAATTGAATCGGTTTTATCTACAGTATTATGAATTTGGAGGAGAATTTCTGTGGAGTTCTTTCAATTTACCGTAACTTGGTGATGTGGTGAAAATAACCATATCCAGCTATCTCCTGCCAAAGAATCCCGACAGAAATCCCAGGCATTTTTGTCTAAAAAAAAATTGAGGTGTAGCAAGCGATGCGTGAATATATAAAGAGAACTGAAGATATTATTCATTGATCCATGTTAGCTATGTGATATAATCCAGACACGTTACCATCAAAGAGCAATCAGATTACAATACTTAATTCCACAACCACATAGGTCTTACTGTCAAATTAGCTTGAAGCAGTGTTCTGTATTTATCTCAAAGGGATAGCTGTAGTCTGAACTTGTGAGACATGAAGATTGGTGCGGGATACTTCACTTCCCCTAAATAAACATGAAAGCCTGCTGTTGAGATATGTGTTAGCATGCATGAGATGATTACTGAGTATAAGCTGGGTTTGCTACATCACAATTTATCAAAACATATGGATTTTTTAAAAAGAAACTTCAATGTTCTAGAGTTTGTATGGTTTCTGATTTAATCTTATAGCAGGATAGTTTTTTTTTAATCATAAGAAATCTACTATGACTTGTAAGAGCAAATGACAAATTATTTTTGAATAAAACACAAAGAGGAGAATATAGTCTTCGAAAGAGCTGGTACCGACTCACTCAGACAAATAGCCTCTCCTGTGCTGTGTTATGACCAAGTGAGAAAGAGGTCTAGGGTTCCCTTTCAGCCTTCACCTGGTCTTACTGTAACAGGGTTTTATTTTTAACACACTATGTTTTTAGCTCCCCCTTGGTGAATCCTTGTTCACCGCTTTCCAATTATAAGGCAAAGAAACCAGTACAAACAGGTTTTCTTAGGTTTAAAGAAGAAAAGTTAAAATTGATTAAGCTTAAACTCTAATTCGGTTGAACATACGGATACATGACATGCCCATGCATACAGAGACAGAAAAGAGCAGAAGAAAAATAAAGTGGAAATGTTTGAGGCAATATCTGACGAGTTTTTTTTACAGTTCTTCGAGCTCATTGTAGAGTCCTTGATTGTCGGTAGATCTTGCTTTTTGATGGGGCCCAGTATTCTTCTTAAACCTTGTTTGCTGTAGGAGACTTTTCTCTCTTGGGGTTCATGTGTCTTCAATAGCTTCAGAGCCTTGTGAGAAAGAGATGGGAGCAGACAGGAGGGAGATCTTCTCAGTCCAGGAGCAAACAGAAACTCTGCCCAAACTGTTTGTACAAATTCAGAAAACTCAGGTTGCCCAGCAGGTTAGTCATGTTGGTTTGACCATGGCTGTTTGTGTATTCAGCCATCTTAGCAGTCAATCTGGAATGCGAGTACACCCACCATCAACATCTGGTGATCAAAAGGCTGCTTTGTCCTTCCAAACACCGTCTGTTAATATGCAAATATCTTTCCAGCCAAGATCTGGTAATTAAAAAAAAAATTCTTTCTTCACTTCAACAACAATTTAAAATTTAATATCCATGTGGTGAAATTAATATGCCTCATGCTTGGCATGTGGGGGCCTGCATGACAGCTATATTATTCTCTGATTCCATGATTCTATGAATTTGGAACTCTTGAATTGTAACAAAGTAAAGGATCTAGTGGGCATGACTGTGAAATGTTTCTACATGTGCAAGAGCATCTTACTGCTGTTACAGACTAGGAATCTGAAAATCCCTGGACTTTCTCCACCAGTGGAAGTGCAGTAGAGTGGGGGCAGTTGTGGCTTTTGCTGCTGACCCTGTTAATGTAAAAACTGTGCAAGGGAATGGACAGGTGATTGCACCAGTATTGGAATAGGTGCCTCACAAAGTGCTGAAAAGTAATCGGGCAGGTAGCTGCCCGAAGAACTGAGCAGGCGATGGTGCAAGGAATTGATTAGCTGGTGATGGGAGGAATTAGGCAAGCGGCAGGATGCATTGGTCAGGTAATGGTGCAAAGTGACACGCAGGCACAAGAAGTCAAGCCTCTTCTTGTCCTTAACTATCCTGAGATTCTTACTAAAAAAAAATTCCAGCGGTTACTTGAAGGAAGCATAAAATATTGAGATTAAACCACGGAGTTAAACTCTACAGTTATTGTATAGATACATTGAAAACTTTAGGCAGCAATTAAGTATTCAAACTCAGCATAACATAGACATACTTAAGGGGTATCTAGATAAGTACATGAGGGAGAAAGTTATAGAATGATATGGTGATAGGGTTCGATGAAGTAAGGTAGCAAAAGGCTCGAGTGGAGCATAAATACTGTGTTATGACCAGGTGAGAAGTGTATGTAGGGGTCCATCTCAACCTTCACCTGGTCTTCCCGTAAAAGGGTTTAATTTTAAAAACACAGTGTTTTTAGCTCACCCTTGGTGAATTCTTGTTCAACGCTTTTCAATTATAAGGCAAAGACACCAGCAAAAACAGGTTTTCTTAGGTTTAAAGAAGAAAGGTTGACATTTATTAAACTTAAACTTAAACTCTAATTCAGTTGACAACATGCCCATGCTAGCATTAATATGTGATACACACACACAAATAGAGACAGAAAAAGAACGGAAGAAAATAAAGTGGAAATGTTTGAGGCAATATCTGAAGAGTTTTTGTAATGGTTTGTTGAGCTCACTGTAGAGTCCTTGATTCTAGGTAGATATTGCTTTTCGTTGTGGCCCAGTGTTCTTCTTAAACCTTGTTCACTGTAGGAGACTTTTCTCTCTTGGGGTTCATGTGTCTTCGGTGGGTTTGGAGTTCCGTGAAAAAGAGATGGGAGCAGACAAGAGAGATCTTCTCAGTTCAGGAGCAAACAGGCAAACAGACACTCTCAGTTCAAACTGTTTGAACAATTCAGAAAAACCCAGGTTGTCAAGCAGGTTAGTCATGTGACTAGCTGGTCTGACCATGTTGTATCACCTTAGCAAGCCCTGGAATGCTCCTCTTACACACAATACCGGTGATCAAGGTCCATTGTAGGTTGAATGTGTCAGGGAATGGTCCTTTGTACTTCCAAGATTTGTCTGTTAATATGCAAATGTCTTTTCCAACCACGGCTGATTTGTTTAACAAGTTATTTTCTCGCTCCAGCAACAATTTAAAATCAATGTTCATGACAAAATTAGTGTGCCTCATTCTTGGCAGGTAGGGGCCTAGCATGACAACTGGCACAAATCTGTTTAGTCAAATGGCCTGTTTCTGTGCTGTAAATTCTATGCCATTCTCTATTTCTGTCCATCTATCCACTCTTACATCCATGCAAGTATAATGTTACTATCTGCCTTCTGTTTATCCATTTATTAATGCTTTGGAGAAGTTGGGACAGTTTTCCTTGGAGAAGAGAAGTTTGAGAGGAGATTGGATAGAGGTGTTCAAAATCATAAGGGGGCCAGAAAGAGTAAATAGGGAAAAACTGTTCCCAACAGTGAAAGGATCGAGAACAAGAGGACACAGATTTAACGTAAGTGACAAAAGAAGCAGAGGCGACATGAGGAAAACCTTTTTTACACAGCGAGTAATAGTCATAGAGAGATACAATACTGAAACAGGCCCTTCGGCCCACCGAGTCTGTGCCGACCATCAACCACCCATTTATACTAATCCTACATTAATCCCATATTCCCTACCACATCTCCACCTTCCCGCAATTCTCCTACCACCTACCTAGGATCTGGAATCCTTTACCCGAGTGTATGATGGAGGTAGGCTCAACTGAGGCATTCAAGAAGGAATTGTGTTGTTATCTGAAAAGGAAGAATATGCAAGGCTATGGGGAGAAGGTGGGGGATTGGCACTAAGTAAATTGCTCTTTCAGAGAGGCAGTGCAGACACGATGGGCCGAATGGCCTCCTGCTGTGCTGTAACAGTTCTGTGATTCTGTGCTCTATTTCCATAATACATGCATGCCTAGGGCTATCTATCTGTCTTTATTGTTCCATCTGACTTTTTTTGCATGTAAAGACTAACTTTGCTTCTATCTCAAAAGCAAAATACTGTGGATGCTGGAAATTTAAAACAAAAATAGAAAATGCTGGAATCCTCAGCATCATCTGTGGAGAGAGAAACAGCAATAAGGGGCTGAATTTTGCGGCTAACGTGCCGATCCCAGTGTCGGGATGAACTCCAGGTCTAGAGCGAGTGTCGGGACATCAGCCGCAATCTTCCCAGAGGTGACCAATTAAGAAGCTGCCTCCAGGAGCACCATCCAATGATGGACGTTGGGTGGGCACTGTGTGTGGGAGGACCACTCAGAGCAGCTGAAGGGGAAGGCAGCCCACAGCTGCATTAAAATGGTGTGCTCTGCTCAGGTGAATGGAGAGGTTAAGGGTGCCACAAGATGGAAGCACACTAATAATGCTGGAATCGATAGAAATCGATGGAAAAATCCTAGTGGCCAGAACTAACAGGTGGAATCTGTATGCAGGGGAAACACTTACACTTGAGGTGTGCTGAATGTAACCTATATGTTCATTTAAAGATTTCTCTGCATATTCATTTCATAGTGCCCTGATCTCCTGCTGTACTCTTGCCCCCTGTGAGGAGATGAGCTGCAGACATAGTTGAGATCCCATGCACCTCCATCAAACTGCCATTGTGCGAGGGAAATGCCTATTAATTGGTGCTATAATGGCCTTAATTGGTTTCCCGCCATAGTCGGTGGGTTGCCATCTGGTATGCAGCCCCTGCCACCCCTCCCCCGCCACTGGGAAATAAAAAACAGAAAATGCTGGAAATGCTCAGCAGGTCTGGCAGTATCTGTGAAGAGAAAAACAGAGTTAATGATTTAGGTCTGTGACCTTTCATCAGATCACCACCCCTCCCTCCCTCAGGAAAAGCGGCCGGAGACAGGTAAAGGTCAGGGAACCAGCCCAATGCTTTCATTTCTGAATTTGCTGGCCTCCCTGCCTCCAAAGACATTTCCACAGGATTGGGAAAATTCCAGCCAAAGTTTCAGGTCAATGACCTTTCATCAGCAATGGAAGAAGTTCGAGATGTAACATGTTTTAAGCAAGTACAGAGGCAGGTAAAGGGTGGGCAGGTGAGGGGAGGAAAGAGCAAAAGGTAAGGTCTGTGACAGGGTGGAAAGCAGGAGTGATTAAATGACAAAAGGAACGATGTTTAGGGTGGCCACTGCCTGTGGCCAAGAATATTGGACACCAGACCTGGTAGACCAGCAGCGTTGCAGTGTGGGGGGAAAGATGTCACCACGCACGGAGATGACATCACCACGCACGGAGATGATGTCATCATACATGGAGATGATGTCATCATGGGCCTCCCATCTGTAAATCTGCAACTAAAACTGCACAAAACCACCTGTGTATGTGAGTGCAATGAATTAATTTCAAGTGAAAAATGTTGACGACATATTCCTGGCTAATCATTGTCTTTTAGACTCCTGTATTTAGTGAAATTACTTTAGGTGCATGCCTCTTTAAATGATTCTTCCAGACTAACCCTAATATATTGGACATAAAGGCATCAGGCACCGGATATAGAGAGACCAGCTAAAAACTGCACTGTCCAATATAAAAGTGGAAAAATGGCCACCATACAGGTTGCAAGGCAAATGGCAGTGGTAATGTGACAAAGAAAGAAACAAAAGATGGGTGTGGAAAAGTTGAAAATGCCCAAAGAAGAATCATTACCATCAACTGTTACCTGAAAAAGATGGGAGCAGTGCCTATGGCCTAATATTGTTGAACTCAATGATGTGTCCAGACTGCTGTAAAGCACTGCATCAAAGATTCCTGAAGAACCCTGTTCCTCGAACTTCCATTGAGCTTCATTAGAACAATGTCGGAGGCCGAGGGCAGAGTGGTCAGAGTGGGAGTGGGGTGGAGAATTGAAGTGATAAGCAATCAGAAGTTCAGGGTCTTGCTTACGAACTGCATGGAGGTCTTCCACAAAGCAATCACCAATTCTGCATTTGGTCTCCCCAGTGTAGAGGAAACCGGACTGTATGTAGCAGATATAGTACACGAAATTGAAGGAGTACAAGTAAATCACTATTCCACCTGAAAGAAGTGTTTGGGGCCCTGGACAGTGAGAAGGGAGGAGGAAAAGGGCAGGTGCTGCATCTCCCGCACTTGCATACAAAATTGCCGTGAGATGAGAAGGGGGTGTTGACAGTGATTGAGGAGTGGATCAGTGGATCAGAGCAGTCCCTTCAGAATGCTGAAAGGAGGGGGGAGAGAAGGCAATGGTGGAGGATGATTCATTGAATGTGGAGGCTGGTGTGGTAGAAGGTGAGGACAGGGAAACCCTCTCATGGTTCAAGAAGGAAGGGGAAGAGGTGAGAGCAGAAATGCAGGAAATGGGATGGACATGGTCGAGCATACTGTCAACTATGGTGGAGGGGAATCCTTGGTTAAGGAAAAAGGAAGTTGGATGCACTGGTATGGAAGATGACATTGTTAAAATAGATGCAATGGAGACTGAGAATTTAGGAGAATGGAATACAGTCCTTCCAGGAAGCAGAGTAGGAGAAAGTATAATCAGTGCGGGAGCCAGTGAGCTAAATTTAGATAGGTCGACAATCTATAGCCAGAAATCAGATAAAGAAGTTGAGGAAGGGAAGGAAAGAGTCATGTGAAGGTGAGGGAGGGGTGGAAATTAGAAGCAAAGTTGATGAAATTTTCCAGTTGGTGCAAGAACAGGAAGTGGAACCAATCTTCTTCTATCTATCTATCCATCAATCTAAAATAAAAACAGTAAATTTGTATCAGTAATCACCCCACAATTTCAAAATTAGATGAGCAAGTAATGTGCTAAGGACATCAGGAAATAAGCCTGTCTTTAGTTACAACCTACAGCAGGCAAACATTTGAAAGTTCTTGAAGGAAAAACAAAGACCCCAACTTTTGCGCAGGGTGTGGGGCAGGCAGGCAGAAAGATCCCAGCATCATTGCTGATTTAAATTACTGGGCCTCATTTCTATTTACCTGATGGGCCACCATCCTAATCGCTTTGGGAATCAGGAAGCCTGCTGACTTGCCATTTGCAATATCCACTGCAACTCTGCGGTCTATTTAAAGTGGGGCTGCACAACATAAAGCATGGTTGCATCCGTTGTTTGGATTCAACATTGAGATTTATGAAAATTATCTTGCCTACTGAAATGAGTAGAAAATCTTCCCTTTGTTTTTCTGATGTCTCCCTGGATGTCCTAGTGGAAAAATGTATGGACAAGGATTAAGGTACTCTGCTCCAGGAGCTGCAATAGCATCTGGAAGGTAGCTATCAAGCAGGCCTGGATAGAGGTGACAAACAGGGTGACTGCCCCTACAGTTACCCCAGGACCTGGGTTCATTGTAGAAAGAGATTTGATGACCTTATAAAAGCAACAAAGGCAAAATCAATAGAAATAAATATCAGGATAGATGTCAAATGGGCTGTTGATTTGCTATCACCCATTTCACACTATTACATAATTACCCCCTTCATTTCTCCACTCTCAACAATTCCTCCCCTCCTTTATATCCTTCAGCATACAATCACAAGGACACACTACACCACCTCTTGTTCTCATTTTAAACACAATCACCTTGTCCTTACCTCTCTTCACACCACATGCTAATACCATTCTCTTCTCACAACCCAACACTTGAAAACCAGGAAGTCCTCTCAGCCCTCCTTCCTCATGTCACATTACACATACTTGGCTTTACATTCATTATCTCCTCATACTGATTCCATCTTGCGTCTTCTTCATCTCTCAAAGCATGCACTATATGCCAAGTCCGCACACGTTTCTACTGACATTGTTAACACACACTCACTTACTCTAACCCTCTCTTTCTGCAGGTCGTCAGTGCACAATGCCAGTGAGAGTGCCAAAACGGGCTGAGGAGTCACCAAAATCATCGCCCTCACCCATGCAGCTGGAAACTCTGGAGATCAGTGACCCAGGCATAGTCTTGATTATTGGTGATGTGCTTTAGCAGGGTGTCCGCATAGTACTTGTAACCCTTCATTAAAAATGCAGCAAGCATCAAAACTTCAAGTTGTATTCTCAAAGCTGTCAATCACAAATGGCCAGCTTCTATCAACCATCCCAATTTGTGACCCTTTTCCCTTTCTTCTAGGTCCTTATTAGCAGCAAAAGGCTACTCTCAAAGGTATCTCAGAGGAGCAGAATCCTCCTGTGGGTGCAATGTCACCAGCTCAATCTCTTCCAGGCATCAGTTCAGACATTGATATTCTGCATTTGTTAGACAGTGGATGGAATTGTATGGCTCCCCCAACGAGCGGGCTGGTGGCGGGGGATGGTGGGTGGTATAAAATTGAGTGGGAGGTGGGGAGGGGGCCATTCCCGATGCCTTCCTGCTCCCGCTGCAATTTTACGCAGGGCGGCATCGGCAAGAAACAGCCCACCTGTCCCAGGTCAATCAAGGCCCTTAGGTGGCCTATTAACTGCCACTTAAGGGCCTCCTCCCACCAACACCACCAGGTAAAACCTGGCGGCCTTCATGCGGGCTGGTGGGGGCCCTCCTGATCGGGCACCTGTGCCCCACGGGGAGCCGTTCCTGAACCCCCAACTGTCCTCACTGCACAACACTACCACCCTCCCCAACTGGCCGACTGTCCCTGGCGAGGCCTCAAAAACGTACCTTCATTCCGGGGCCATCCTTCAGCTTGCTTGCAATGGCTGGGTGTAGTCCCAGAAGTGGCCATCGCTTTCGGTGGCGCTCTTGGGCCTAAGAGCTGCCAGCCCATTGATTCGCCGGCAGTTCCATTAGGCAGGACGTCCTGCCTCAAGGAGGTTGAAATCCCGCCCGAGGCCAATTAAGGGCCTGGGGAGTGAAAAGTCCCAGCGTGGGTCCCCAGGCCAGGCGGAGGCGGGCTTGCCCCCGATTTTTCGCCAGTGGATGGGTCCTCCTGCCCAACGTAAATTTCCGGCCAGTGAATCAGAAGGGTTTTCCTATGGTGGAACACCCAGTGAGCAGCAGCAAATACTGATGGCAGGGATTAGCGAGGAGACAGCTTGCCAGAGGGCATGGTCCTCTCCCAGCTCTGCTGGGCAGGATAGAGATGATAACTGCAGGGGTACAGTCACAAAAAGAAAACTGCTACTTTTTCACAAGCAGTGTGTGAGGTTTTGGGAGGCCTGCCAAGGAGTTTAATCACGATGGTTCAAAGTATGAAGAAGTTTTCCTCCAGCCTGTGTGGTGTCATCTTGCATGGCAATAGCATTTTCGGTCTACTCTGGAGAATGTGGTCACCATTAGTAACACTACAGCCAAACACTCACAATGAGAATCTATTGGCCGGAATTCTGCAGAGGCAGCAGAAGTTTCACTGTCGGGTCTGAAAGTGTAGGACAACCCTGCTTCTGCAGGTGGCGAGCCCGGGCTGCATTTTGCCAGTGGCAGCCAATTAAATGGCTACCGATGGGACTACCATCCTATTAAGGACCATGGCCCACACCCCCCATGAACTGCTGGCCAATCAGAGGGCCAAAAGCTCATCAGCCCCAGTGGGAGTGATGGCCAATGCTGGGACTGCACCAGGCTAGAAGAGGCCACATGGAAGCCAGCCTCAGAAGCAGGTAAGTGGGAGATGGGTTCATTGGGGACTGCCTGACTGGCCCCATCGAGGGGTCGATTGCGGGTGGTTGGTGAGGGCAGTGAGGGGTGTTGGTGCAGGGCTGGCCTTTGCTGCTGGGGAGCCTTCTGTCGGCCAAAGATTGCCCAAGGAGGAGGGCAACCCCACCCCCAAGCCTGCAGGGAGGCTGCCTGGTTCTCCACACGTGGAAGGGCTCCCACAAACTGCTGGTAAAATATCAGGCACAGTGGGAAGAGGCCCTTAAGTGGCCATTCTTAAGGGCTTCAATTGGCCTCTGGGCAGGAAGGCCGTCCACAACCCTCCCCACCCCGACATAATTCAATCGAGTCAGGAAGGTGATGGGCACTCCATCCACTGCTGTCCCTCACCATTTTATGGGCCCCCCCCACCTCCCTGCCTGGCCCTAGAGGGCTGACAAAATTCAGCCCAGTGTTTCAACTGTGGTCTGACCAAGGTATATACATTTAACATCATCACCCTGATTTTGCATTCTATTCCTCTAGAAATTTAATGGTCATTCTGATACATGTTTACAATGTGATTCTCTCACAGCTTGGATTTAAGCAATATGGAAGAGTTTTATGGACTTTCTCTTTGGTTATGCTGGGCAATATCACATTGCAGTCTCTGGTTGATTTGATTTGTCAGTTTACAGTAAAATGATACACTATATTTTGCTCTTTTTCTGCTAGTTTGTGCTGAAACTCAGAAAGCTGTGGAAGGTGCCTATGCAAATAAAAGTCATAACGCACAATTAGGAAATTCTGGAGTTGTTCCCTTCTTGTTACATTATAAAGAAACAAAGGAGTTCATTTTGAAGTTTTTAAATGCATTCATTCATGATAATTCTGATAACTTATCTGCAATTTTATGATACAGGTCTATAAATTGAACAGTATAATAGCATAGAAAATATAGTTAGGAATCAAATCAAGAGACCATATAAAGTATCTAGAAACCAGATGTATGTAACAGTAACGTAAGCTTAGATGAGATATATCATTAGCTTCTAATTTTTCTTACATTGAGTTCTTGTTGCATTGTTGAAGTATTGAGCTCACTTATCCCAAAGAACAAACATTCTTCCCATTATCATGCTAACCAGATCTATGAAAATGAGGAAGCTGTTTAGTTGTAAGACAAGTAGAAATATTTTATTTGATGGTAGATAATAGGACATAACATTTCCATAAAGATTAGAACTGAATAAACTATTTGATTGAATATTTATTGGGTTACTTCAAACAAATTAGCCAATTTATATGGAACATAAAAGTACACCTTGAAATAATAAGGGTCTGTCTGTCTTTGGAAAATTCAACTCATAGCAGTAACATTGCAGTATTCATTAAGACCACACAGATGTTAAAATATCTCTAATACCTGAATAGCTTTGTGGGTGATGCACATTTCCTGGGCTGGATTTTAAGAGCCGCCCCTCTTGGTGGCGGGTGAAAAAATGGGGGCCTGCACACGCAGGCCATGTGCTGTCAAGCCATCACGATCTACCGCGCAGTGGCTCATTTAAGTACCCGGGTCGGCCTGCCCCCTGTTAATCACGTGGTGGGGGCGGGCTGTCTGACACTGGCAATGGCGTTGTCATAAAAGTTTTGTTTTTTATTTGAAAGCTTAGAGTTCTGTGTATTTTAAAAACTGAGAGAAAGGATTTTTCGCTGGGAACACTGAATGCTGAAACTTGGTGTTTGAACTGAGTGGGACAGACTGCAAGACACCTGTACCAAACAACAGCAAGGGAAATGACAGGTCACATGACTTGATAGAGTTTCAGTTTCATTTTTGCATTGTGAAAGACCAGTGCTGGACAGGCAGGAGGCAGAACAAACTGGCTAGGACCTGTTTTTTGCAGACCAGATAAAAAGACCTCTCCCTGAAAAAGGTTTGCCTCTCTTATAAAAAGAAATGTTACATTTGAGGTGGTGGCTGTGGTCTGCCTGGAGAGAGGAAAAGACCCCTGGAGAGGAAAAGACTCAGGAAAAGAGGAGTTGCTGCTCTCTATGGAGAAAGGCTCTTTTGCTATGAAGAAGCCCTGCATTTTAAAAGGTAGCAGGCTCCTATTGTCTCCAGTCTCTGGAAAAATCTCTGCCTCAGGCATGATTCCTGTTGCCTCTTGTGTTTTGGGAGATTCTGAAAGCTCGTGAAAGTTTCTATTGCTAGACTGCTATTTCAAAACCCAAGTAGACCTGTTGCTACACTCTTTGCTGAAAGATCTGTGTGACGCCTGCTGCAGACGAAGTGCTGTGAATGCCTTACCCATCACAGACTGTTCATCAACCTTGCCTGGAGAGACTTTGAGTGGCATCTGACTATTCGACTCTGGGACACCTAACTGACCCAGATATATCCTATCAAAACATGACAACCTAATTATTTTATTATTCCTAAGAAACAGTTGGAAACTAAAACATCCTTCTAAAACTGGTTAACTTTTTTTTTGAATGTATGTGTATGTCCATGAGGGTTAGGAAGAATAAGAAGTTTGAAAACAATCCTTTCACATATAGAGTTATCTCATTATTGTTTAAGACATTATTGTTTATTAATAAATAGTTAATTTTGTTGTGTTTAAAGAAACCTGGTTTGGTGTGCTTTATTCTGGGGGATGAATAGAGTGTTTAATTTGGCTATTTTCCAGTAGGTGGGAAACTTTACTAATATGCTATGACCTGTGGAGTAGTGGGACTGAATTAAAGGAACATTACTCCTGCCTTGGTCATAACAGCATCAACTACCTGTGCACAGGTGCTGGCGCTATTTATAAATTTAAATTTTGAAAGTCATACCCCACCCCCGCTGTTGCAATAACAATTCTATTGCCCTTCCTCCCAAAAAACACTTACCTTTGAAACATGACCTTCCCCCCCCCCCATACTGTACAAAGTTTAAAGTTCACCTCTTCCCACCATCCCCTACACTCATGACGATTATTTGACCCCCTCCCTTACACTAAAAATCTGAACCTCCCCCCCACCACCCTGCCCAACTGCCCACTGGTGTCTGCCTGCTTTCCGCAGATAGGGCACTGAAGGTTGCGGTGGGCCCATAAGATCCCAGGTAAGCTTATTTAAATATTTTCATGATGCTCATTTCACTATGCAAAGCCAGGTTCCATTGCCAAGCAGCAGAGGGACCACCACGGAGCCTCGCTGCTGCTGGGAAGATCGTGCCTGGCCCTCCCAACGTCAGGCTCTGTGGCAGGCCTCTGCTGGAACGACCTTTTGGCACCCCCCGCCATGGAGCCCGACAGTCTTGATGGTATGAATTCACCAGTCTTCCCTTTATCTAAGTCCTTCAGTGATAACCTGCGCACTCTACAGCCGGATCTGGTTAGTCGGCTACTTTAAGTAACAGAAACAGCTCCTGGATTCAGTCTTCACTTTCTTCTGTTTACTGGCACTCCACTCCTGCCTGATCTGGGGAGGACTCTGACTTCTTTTATCTGGTTCTAACGAGTGTCAGTTTCCCCGAAAACCTGAAGTTGTTGTTCCAGCTTCTGTTTCAGTTTTAGTTTCCGTTTCTGTTTCAATTCTAGTTTCCCTCTCAGTTAGTGTCAAAAAAAATACAAGCTTTGCAACCACAGATTCCATCACAGCTACTTCAGGGAGGCTGTCACAGAAATGTGTCACCTCCAACAAGATCTGCAACCTACTGCCACAGCCAACATGAATCTCAAAGTCTTCCAGTTGATAAATTTGCAACTGGTGTGTGATCACTAGCAGCTCACTTGCAGGTCTGTGCCCACTTTCCTGCCAGCTGCTGGGATGCTTTTATATTGCAGAAATCCTCTATTCTCCCTCAATTTTCACCCTTCCACAGAATATAAAAACCTCGCTATTTGGACAGAAATCCCATCCACTGAAAACTTGGCATGATTCCTCTCAGCTTGTCAGATGAAGTACACTACAATCAGATTCATGTCTGAACAAGAACCCTCATCAAGCTGACCATTAGATTCCTCAAGCAATGACTCAGCTTCCTGGAAGATCTACTGGCTTTCTCTAGTATAGCCCAGTTGAGTCCATAAAGTTGAATGAATGCTGCACAGCTTTGCTCTACAATGGGGAAAACAGATAGAGCCACTCATGCATGATGACCATCAGCATGATGAAGGAGAGTACACTGATAATATTGAGAATGGTGGGGAAGAGGAGACCTCTAACACGTACCTACAGCTAGAGCTCTTCAACAGCAACTCATTGAAGAATGCTTCAGTTGCACAGTCTCTGCTCCAATTCATTTACAGTCATGTTCAACATCTGTCCCAGTCATTCCACCCTCCAATAAACTACATCTGACTAATGATCAACATTGATATTCATGTAATCTGATATTGCAGGATCACCAGCTACTACACGAACATTCTGTGCGTAAAGATTTCCAAAAGAATTAATATTTTACAGGCTTATACATATGTTTACACACTATATTTCCCCCCCAGATGTGAACCTATAGTGCACGCTTTAAATGATTTCTTACCTAATATAGTGATCCTATGAGGTGTGTCCCCCCATCCCCCAACCCATCCCCACTACAGAAGATTCAGCATAGGGGTTCTTGAGATTCTTATGATCAGCAAACTTTAGGATCCTGGGCCTGAGAGGTGCCAGCTGTGGACTGCAGCAACTGGCTGCTGGTGAGGATGAAGGTTACTCGCATCATGTAGCTCTCATCCTGAACATCATAGTTACAGTCCCATCCAAGAGACTTGAGCACATGTCTAGGTTAATATTTCAGTGCAGGACTAAGGGAATGCTGCACCAAAAGTGGTGGTGCCATTTTTCAGATGAGAAGTTAAACCAAGGTCCCATCTGCCCTCTCAGGTGGGCTTAAAAGATCCTGTGTAGCAGTATTCGAAGATTATCAGGTAAAGATTCTGGTCAACATTTAACTCTCAATCAACATCACTAAAAAAGATTATCTGGTCATTTATTTCATTGCTTTTGTGGAACCTTGCAGTGTGTGAATTGGCTACCCCATTTCCCTGTATTAAAACAGTGGCAACACTTCAAAATAACGGTAAAGAAATAACCTGCATTTCTGTAGCAGCCTTTACACTCACAGGACATCACAAAGTGCTGATCAGCAAATAATTTCTTTACCATTTTTATGGCCTGGAATTTAATGAGATGCAACCTTTTAATTCTGTAACTAGTTATAGAATGCTTTCCTTTCAGACTCCCTCTCCTTGTTCCCTCATCATTCTTTGAACACACGCATTTACGGGCTCTCCCTAGATTTGGAATGCTGCAAACACTGGTACTGCTGAAAAAAAAAAGTGAAATTTACATTACCTTAATTTCTAATCATTGGTGAGGAACTACATATGAATATTTATGCTTTTAACATTGTCTTCAATTATGGGAAAACAAGTATCTAGAAAGATTAAAACTACCTTACATGTCTCAAGAGGATTGTTAGTAATTTCCCTGTTTACAAAGCTCCTCACTCAAACATGCTTACAATTTTACCAAAATAATACTTTACCCATGTTGACTTCCACAGACAAGGACCCTCAGTATAAGAGTTTATTTTTAATCCTCATCCACAAAGTTTGTATATCTGGATGCTTCATGGCACAAACAAGATTACATGTAATTTAAAAGTTATGCAGAGAAAGGTATACAGACAGTTCTATACAGTTATGTAGAGGCAGCTTTTTTTGAATAATCAAATATCAAGTATGGGTAGTGGTATCTGTTCAGTGGACTAGGAGAACTTGTTCATTGTAATTTTTGATGTACGTACTTCTTTCAAAATGCACAGACAAATGGTGTTTTGAAAGGGAGAAGTAAGAGATTGGCCTGAATTTTGTGCTCAGTGGCGAAGGGACGATGCTCACCACTGACCTTGAAGAATGCTGCCCACAGTGATTTAGCAGGTTCTGTGGCGTTGATTTCCCCTACTGCTATGTCAGTTTCATTCCCCTATGGGGGATCTCTGGTATTCAGGAACAGTGAACTCATCAAGTAGGCTGATCAGCCAATTAGATTGAAGAATTATCAGACAGAAAACCATAAAGATAAAACACCATCATTCGCTTTTTAATCATTTTACAGAGAGTGAAATTAAGATTGACACATTCACATAGGATTAAGGTAGAAGCTGAAATATCATTAAAAAAATTTAAAATGGCAAAATAAAAAAAATAATTTTTATTATTTTAAAAATCTATGAAATTTTTTTGTCATGGAATGGAGGGAATAACTCCCTAGACTTCTAAAATTAGTTTTTCAAAGTTAGGGAGGTTGTTCAACTATAATTATGACTTAATACACTGTTAACAAATCAGTTACACCTCATTCAACAAAGCTTAACTTTTCCAATGGTTTTTACAGCAAGAATAGTGTGAAAAAAGTTGAAGTCCACATCAAATTATTGATTCTGTGCTCATTATATCCGCAAAGACTCTGTGGAGGAGCAGGGTATCACTTATAGCAAGTTCTGGAATTCCATGTTTATCTGTGCAAGTGTGGACACCAGAAATTGCTACCAGTTTTACATAGGAATGAGGGTGAATGCTGACAGTTTCACCAGCATTACAACCACAAATTCTGGGCCAATTTAATTGTGATTGAGTGAGAGCATCTTGTATGAGAGAGGGCACAAGAGAAATGTATGCATTGTATACACGGGAGTAACTTAAAGCAGAGTAAGTGTGAAAGCACTAAGTGAGTGAGAGTGTTGTTTGTGAATGTGCGAGTGAGAACACTGAAGGCTGGATTTTATGCAGGAGGCGGGGCTCCTGGCATAGGGCCAAAAAGGCGGGGGTTCCCCACCTCTGCCTATGCCCCCTCCACCCCAGAGCGATACTCTGGTATTTTTGTGTCAACGTTTTAGGAGGTGGGAGCCTTGTCCCTTTAAAGACTTTAAAGGGACAGGGATCCCGCCTCCAACAGCTGCCGGCCAATCACAGGGCCGGCAGCTCAGCAGTATCGGCAGTGCCACGGGGAGCAGTGGCCACTGCCGGTAAAGCAGAGGCCTCAGACCCAGGCCCAGCGCTGGAACTCCGGACAAGAGGTAGGTGAGGTGGGGTTGCCAGGGCCAGTCCAAAAGGCCCTGACGAGGGAGGTCTTGCGGTCCAGGGGAAAGGGGTCCCAGAGGGTGAATTGGTTCCTGGTGGGACCCTCTGTGGGCCACAAATTGCCCACAGAGGAGGGACCACCCCCACAAGCCAGCTGGGAGGGTGCCTCATTTTAAAACATTTTAAAATCTGTCTTCCCCGCATGTTGGAGGCCCCCCGCTGCTGGTAAGCTCCCAGAGATGGCAGGAAGAGGCCCTTAATTGGCCTTTTATAGGCCACTTAAGGGCTTCAATTTGCATCTGGGCGGGAAGGCCGACAATGGGCTTCCACCTCCAGGAAGATCGCTGGGCGACGGCCCTCTGCCCCACCGCCCCCTTCCACCCGTCACGATTCTCCATGCCCCCCCTTCGCCTCTGATCCCTGCTCAGAGGGGCCCATAAAATCCTGGCCTGTATGTGTGAATGTGAGGGCGGTGAATATATGAGTATCATGAACTTTCTCCTTGTGTGTGTTGGAACATGGGAGATGAATAAGCTAAGCTTTGCTATTGAACAGATAGGTTAATAATGGATTAATGGAATCATGGAAATAAGCTGCAGGTCCGTTAGAAAAAGATGGATGCTAGTTGCAGGCAAGAACATAGGATAGAGCTGAGCTAACTGTGTTTGGGATCCAAGGTCAGTCGTAATGTTTTGGAATGTTGTAAACAGGAGAAGAGGAACTGGTATCTCTGCTGAAAGCTGGTGTGATGGAAACCACACCTGTCAAATGGAAACATATTAATTTTGTCAGATGGAACACTAGTTGAACCCTTTTACTTGACATTGCACAGAAGGGCGGCACAGTGGCGCAGTGGTTAGCACCGCAGCCTCACAGCTCCAGGAACCTGGGTTCAATTCTGGGTACTGCCTGTGCAGTGTTTGCAAGTTTTCCCTGTGACCGTGTGGGTTTTTGCTGGGTGCTCCAGTTTCCTCCCACAGCCAAAGACTTACAGGTGATAGGTAAATTGGCCATTATAAATTGCCCCCAGTGTAGATAGGTGATAGGGAATATGGGATTACTGTAGGGTTAGTATAAATGGGTGGTTGTTGGTTGGCACAGATTCGGTGGGCCGAAGGGCCTGTTTCAGTGCTGTATCTCAAAATAAATAAACCTGTTTTTTTTAAAAAAAAGAGTTGGACAGCAAAAACATGGTTGCACATTTGCATTCTGAGAGATAGTCGAACAGTGAGATAATGGGAGTGCTCACTGATTCAATTAACAAGATTGGTCTGGGCAATCATAATAATCAACCTTCTTTGTCCGTGTAAGAGCGAGAGTTCTACACCCCACCTATTGTGACTGAAGAACTTTGCAGAGGATGCTGTTTCCAACAAAGAGCTGATCACATGACTTACCTGCTGGCCAGACTTGGAACTGTTTGAATTGTGCCTCACAGGTAGGTTTGGGGGCGACTGCAATTTGAAGACCAAAGAGAAGGAAGCTCTCTCTCCCTGTCTCTCTCTCAAGAAAAGTTCCAGGGACCCACGGAAGCAGCTTAAGCCTCAAGACAGAGGACCTCTTCAGCCTTCTGGTACTGGGCCCCAGCAAGAACTGCAAGACCTCAACTCCAACCAAGGATTTTACATCAAAATCAAAAGACAGTAACTGAATTCTATTTATTGCCAACCCTACTTAAACCTCTCCCTTTAATTCTTTCTCCCCTCTGTATCTATTTGTGTGTGTGTTTATCTTGTATACATGCTAGCATGGTTGCATCATGTATTTTAGTAATTTTTAACCTATTTAGAGTAATAAGGTTAATAAACTTACATCTTTCTTGTTTAAACCTAAGAAGGCCTGTCTGATTGGTTCATTTACAATTACAATTAGGGAGTAGTGAGCAAGGATTCACTGAGGTGTTAAGCTAAAAACACTGTGTTTTAAAAGATAAACCCTGTTACGGCCAAACCAAGAAAGGAGCAAGAGGGGAGCCTGAGACCCCTTCCTCACCTGGTCATAACACTGGGATAATGGGTGCTTCATAGTGTAAAAACATACCACCTTTGTGTTACAACAACTATGCCTGATAACTGCCATACTGGTCAAAATAAATAATGTAAGCGGAATAGAAGTTTGAAACCTATGCAAGCAGGGACGTTGTGTATGTGGTATCTCTGTAATTGGGTAATGGTTTTTGGTTATAAGCCAGTGATTGGGTTAGTGTGTTTGATAGATTTTGATCCAGAGTAAGAGTATCAAAAAGGTGGTTGAGTGAATGGTGGGGATTTTGTGGTACAAAAGAAATCAGTTTCCTTTGGGGCGGCATAGTGGTGCAGTGGTTAGCACCACAGCCTCACAGCTCCAGCGACCCAGGTTTGGTTCTGGGTACTACCTGTGTGGAGTTTGCAAGTTCTCTCTGTGACCACGTGGGTTTCCACCGGGTGCTCTGGTTTCATCCCACAGCCAAAGGCTTGCAGATTGATAGGTAACTTGGCCATTGTAAATTGCCCCTAGTGTAGGTAGGGAATGTAGGATTAGTATAAATGGGTGGTTGTTGGTCAGCACAGACTTGGTGGGCTGAAGGGCCTGTTTCAGTGCTGTATCACTCGATGATACAGAATGGGAGTTTCCTCACAAACCTTGCCATTCCATTTTACATGCAATGTACATTTGCATTACACAGCAAAACCATATTTTGGTGATTACAGCCCGAGGGGTTTTACATGGGTTCCAGCCCCTTGGTATACTATGGCCTTACACTGTGGCCTTTTCCCATTGAGCCTTTGTGGTGGCTGCCCCAAGCTTTGGTGCATCCCTCAGCACGTAGTCCTGGACCTTGGTATGTGTCAGTCTGCAACACTCGGTCATGGACAACTCTCTGCACTGGAAGACCAGCAAGTTTCGGGCAGACCAAAGAGCATCTTTCACCGAGTTGATGGTACTCCAGCAGCAGTTGATGTTTGTCTCGGTGTGCATCCCTGGAACAGCCCATAGAGTACAGAGTCCTGTGTTAAGAGTGCTGCTCAGGATGAGCCTCGACAAAAACCACTACATTTCTTTCCAGACCTGCTTTGCAAAGGCATATTCCAGAAGGAGGTGGATGAGGGTCTCTTCCCCACCACAGCCGCCTTGAGGGCAGCATGCGGAGGCAGTGAGATTCTGGGCATGCAGGAAGGATCTGGTGTTTGCTGATGACTGCACTGGGAAATACAAACTGACCTGTTTTGTTGGCTGAAGCAAGAACTTCAACTTCTGGCTGCAGCATTGCCCATCAATGAAACAATCTACGAGGCCTAGCAGTTGGCACCTAGCCAATGAAGCCATGCCCCGTAATGATGTCACAAGCCAAAGACATGCCCCTTGGGGGGTTATTCTTCAGCTCAAAGGCAAGTTTTATAATGATTTTAAATACTTTAAGCACTTTTTAAATACTTTAAATCACTTTTAAAATTTTTTATAAACTTTTAAACAATTTAATAAACTTTTACTACCCAGAACCTTTCAGCTTGACTCACCATTTATTTTCTCCTCTGGTTTCTGCAGTTTTGCTAGTTCAGATTAATTACATTTCTTTTTTTGCTGGAAGCTTTAGATAAAAAATAACGTCTGCTTGGCTGTGCAAAGTTGATCTGGTCTTCCCTACGAGCCCTATAAATCCCAATCGAATCCACCTTTAATGAATGGGGTCAGTTCGAGTCAATACCATGCATGCTGTTCATGGTTCTCAGGAGCACAGGTACCTACATTACTACAAAGTGGGAACTCCCAACAATTTTGTTTTTTCAAAAAAAACAGGGACTCTCAGGGGCACATCAACTGTCTTTTCCCCCTAAGTTGCTGCACAAGCCTAAATAGCTGAAGAAGAAAGCTGTGACCTTTTGATAATTCTTAACAGAACTCTGCTTCAGCGCCCAGGGTGTTCCTGGCAGAAAGCGTAACAGATTTGACCTGAATCACTGGTGTAAAATGTAACCACATGTGTGGACTTGAGAAAAGCACAAAAGAGAAAACTGTCATTGTTAATTATGAAACAACATTTTCTTTATGGTGGCATAGTAACTGTACTCTCTCTCTCAAAGTGTACAGCCTGCTTGTGAGGAAGCTCAGTCACCCTTGACATTAAACACTTTCCTCAAGCTTAAAAGGAGGAAAGGCTTTGGAATTTGGAATTCTGTGCATGTGACCAGAGGAACTGAACGCAGCTGTTCCCCCATTTGGAAGAACCTGTTAAGCTGTTGTTAACTGCATCTCAGTTGACTTACATGCCCCTTTCTTCCTCATGCAATGAGCTCCAAAATCCTGCTGCCTCCTCCCTTTTCATTGTGTACTCTGTAGGAGGCAACACACAAATGATTTTGCACCCCAGAAACTCAGATTTCTGGTATGTAAAAGGAAATAGTCAGCATCTTGAATTATAGTTTGTACAGATGCATTGAAACCTTTACCAAAGATATGCAAAGCAATAAACTTTTTTCTTATAAAATCTGTTAAGATTTCAGCCCATCGTGTCTGCAGATATGGGCTGTTCAACTCATCAGCAAGCTTTATACTTGTTAATATCAGCTCTAACACAAGGCATGTAAAAACCTGTGCAAATTGTGGGCAATTAGCCCAAATTCACCCAGTACTGAACCCTGCTTCTTTAAAGAGCAGCCCGGTGGAACCAACATCACACGCTCCTCCGGAACCCATTGTGGCACACAGCAACTTCTGGTTTTTGGCGCATCTGTGATTGTTGAAAGTTGCGGTGCCATTCTGGTTCTCAATAGCGGTGAACGTCTCACTATTGGGACTGCAAAATCTGGGCTAATGTGTGTGTGTGATTCTGCAGTCGCTTAGCCTCTCGCCTATGCATGCTATGTAGATTCTGTACTCTGAAGAAATAAAGACCTTTGTTTGAATAGAAAAGAATTATGTATGTGGAAACACCTTTCACCACAGCATATGAGATGGTTATCTATGGTCATTAGTGTGAAGATGAGTGACAGAATGCAGGCGATAGTAATTGAATCCTGATCCTCCTGGTCCAAAAAGAACCTTACAGAAATGTACCAAATGCACCAATTTTCCTTTGTGATAATTTGAATATAATTCAGCTAATATGACACCAGAACAATTACCTGTGTTTAAAGTTCATGTTGCTTCTTGTCCAACTTCTCTATTATCTTCTGACTCTAATGAGCTAACTGCCTCATAGTTCCTTTCCATTAGAAAGAAAAGTGACAGTATGATAAATGATAAGGCCAAGTACAAGATAGATTGATAGTATCCATAGAGGTCTGGGACGATTAATTGAATGGCGTTAAACATAACATATCGGATTTTAATGGTGGACACTTTACAATAAATGAGATTAGAATGATAAACATGAATCATGTATATAACATTAATTGTCCTATTTTAATTAGAACAATGAAAATGTGGGACCAGGCAACTCTAATCTCACTGGACATGTCTGATCACCGATAAGAAGTAGGGAGGATTTTTTGACAAAAAACCTACTGAATTGCTTACATGACTCAGTTCTTTTTGTTGTTATCAACAAGATTAATCATGTTCTGCACAGACTGAATGCACTTGATTATAAGTTAAAAGTTATTTGAATACTTTATCTCCTTACCAATGATACATTTAGAATTATTGTGTATTTTTAACACCTACTTTCAGAAGGCAATTGATCCCAGAGAGTTCAGAAAAGAGCGACAAGGATCATTTTCAAATCTGGGGTTTGCTCTCTAAAGAACCACCATCACCACAATGAGCCAAAACGGACAAGTACCTTCAAGAGGCCAAGTACTCCTCACCCAACAAGTCCTCAACCTTGAGCCCAAGAACTTCAGAAGCAGAGGATGAGGAGAGGTGATGGATATGCAACATCCTGAGGAGGCAGAGGAGGAATGAGTTGATGCATTGTCTGTTGCTTCTTTGAGATGAGGTGCTGGAACTTTCCAAGAGTGAGAAGGCCTCAAAAATGGTCATCTTGAGAAAAGCAACAGAGTATATTAGCAGGCTGAAGGCAAAGCAACAGAAACTGAATACAGAAAGGAAGGAACCTCAGAAAAAACAGTAACAGCTGAGATCCAAATTCTCCGAGCAAGAGCTGTCAAACCACCAAAATTATATGTGGACTCTTAAGTTTCTGCATGTGTAACTTTCATAATCTCTATCCATGTATAAATAATTTTGATGTTATCTAATGTTATGTGCTTTTAATTGTAGCATATAAGACTTATCTTTGGAAAGAAAGGGGATGTTGCATGATTGCCTTTAAGAGTGATGGCCCTTTAAGATCTTAGTATGCTAATGAGTTAAGTACCAGGATGCACTCATGTGACTACAAGCCAGGGTCTCTCTGCAACTCTAACACCTACAGGAAGGTTCTGCCAATAGTTTGCTCTGTACTGTGTTACGAAAGTGCTTCCATTATTTTTTATATTTTTATTTTTGAGAACTTGTGTTAAAACTGAAAAGATTCCATGGATGTGTGTTTTTTAAAACCAAGTTCACCGATAGGACATGATGTTTGAAATCCACCTATGCCGGAGGCCACCTGTGATTTGGGGTCAGAAAACAGCAGAACCCTTGGTGACTTGGGGAAAAATGGTTCAAGAGAAGCCACATGTCAAGGTTTATGGAGGTCAGGAGGTCATCTCTCTGTTTGGGGTTTGGATTGTTTTCAGTTTTAGTATGGTGTGAACTGTTTGAAGACAGTTGGTGCTTTCCTGTCAAGGAAAAAGAAATTACCCAGCTTGCCTTCTTCTCTATCTTTTTGAAGAAATCCTGCCAAAGAATAAACAAAGAACAAAGAGCAGTACAGCACAGGAACAATCCATTCGACCCTCCAAGATTCAGTGTGGAAGAGCAAAAGGTCCCTGGTGCCGTATAGCTCCTGAGGAGCTGAAAAAAAATCTTGCGATTCAAGTGTGTGCTGGCGGAAAAACCTTGATGCCACATTTCTCCTAGAAAGCCGACTAGAATAATTTTCGACGTCTCCAGAATGGACTGCTTCGAGTGACCCATCTCTGTATACCTGGATGCCAGACCAAAAAAGAGACAACTGGCTTCCTTCTATATCTTCTTTCTTTTTCATCAAGAATTAGCAAGTATTTGGCCAAAGTAGGTTTTTTCTTTGTCTATTTTTTTGTAACAGACCTCTGCTGAGTGAATTTCTGTATTTTTTCTAGTGTGCGTGTGAGTGTAATTGGGGAATTCTTAAAAAGGGAACTTTCATATTTTAATCAGTGTGTTAATGCTTTGCTTCATCATTGGTTAAGGCTTGTTTTATAATAAACTGATAATTTTGTTCTTTATTAAAGAAACCTGAACGGTGTATTTTATTCTGGGATAAAAAAATAGAGTATATGATTGGCTATAGTGCTAACCAGGTAAACATTTAAATAGATGTTGTGGCCTGTGAAGTGGGACTAGAAAAGACAGTGCAATCCTCCCGCCTCAGTCGTAACAACTGTCCATCATAGCTTAGCTGTAATAAACCTGTTTGAGATCTTCAACCAACAGGATTCCACACATCTCATTTATGTTGCATCAGACAACATAAAGAACTCATTACAGTGGCCACTGCTGAGGCTGCAAGATGGCAGAGAGAGCAACTCACAAGGTAATTTTTTTTTTTAATGAGTTGGGGCCAAGCAGGCAGGCCCTAGCGATTGGGCTGGGGGAGGGGTTGTGGAGGTGCACCTTCAAACGGCGGGATTGTAGCCGTGGGGGCAGCTATTGCCGTCGGGTGTCCTTCTGTGGGCCATGGACTGTAGGGCCACGAGGCTGAGGTTCCTGCCACTGTAAAATGCTGTTGTGGCAGGGAAACTTTGACCTCCCCTCCTGATGCCTTCCGCTGCCATTTTACCAGCCCATCTCCATTGGGCTGGTAAAATGCAGCCCTGTGTAACTTCCTCCCCACTGATGTTGGGAAAGAAGGGTTCCACTGGGAAAATACCTCTGATTTCCTTCTTAATTACTTCAGTTGCCTTCCTGCCTCAGCTGCAGGAGGTTCCCAATTTCTCCACCAACCCACCCCTGGGAAAAGCAGTCGTAGGCAGGAACACGCTCGATACACTTTATTTTCTGTAATTATCCTGGACCCCTGCTGCCTTCACACCCGCCTCCGAGGGCCTGGGAAAATTCCACCTGTTAGCTCTGTTTCTCTCTCCACAGATGCTTCCTGACCTTCTGAGTATTTCCAGCGTTTTCTGTTTTCATTCAATAAAGATTTGTTCTATAACCTAGTTGATTGTTGTAATGTAGGAAAACAGTGACTACAGTTCAAAAAAGTACTTTGTTCATTGTGAAGCACTTTCTTGTCTGTTTTCAGCATTTTTTTATTCACTGTTCAAAGGTTCTGTTGAAAAGTGTAATAGTTTTTGTCTTTTTAATTGCAAGCAGCTGGCACTCACCTGTCAAGCAATGATTGCATTCTCTGACAGGGGTGCTTTGCACAGCAGCCTCTCACTTGGCAATTTCTGCAGCTCTTCATTGCAACTGATTAAAGTCTTTATAGCTTGTCAGTCACATCGAGGAAGTCCTTCCGGCTGTGCTGTCACCTTCTCCAACCTGGAGACACAGGAAGATGTCCTGCCATCTGGAAAAAGCAGGAGTTGACCCTACACCGTCGGATGGCAGGACAGTGGTAGCATTTTACTGGCGGCGGCCAATTAAGAGGCCGCCACTGGAGCTGCTGTCCAATTGAGGACAACTCCCGACCCCCATAGCTGCCAGCCCAATCAGAGGGGCTTTCAAATAATAATGTCCTTTCTAACCAGACATCGATAGTATGGATTTTATGGAAATCAACATAATTCAATTGGGAACTCAGCTTAAAACAGATTTTCTTAATGAAAGTACATTTTTAAATAAAAATTAGCTATCTAATTAGAACACTGAATGGCACAGGAACTCCAAAGTTCGAACCAAATTCACTCAATTGTTTTCCAAACTGGTGTGCATTTTCCTATTTAATTATAAATATGTAAAAGGAAGTCTTTTCAAACTCAATTAAATGATTCCTCAATTAAATGGTTCAGGTTGTAGCCTATTGTCCAAATACAAGTTTATTGCTCAGACATCAATAGTATAATAACTATTGCAGTTATACAATAGATTCATAAAACCTGGTTTCCTGCAGATGATCACGCCTGGCTTCTGAAGGTGTTAAATTTCCGACTGTCCCATGATCTCTAACTACATGATGGCCACTTCTCGGTCTCCTGTATCCTTCTTTACCCATCTGTTACATGTCCAAAAACCCTTCCAGGCAACCTTAAAGCATCTTCCCTTTTACTGTGAATCAGATCACATGATTGGCAGAATGTATATTGAAGTGATGTTCCTTCTCACCAAACTGCCAATCCTTGGCATAATGACCATCTTGATGGTTTAACAGTTAATCAATTTAGCCTGACATTTCCTGCCTGACGTTACAAAGGAACAGTAAATGCCTTGGACCATCCCATATGGTTAATGTGATATTGCAACTAGTTTATATGTTAGCTTCAGTGCCTCCATTTGTTCTGATATTGACACTTCACATGGGTTAGTGCTGATGGGCCTCCTGATTCCTGCTTCCCCATTGTCCTGACTAATGTCCAATATTTGTTTATCCTAATACAAAAACAAAATACTGCAGATGCTGGAAATCTGAAATGAAACAGAAAATGCTGGAAAAACTCAGCAGACGAGGAAACATCCGTGGAGAGAGAAACAGAGTTAGCCTATCCTACTCAGACAATAACCTCGAGATGTAATTAACTTCAATGGGATACTTGACACAAAGAAAATTCTAACAAATAGTATAAAATCAAAGTCTTATTTGACACTATATGAGCAGAATGCATGACTTAAAAATACCCTGTGTCCTCTAACCCCACTTCACCTGAAAGCTACATTTGGTCTTGACTCCCTGGGTTGAATTTTGTTGGCGCGATGGGGGTCCTGACGCCAGGCAGAAAGACAGGGGCAACCCTGCCTTGGCTGTTTGGGGGAGCCTGGCTACATTTTTCGGCACTCAGGCAATTAACTGTCTGGCGTTGGGGCTTTCATCCCTTTAAAGGAGGGAGACCACCTCCAAAACCTCCCACTGATAAAATTCCATGGTATCTGGAAGGCGATGGACACTCCAAACTCACCTTTCCCCACCATTTTACAGTCCCCCTGCCTCCCAGCCTGTCCCTTTGTGCAAAGCCAAAGCAGATCAAATAGAAAATATATTTTAAAATATTTTGGCATCCGTACTTTTATTAAATTTGTGACCTCACCAGGATGATGGGTAGCTTTGATGCGAATTAAATATTTTTCATTGCAGATATCAGTTCAAACTCTGCGTGGCCAGGAACAATTTGCTCAGATATCCAACACATGTCCTCTCCTCCGAATGAGAATCCCTCATGTTAACTGCATCAGTGTACTTTTTAAAAAAATTCTCAAGTGTACAATCCTTTGAGCTTGGCATACTTTGGCCAACAGCACTTGCTCTTTATCTGTGATTTAAGCCTGGCATTGTGTCCACTCTTAAACCACAGGACTAAAACTTTTGATGCATATGCTTCAATTGGTTTTGCTAGGACAGGGTGCTGTACTATGGAACTTACTGGGAGAATCTGAGTCTTTCCTGCATTTCTGTGAAACGTAAAGCTGTGATATTTTGAGAACATACTGGCAGCAGCACTGATGGGACATGTACTGTAAGACATTGGTCAATTCCTGTCTTTGCCAAGGTTACTGTCTCACTCATCATTAACATTCCATACATTAAGTAGTATAGGGACTGCTAGTGTGGTCCCAAGGAATGGCACCAAGAATGCTGCTCTTCAGGTGTGGAACATACCTCTGTTGTTTTCAGTAATGCAAGATCAGCTCATTGGTCAACTGCATAGGACATGTTGGGGGTGCCAAAGGGATGAATTTTCCCAGGCCCTTGATGACAGTCTTGGAGGCAGGAGGACGAGAAAAACAGCATGGAGTCGTGTCGGGACAGCTCCTTGATGCATTACTGCTTCCAGGGATCTTTCTCAGGGCTGGGATGGGAAGTGGGTTGGCTGCCCGCTCCATGGAGCCTGCCAGTTCAAGGCAGGCTGCCTCCCTGTGGCAGGCCAGGGGGCTGCAGTCTAGTGCAGTGGTTACTTCACCTTTAAGAACCATAGGATCATAGAACCATAGAAAAGACCCTAGACCATTACATGATGAAACTCAGGAGTCTGAGCCAGAATTACAACTTCCCAGATGTGGACAAAGAAATCATCTCCCAGATCATTATGACCTGCCAATCACCGAGACTAAGAAATTAAGCTCTTGGAGAAGGAGCATCGTTAAACTTGCAAATATTACTTGATATTGGCAGAAACCTGGAAGCCAGCGAAAGACAAGCTGAAGCCTTCAAAGGGAAAGAGGCAAATAACATAAGATGAGAATCCCCTAAGGCCAGAAAGGTCCGAGGCATGTCAAGGAAGAACGAGACAGAGATTACAATCACCTCACGTCTGAAGATGCAATCATTGCAGTGGTGCATATCCTCACTACAAAACTTCTCCTGCAAGAGAAAAGAAGTGTAAAGCCTGTGAAAAAATAGAACATTTTGCAGAAGTATGCTGATCGAAGCCTGCAGAAGGCATTAATAGAGTTAAATGCCTGAAGGAAGATTACATCTTCATAGCACAAGAGATGATTTTTGTTGCTCACAATCACAGGTACTGGTGCCTGCCTATGTGCTATGCGTTCATAGGCAATTTGACAATCTCTGCAGTAATTGGCTCAGGAGCAACAGTCAACATAATGGATGCCCCGACATTCCATGAGTTACAGAGAAAACAGAAACTGAAATTAAACAAGCTGATATCTAAAATCTTCTCCTATGCATCAGATACCCCTCTACCAGTCCAAGGGATCCTCCCATGGGTCCACATGTCAGACTGAGTTCCATGTTACTGACTCAAGCAAGGGAAATCTGCTAAGTTTTGAAACTGCCAGCAATTTGAAGCTGATCGCTATCAACATCATCAGAGGACCGAACTACCTGATGGAAGAAGACATCCTGAAGAAATAATGACAATTATTCAAAGGCATTGGCAAAGTGAAAAACAAGAAAATCAAGCTCCATACAGATGAGTTAGTACAACCCAAACAACAGAAACACAGGATTCCATTGCATACCAGAAAAGAGGTAGCAAAAGAATTGAAAAGACAGAAGGGCCAACACCATGGATCAGCTCAATTGTTGTAGTCCCCAAACCCACAGGACAAGTATGAATTTGTGTGGACATGAGACAGGCCAACAAAGCAATGAATCGAGAACACCACCCAATGCCAATGCTAGATGAGATATTTGAATACATGAATGGGTCAACAATCTTCAGTACCCTAGACTTGACCTCCAGATATCACCAATTTGAGTTAGACAAATCCAGTCAATACATAACTACCTTCAGAACCTATGTTGGATTAAGAAGGTACAAGCACTGAATGGGCGGAATTTTGCAGTCCACCACCACCCCCCACCACCCCACCCCGACATCAGGTGTTGTGATGGGGCAGAGGGCTGGAAACTGCCTCCGGCAGAGGCCTGCCCTGGGTCTCAACACTGGGAAGGCCTGACTCGGCCCGACATTGCCGGCAGCGGCGAGACCTCGTGGCAGCTACCCACCCCCCCCCCACCTCCCCCCGCCACCGCCGCTCGGGAATGGGAGCAAAATTTACACATGTTAATGTATTTAAATAAATGAATTTATTACTTACCCGCTTCCGCCATCTGTCCCAGAGCAATTATAGGTGCAATATTGATATCCGAGGCGGAACACTGGTGAAGACGGGGAGCAGGTAAGTTTTTCAGTGCGGGGTTCTGGGGGCATGACGTCAGAGTAATTTCATTGGTCTGGGGGTGGTGGGAAGGGGTAAAGTTTAAAGTTGATTAAATTTGAGTGAGCAAGATCGAGAGTACAAGGTAAGTGTTTTGGGGGTGGGGGGTAGAGGGCAGGTAAGCAATTTTGTGGTTATTGGGGGGATGGGAGAAGGTCAGGATACATTTTTAAACGCAATACTTCCTTAAATTTTTAAATTGACATGTAGGGCTCGAAGCCCTTTAAAAATGGCGTCAGTGCCTGTGCAAAGGCGACTGATGCCATTGCCAGGGGCGGTCCACCCCGGCCATTTCAATGAGCAGCCGCATTTAATATTGCAGCGGATCCTTGAAGTGTGGCCCATCATTGTTTATGTCAGCCCAATGTTCGAAGTAAACATAGCCTTCAAAATTTTTCAATCATCAGTAACAGAACTACTTACAGGCCTGAATGGAGTCAATTATGTCTCAGATTACATTATTGTATATGGGAGAACACAAGCAGAACATGACAAGCACTTGCAAGCAGCCTTGGATCGACTCCAAGTGAACGATTTGCGATCAAATAAAGACAAGTGCAATTTTTCTACTATGGAAGTGAAGTTCTATGGGCACATATTTAGCAAATAGGTCTATCTCCAGATTCGAAGAAGGCGAAGGTAATCCTGAACGTGGATCCTCCCGTGAACGCAAAACAAGACAAATCTCTCCCAGGATTAGCATTGTACATCTCGAGATTTATCCCAGAGTATACCTCCATCACAGCCCCACTTTGACAGCTCACGCAACAAAATGTCAATTTGAAATAGGACGAGGCACAAGCGCAGGCATTTCATAACTTAAAGAAAGCTCTAACAAACACAAAAACAATGCCTTATTTTGATCGTAGAAGACACATTGAGTTGATAGTAGATGCCAGTCGCGTTGGTCTTGGAGCCATGCTCTGCCAAGACAACAAACTGATTTCACATGCAAGCATATCATTGACGGACACAGAACCAAGATATTCGCAGACTGAGAAAGAATGCTAGCAATTGTATGGGACGCAGAACATTTCCACTTATACCTATATGGAGCAATGTTTAATGTCATGACAGATCATAGACCATTGTTGGGCCTTTTTACAAAATAGAAATCAATGTCCACTAGAATTGAGAGATGGAGATTGAGACTCATACTGTCCAACTATCACTTAATATACGAACCAGGGATTTTTAAAGTCAAAATCCAATCAAAGGCAGTCCTGCTGAGTGTGAACTAGACCTTGACTACCTAAATTACATATGCCGTCATGCTGTGCATAAGGCCATGATGATAGATGAAGGAAGAGAAGAAATAGGGAGAGATGAAATGCTACAACTTCTTAAGAAAACCTTACAAACACAGAAGCATGACGATTGGAAACACCCTGATGTAAAAGTATACCAATCATACAAGGATGAGTTCACAGCATATGATGGACTCATACGCAGAGGCAACAGACTTGTCCTCCCTACATCTTTAAGGAAAAAAACAGTTCGGATGGCACACGCAAAGCATCAAGGAAACGTAAAGACAAAACGCCTTCTGAGAGAAGATATGGTTCCCTGGAACTGACAAAATGATAGAAGAAGCAATAAGAGAATGCATACCATGCCAAGCAGTCAAGAATGAAGGTACAGAGAAGCCCAAACCACTTCAGATGACACCCTTGCCCATGAGGCCCTGGAAGGAGTGTCAGCTGATTTTTTTAGGACCTTTTCCCTCTGGTGAATTCATTTTAGTCATAGCAGATGACCTACAGCAGATATCCAGAGATTGAAATAGTAACATTGACATCTGCAAGGGCAACTCTACCCAAGTTTGATGGTGTCTTCACAAGACATGGGATACCTGATACAATAAGAACAGACAACGGCCCACTATTTAACAGTCATAAATTCGCTGAATTTGCTACCCATTTAGGATTCACACATTGAAGAGTCATAGCTTTATGGGCAAAATCGAATGGAGCAGGGGTTGCCAATGCATACGTACACGGTAATTTTAAATTTAGGGATGAGAAATTTCAGCCAAATGGAGGATTTCCAACCTGGGGGTTTCAGAAATCCACCATTAGCTTCTTCCTTTATCCGCTGATTATTTATTTCAGATTTTTAGTATTCACAGTAGTTTACTTTAGTTCTAGTTGGTCATATCGGCTGAGGACTGATTGCCAGCATTAAAGATAGTGAAAGCAGTTGTAAACATTGCCTGAAGTCAGTTTGCCAGCACTAAAGATGGCAGATTGTTATAAGCATTGGCTGAAAGTGCAATGCCAGTATTAAAGTTGGCAGTGGACATTTGTTTAGCAACAACACAAAAGTGCATCTCTTTACCAGCTGAGGTCGGTAAACAGAGAGGGGAGCCATGGGGTGGGGGTGGGGGTGCACAGAGAGAGGGAGGACAGAGAGAGCAGGGACACAGAGAGGGGTACACAGAGAGGGAGAGAGCGAGGGAGACAGACATGGAGAGACTGACAGAGAGAGAAAGAGATGGACACACAAAGGGGAGAGTAATGGACACAAAGAGGAGAGAGAGAGACACAGAGGTGGAGAGAGAGAGGGGATAAAGATGGACACAGAGGGGGGAGGGGGAGAGCGGGAGAGAGATAGATACAGAGAGGGGAGAAAGATGGACACAGGGGGGAGGGGGAGAGTGGGAGAGAGATAGATACAGAGAGGGGAGAGAGAGGGGAGAGACAGATGGGCACAGAGAGGGAGAGAGAGAGGGGAAAAAAGAGATCAAGTTCACTCCTGACAGATGGACATCTACCCAAATTTTCTGCAAAAACAATGCCAGGTAACTCACAAAATAGGGCGAAATGTGTTTTAACTCAGACTGTGTTTTGATGGCATTAGGTTAGCTATACACTTTAATACAGATTAATTGCCCCATGTCTGTGCCTGAGTCAATAAGTTTGTCAAATGTCCTCGGTGCAACATGTTGTTGTTACCTGTCCCTAGAATGGAGAGGTAGACTGTTTTAATCGTACCCTAATGAAAACCATATAAATAGCTCATGCTGAAGGAAAGAGCTGTAAACAGCAACTCTTCAGATTTCTAACAACCTGCAGGGAAACCCCTCATTCGACCACAAATATATCACTAAGCTTCGCTCTGAACAGAAGACAAAGTGCAAAATGTCACAATTCATGCCTACTCAACCCCACACACTGAATGGAAAGCTTGAGGGATAGAGCCAAAAAGTCAAAAATAGAAGATAAAGACACATGCAGACTGATGGATGTATGCAAAAGACAGTGAGATAAAAGAAGGAAACAAAGTCCTGGTGTGGCAAGAGAAACATCGAAAATTAGCTCACCGTTTGACCCAAGAGTGTTTATGATAGTTCAGAGAAAAGGCAACATGATCATCGTGAAGAGAGGAAACTACAATGCTAAAACAATTCGAGAAGAAAGGGACGAAGATGATTTTGATGACTTCATGCCTGCAACAACTCGAGAAGCAGCTCAGCTAAGTCAAGCACAGCCAAGATCAATACTGCAAGATCCACAGAGAGGATCATTGAGACTTTACCGATTACCTGTCTGATTTAAAGACTATGTCATGCATTGATGATGAAGGGAGCCACGCAGGAGCAAAGTCTGGTATTGAGGGTTATGTGCCTGAAACCTATCTACTCCAAGTTTCAAACTTCAGTCCAACTGAGTTTTGTTCAATGTAATTTTTCAATTGTTCATTTTAAAGAAAAAGGGGAAATATTAAATTTAAAAGGGGGTAACGTAATGTAGTGCAGTGGTGACTTCATCTTTAAGAAACAGTACATTTAAGAGATCAGGCCACTGATGCAACTGATGACATCATCAGACATATATAAGGAGACATCATTTTGTGAGGCTCAGTCAGCATAAGGCTTTATAGAGGGTTGATGCACACCATCAAGAAAAGACCTGTACCCGAAATCATGCGGTGTAAATAAGTAAGACAATAAATAGTCTTTGTGTATATCCAAATATAAAGCCTGTGGTTGTTATTTAAAGAAGACTTAAGAACACAGCACAACACTACAAGAGCCATCGGATCTGGAGACTCCATGCCATAAAGAACAAAGAAAGAACAAAGAACAAACAACAGTACAGCACAGGAACAGGCCATTCGGCCCTCCAAGCCTGCGCCAATCTTGATGCCTGCCTAAACTAACACCTTCTGCACTTCCGGGGCCCATATCCCTCTATTCCCTTCCTATTCATGTATTTGTCAAGATGTCTCTTAAACGTTGCTATCGTATCTGCTTCCACCACCTCCCCTGGCAGCAAGTTCCAGGCACTCACCACCCTCTATGCAAAAAACTTGCCTCGCACATCCCCTCTAAACTTTTCCCCTTGCACCTTAAACCTATGTCCCCTAGTAACTGACTCTTCCACCCTGGGAAAAAGCTTCTGACAATCCACTCTGTCCATGCTGCTCATAACTTTGTAAACCTCTATCATGTCGCCCCTCCACCTCCGTCGTTCCAGTGAAAACAATCTGAGTTTTTCCAACTTCTCCTCATAGCTAATGCCCTCCAGACCAGGCAACATCCTGGTAAACCTCCTCTGTACCCTCTCCAAAGCCTCATCGTCCTTCTGGTAATGTGGCGACCAGAATTGCACACAATATTCTAAGTGTGGCCTAACTAAGGTTCTGTACAGCTGCAACATGACTTGCCAATTTTTATACTCTATGCCCCGACCGATGAAGGCAAGCATGCCGTATGCCTTCTTGACTACCTTATCCACCTGCGTTGCCACTTTCAGTGGCCTGTGGACCTGTACGCCCAGATCTCTCTGCCTATCAATACTCCTAAGCGTTCTGCCATTTACTGTATACCTCCCACCTGCATTAGACCTTCCAAAATGCATTACCTCACATTTGTCCGGATTAAACTCCATCTGCCATTTCTCCGCCCAAGTCTCCAACCGATCTATATCCTGCTGTATCCTCTGACAATCCTCATCATTATCCGCAACTCCACCAACCTTTGTGTCGTCCGCAAACTTACTAATCAGACCAGCTACATTTTCCTCCAGATCATTTATATATACTACAAACAGCAAAGGTCCCAGCACTGATCCCTGCGGAACATCCCTCTGTCTTCTGTGACTAAGCTAGTTCTGTATCCATCTTGCCAGCTCACCTCTGATCCCGTGTGACTTCACCTTTTGCACCAGTCTGCCATGCGGGACCTTGTCAAAGGCTTTACTAAAGTCCATATAGACAACATCCACCGCCCTTCCCTCATCAATCATCTTCGTCACTTCCTCAAAAAACTCAATCAAATTAGTAAGACACGACCTCCCCTTCACAAAACCATGCTGTCTCTCGCTAATAAGTTTGTTTGCTTCCAAATGGGAGTAAGTCCTGTCCTGAAGAATCCTCTCTAATAGTTTCCCTACCACTGACGTAAGGCTCACCGGCCTATAATTTCCTGGATTATCCTTACCACCCTTCTTAAACAACGGAACAACATTGGCTATTCTCCAGTCTTCTGGGACCTCACCTGTAGCCAATGAGGATGCAAAGATTTCTGTCAAGGCCCCAGCAATTTCTTCCCTTGCCTCCCTCAGTATTCTCGGGTAGATCCCATCAGGCCCTGGGGACTTATCTACCAAAGACTTGCAGGTTGGTAGGTAAATTGGGCATTGTAAATTGCCCCTAGTGTAGGTAGGTGTTAGGAGAATGGTGGGGATGTGGTAGAGAATATGGGGCTAATGTAGGATTAGTATAAATGGGTGGTTGTTGGTTGGCACAGACTCGGTGGGCCGAAGGGCCTGTTTCAGTGCTGTATCTCTAAATAAAAAAAGGAAGGGGCTGAAGTTTCCCCTCCATCCATTGTAATTAATGGCTTGGATTCTTCTTTTATGATTACTGCTGTGCAGGCCAGCGAAGACGTCTCCACATTGAGGCCTCTCCTGGGCTGCAGAGGCTCCTGACCTGCAGGCCCTCTGATTGGGTGGGCAGCCTCCAGAGCGAGCTCGCTGTCCTTAATTGGATGGCGAGCAAGGAGGTGGCTGGCTCCGGGAAGAATGCTTCACTAATCTCGATCCTGGCAAGTGTGGACTTGGGACCCCCATTTTGCCTCAAAGTCAGGGTCCAAAGCCTGCAGCAAAATCCAGCCCAAGGAGTCAGGGAATTTATTATTCAGTGCCAGCATCTTGCAATGATCTGCTGGTCACTCTTATAGCTACCCTGCTACTGTTGGGGGAAATAGCTGGAGGCAGACAAGGGGAAGAACTATCCCATTTGGAAACACAATTTTGGTAGTCCTGCAGAGAAAGGTGCCTCTTTTTGGTGGTGAAAGCCATCTTGCAATAAAAAGCTAGATCAGAGCAACATAATTGGAGGTGATGGAGAGAATGGATGCATCTCATCTGTGGCTATAACCCGGGGCAGGTGAGGAAGAAACTTCCTGGGTCATGTTAAATTGTTGTGTGAGGCTTACTTTTACAGTGCGCCTTGCAAAGCATCTTCACTGTTTTGCACTTTAAACTAGGTGTATTATTAAAGGGAGAATGCACTGCAGGTTGCCAACAATTCATCTATTTAAATGCACTGGCATGCTTAGCTTTCCAGAGCACTGTATAAAATTACCATATCCAAGTGCTGATCCTGTGACCCATTAAATCTGGCAAGCAGCAATGACAAAGTACACTGCCAGCACAGGGTATGTGAATGCTGCATGTTTGCACACTCACAAAAGGTGGCTCAAGGCCTGTGTACTTGGGCGGCAAACAACAAGGCTGTTCTCTTTGACTCCTTATGTGGAGAGAGCTGTGAGTGATCTGGGCATGGAGGCAATAAGGGGAGCAGGGAGCAAGAAATCAAAGGCCTGCCCCAAGTTGAAGTCCAGTATTCTTTGCTTTTCATTCTTTATCACGTCATCAGTATTTGTCCACATTCCAGTTTACAGCTGACAATTTGATGTTGCACTGAGGTGCTGTACTTAAAAAACAATTAAAAAAATAGTTTAAAACGACAAGGTGAGAATTGACATATTATCTTCATTAACAATATGAATCCATAATCTAACTGCAGATTTCAAGCCGTAACTGTAGGCAGAAGACTTAGATTTGTACACATTCCATCCAAATGCTGCCCAACTTTATCTAATCCCCCACCCTGACGACCCACAACCGGCAGCACATTTTTAGGGGGATCCAGCGTCATGCCCTCCTGCAACATTTTCCATTCTTAAATTTAAAAGGTTGCCTTGTGGTTGATTTTAAACACTTGCTACTTCACAGCAAATGGATTTTAAATGTAAGACAAAAGTGGATTTACTATATTCAACGGATCAATTCCCCACACAGTTCACAGGAAAACTCTGATTGTTCAATTCTTTTCTTTGAAATGGCCCCGCAACAGAGGCATTAAGGCCCTGATTTTAATGTGGAGCAGATTCAGGACAGGGCAGGTTGTCTCGTCGGTTTAAGGCCCAGACAATTTTAATTCCAAGGCCTCATTTTAACACTGGAGTTCTGTGGCAATAATGTCAAGGCTGGCAGGTGAGGAACAAGCTAAACATGACCAGGGACCCAAGGGAAACAATCCTTGGGGTGGGGGCAGGGGTGCAAGTGAATCTGATGCTGGTCAGGGAAAGAAGAGGCACAAGAGACAGGGGAGGTACAAAGATTCCTTGAAGGGCCCAGAGGAGCAGGAATGCTCCTCTGGGCTCCCAAGGAATCCTTCCCAAAATTTAAAGAAATGATTTATCTCTGGTCATGCTGCTGCCTCTTGCCATCTTTCACTGGCAGCTTTGGTGTCGCGTGAGCTGTTGTGTTTGGACTGAAAATAACTTACACAGAGAGGGGATTTTTATCCTGTTTGGCGGGGGAGGGGGGGGGGTCTCAACATCTGGAAAAAGCGATGCCGAGATCCCTGCGTTGCCTGTTTCCGGAAGGCCCGCCGAATTTAGTACCAATCAGGCACTTAAGTGGACAGCAGTGAGTCTTCCACAGGATCAAGGACCTCATCGTCGGAAGTCTCACCCTTGGAGAGCTGCCAGCCAATCAGAGAATGTGGTGGCGACTAAAGGGGGTGGACCTACCAGAGTCCAAGGACTGTCATTGGAACCAACCCCTAGATAGGCCAGGGCGTGAGGGGTCTTGTGGGGTGGAGGTCACAGGGGAGGGGAGAGGGGTTCAGCAGCAAGGGCAGGGGAATGACCCTCAGCAGGCCCCCCACTCTCTGTTGCCAGGTCTCTCATTCAGGCACTGAAAGCCTTTAAACGAGGACCCCTCCCCCATCATAGCCAGGAAGTAGCCTACACGATTTTCTGTGCCGTACTTCCCACGTGGCAACAGTGCCCGCTGCATAACTAATTGTGGCTGAGGTGGGAGGAGGATCTTAATTGGGGGTTAATTGCCCAGTTAAGGACCTCAATTGGTGGCGGAGTGGGAAGTCTGTTCACAGGCCTTCCCACTTTGGACTAAATTTTGGCAGAGGTGGAATGGTGGCGGGAACACCCCTCCCGATTTTATGCTCTCCCCTCCTCTAAACCCGCCAGGGGGAGAGCATAAAATTCCCCCCACAGACTTTACTTAATCAGCCATGTTGTCTCTCCTCTCTTCTTATAACCTCCCAACAGAGAGGGCAGTATTACAATATGATCAGCTCTTACCAAATACTATACACACTCCCCACTTTAAAATTTATTATTTTACATACAATAGGAGTCAACCAATCTCAACAATACCTGCAACTTCACAGGTTGGTTTTCATTTTTGTTTTTTCTGTAATCTCATCCAATAAAATATGACCAGTACAACAAGAGTAAATTACCTGTAAAAAAAGATTTTCCTTTGCCTCAAAACAGTATGTGTATAACAAAAATCATCATTTGGCAAGAAATAATGAAAAAAAAACTCTTTCTGAAATAACACTGCAATATGTATATGTATCTTGTGTTTTGTGTACTTTTTGCATACATGCAGTATCTAACTGCACTACTTCAAGTATTTCAACAAACCATTTAGTTTAATGGCTTTTTATTCGACCAAACAAAATCTAATACTTAAACTTCTCTTGGAATGGAAAGTAGGCTTATACTTTCAATTTCCCATTTCCTCTTTAACTTCTTGTTCCTTCCTTCTTACATACTCTCAATTAACCTGTCTGGCTTCTTTCTTTTTCTGTCTGGGTATCTTCTCCCATTTCCATTTCCATGAGCTTCTTTCTGCTCTCTCAACATCTCTGAACTTTGACTTTGACTACAACTCCACTTAATGGTTGGGACTATGACATTGACTGATTAGTCATAATCAAAGCCCCTGGCTCACTTTGCTCTAACAGTAGTTTCTATGTTACCGTCAAACTTTCAGTTTCTTTGCGATTTTCCCTTTCTTCCTGATTTTCACTTTGGACTGTAGGAAGAATATGGACTATAGGACGGTTATCATGCTCTCCTTTCATCAGTTTCCCTCATTCAAGCAAATGACCTACATGACACTTATGGAGTCTCTCTCCAATCTTCGCTAGATACATGAATGCACTTAGTCTCTGTACAACAACTCCAAACACACACTTCTCCTTACCACCTCAGTGGTTTTTTTTACCATGACTTTCTGACCAGAACTGAACTCTCTTAAATTTCATGACTCATCTTCACTTTGTCTTGCTTTTCTCTTACATTGCTATTGATGTCAGGCTTAAGCAAACTACGCCTTGTCCTAGGAGTGTGTTTAAACACTAACTCATAAGGTGAGCAACCTGTTGTAGACTATGGGGTTATTCTGTAAGTAAATAGAAAATTGTCTAGCCTATGTTGGAGGGAAACATGGGAATCACTGCCTAGCTTGTGACCCAGCAAATACCGTTGCAGGGCTTCTTCACAATCTGCACACAGCACCATTCGATTCTGGGTGATGTGGTGGTACCAGAGTGTGTTTGATTCCATTCTTACTCAGAAGTATTGTGAACTCTTCTGACGTAAACAGGACATTGTCTGACACCAACACCTCTGACAATCCATAAATTCTAAACCAATTTCTCAAAACGTCAACAGTTTTGGCACTTGTGGTATTGGGCATAAACTCAGGATTTATCCACTTACTATAGTTATCTACCAAAACAAAATGCTTTTGTCCTACTTCAAAGAAATCGACATGTTCTCGTTCCATGGTTTCCTTGTGTTTGATCATGAAATGAAAGGAACTTTGGGTGGCTCATTTCTCATTCTGAGACACATTCACAACTTTTCACCAACTCATCAATATCTCTATCTACCTTTGGACACCAAAAATAGCTTTTTGCTACTGTTTTCATACAGACTATCCCTGTGTGCTCTTGATGATGTTCCTCTAACAGTCTTTCTCTAAATCTTGACAGAATAATGGTTTTTAAACCCAAAAGGAGACAGCCTTGATCTACATTAAGTTCATTTCTACATGTGCAATACTCCTGCAGCTTCTCATTATCACACTGTTTAGGCCAACTATTCATGAGATAATTTATCACTTTACTGAGCACCACATCCCTGTGGGTTTCTTCACTAATTTCTCTGGCAGACACTGGCTTGTTATTTGTGTATGTAAAGTAATTCACAACTAACTCAGTGGCTAAAAATGAATCAGTCTTCACGGGAAATCTTGAAAAAATGTCCACATTAGCATGATCTGGTGACTTACGATATTTACTGTCGCACTGATGGGCCATCAAAAGCAATGCCAACCTCTGAAGCTGTGCTGCCGCTAAGGATGGTACTCCTTTCTTTGAACCAAATATGATTGTAAGGGCTTTGTTGTAAATTAATAAAGTTAATTTCCTACTGTACAGGTTCATGTGGTACATTGTAACACCATATATGATGGCTAACTCCTCTTTTTCAACTTGTGAGTAATTTTGTTCTAACTTTGTTAACATACGTGAAGCATAAACTACAGGCTTCTTCACACCATCTTCCATTATGTGAGATAACATCACACCTAACCCTGTGGTGAGGAACTCACATACTAAAACCGGTTGTTTCTTGGAATCATAGTGGATCAAAACAGCATCACCATAAAGTACTTTCTCCACTTCTTCAAATGCTCTCTGGTATTCAACAGACTACTCCCAAGCAATTCCATTTTTAAACAGTTTATACTGTGGGGAAATGTGTCAGCTAAGTTGGGATGGACTTAGAAAAATACACAACAATCTCTATGAATGTTCTAAGTTCTTCTTTGTTCTCTGGTTTCTTTGCTTTCAAAACCCCCTCAACCTTCTCCTGCATTGGGTGGATACCTTCACCATCTATCTGGTGCCCCAGATATGTTACACTTGACACCATGAAGCAACATTTGTGCTTTTTAGCTTTGATGCCATACTCTTGAATTTGATCTAGGACTTTGTTAAGTCTTGCGATGTGCTCTATCTCTGTCTTACTGCTAATTAGAATATCATCTAAGAAGCAGCACACTCCCTTCGTCCCACTTTGTACCTGATCCATGACACTCTGGAATGCTGTGGGAGCAGTAGACATCCCAAATGGTAACCTTTCATACTGGTACAATCCTTTGTGTGGATGAATGGTAAGCAATTTCTTGCTGTTGTCAGTTAATTCTAATTACAAGTATGCATTTGACAGATCTATCTTACTGAACACCTTCCCATTGGCTAAATTAGAAAATAAATCTTCACCGGTAGGCAGTGGGTAAGTATCATTTTCGAATACCTTACTTATCGTTTGCTTATAATCTCCACAAATCCGAATGGACCCATCTGCATTTTTAACTACCAACTGAACAGCTTAATTGCCCTGACCTTTCTAATCTATCCAACTCTTCACTTACTGCTTCTAACTGGATGTAAGGCACTGGCTTGGCATTGCAAAATGTCAGCTGTACATTGTCCTTTATCTTGACTTCAGTCTTGTGATGCCTAATTATATAATTTGGCCCTCCTCGCTCAAAGACCACTTTGTGCTCTCTTAGTACTTTCTAAATGAAAGATGTACCCTTACTGATCCCTACTGTAAATAACTCAGCCCAGTTTAATCATATCTTCTCAAGCCAATTCCATCAAATCAGGGAGACTTTGTTCTGTCCAACTACTACCAATGGCACATAATAGAATGCATCATCATATTACACTCAAACACTAATTGACCTACTATTGGGATACTGTTATTGGAATAACTAGTCAGTTTCACATCAGTTTTGCATAAGGGAATGTGTCTTAGGGATTTCTTGCACTCGTCTTCTAAGATAACAGACACTGCTGCAGCTGTGTCAAAGATGAAAGTAAGTTGTGAATCTTCTACTTTCATTTCTACTGTGGGCACTGGAATTATATCTTAAGCCCTATTACTCTCATCTTCCACATGTTTTTGTTGCTCTCTGATGGAATACAACTCTTGATCTCTCTACTTGATAAAATCAACTTCTGTTTCCATATCTATCTTTATGTGCATTTGAGGACCTCCAGGCTCCTGAACTAGCTTTTGATCTACCCGGACCTTGACCTGGTGTTTGACCGAGAACTGACGCTTGGCCCTGACCTGGTGCTTGACCACGACCTGATGCTTAACAGTGACCTGGAGCTTAACCGTGACCTGGAGCATTACTGTTCCTCTAGATTTAGATTTAGATTTTAGATTTTTTTTTAGATTTAGAGATACAGCACTGAAACAGGCCCTTCGGCCCACCGAGTCTGTGCCGACCATCAACCACCCATTTATACTAATCCTACAGTAATCCCATATTCCTACCACATCCCCACCTATCCCTATACTTCCCTATCAATAACCTATACTAGGGACAATTTTATAATGGCCAATTTACCTATCAACCTGCAAGTCTTTGGCATGTGGGAGGAAACCGGAGCACCCGGAGGAAACCCACGCAGACACAGGGAGAACTTGCAAACTCCACACAGGCAGTACCCAGAATTGAACCCGGGTCGCTGGAGCTGTGAGGCTGCAGTGCTAACCACTCCTTCATGCTGTCTGAATATGACTGGCTTTCCCATAGGCATAGCATTTTGACTGGAAATGGAGACCTTGAGATGGATTGTGGCTACCATGGCAACGGTAATATCTGAACTTCTGACTCTGAGACCGTGGACTCGGCTACTGTGGCTTGGATCCATCTGAAATCCAGTGGACCTCACCCACTGGCTTGGGAAAAGAACTTCCTTGTAATTTGCACCTATCTCGTTCTGGAATTCCCTTGGCCATGACCTCATCGTAGGTCTCCCTTCACTTAAGCCTATTTACTTTACTCAACAGCTTGGCCTGGATTTTATTGTTCTTCAGGCCTCTGACGAAATTGTCTCTGAGCTTTATCTCTAAGTTCGCACTATACCGACATTGGCGGGAGAGTTTCTTTAACTCAAAAATGTAATCCGCTACAGAATCACTTGGCAACTGTTTCCTTTGACGGAATGCAAATCTCAGTGCAGTTTCATTCTTAGTCGTACCATAATAGGAGTCCAGAATCTCACTCATTTTGCTGTATCTCAAAGTACTGAGGTTTGTTGGCCAACACTGGTTAGACACTATATCAAAGGCATCTGGTTCCATCATGGTGAGGAAGACATTAACTTTATCCTCATCGTCCAAATATTAAGCCTTCATTAATAATTACTCCAGTCCTCTTTGTCAGGGTTGAATTCTCCCATTGACCCCAAACAAGCTTTTTGTGCCATTTTTTTCATGCAACTACCTGCACCACTCATCCTAAATTTTCATTTGCTCACAGTTCATATCTGACTCACTGAGCTGTGCAGGAACACGATATGTGCACATAGAGCAATCTTTCTAAATTGCTTAAAGATACTTAAATTTAACTTCAGGGATTCCAAAAAGTGTCACAATGTTCTCTAGTCCTTGATTATTCCAACGAAATGTAAAAAAAAAGTCCATTCCTTCCTCATCGCCATCTTTCTGTAGTGTTTGGACTGGAAATAACTCACACAGAGACTACTTAATCGGCCATCTTGTCTCTCCTTTATTCTTATAATCTCCCAACAGAGAGCGTACAAAGATCAACTCTTACCATATACTATATGGGCCTCCCACAGTCTGGCTTTGATGATGGCAGTAGGCTGCAACTTTCACATGTGAATTTGGGCCCCTGCCTGCCTATGGCAAGCAACCTCTATGCTGCTGGAATCATCAGGTAAAATGGCAAGGTATGGAACTCAGTCTTCCCACCAAAAGCCATTTTCGCCCTCTGTGCTCAACACCCCCATCCAGCAGGCTGGCTTACAAGTCGAGTCGTATCTTTGAACCATCATCCCAGGCATTCCAGTCCTTGAAAAGTACCTTCATGCAGGTCCTGGCTGCAACTCCCATCTTCTTTATTCCAAAAACTTTTCCCTGCCATAAGGTACGAGCTTCAGTACAGAACAGCAACAAGATGACCAGTGAATGGAGCACAATTTTGGACCAAATCTCAGTGGCAAAGCCATTGTAGTGTAAAATGTATGTATTTAGATATACTGCTTACATCACACTATGCCATTGCTGCTGTCCTACTGAACTAGTTGCCATATGTCTAATTAAGAGCATTTCAAATTGCGAGGACCATTACCGGAATATAAAAGCATGGGGCGTTTCTTAAGCACAAATATTCTCAGATCATTGACTTGATGCACAGTTAATGGAAATTTTCACCTGTGCTACTGCTGCAATGATGGGTAGGATTTTCTGTTTGTGTGCTCCTGGTGCAATTTTCACATGTGAAAGCTCATCGTTATGTATCCCCAGCCTATGATTTCCTACCCATTACAGTTAATGGCTGGAACATCACTGACTGTGGTTACTCAGTTTATCAATGCATATTTTCATTGTGTGCTGAGAATGCAAAAATGATAAGTTTCACCTGATATTTCAAAATAGCTCCCAACATTATTCAAGTAACCTATTTAAGGATTACAAAGGAGCTGCGTATAAAAGGATGGAAAGAACTAGTTAAAAACTGTTACAAAAATTGTTACAGGTAGGCTAGAAGCTTTTCCACAGCTTTAACACCAATTAAATTAGAATTCAGAATTGGTGATAACTACCAGCTCACTCTTTAGAAACAATTTAATGGGTTGAAATCACAGTACGGTATTAGAAACCAATGTGTTAATGCAGTCATTACTAATGTCACAGCATGATTTCCAAATGCTTTAAAATTGGACCTTCCAATGGACCTGTAAACAAATGATACCACATCAAAAATCTCCATCAAAAATTAATACTAGATAAACATTTTAATCATGGAATTTTTCCTATCAATGATAAAACCTCCAAAAGTTGTACCAGTTTGTTAAAGTAAATTTTGAGGGCAGGTGCTTCTTCTGCCAAAAATACATCAGATGTGTCAGATTTTTAAAAAGAACTTCCTCCACACAGGAAATAAGCTAACACTTCTATAAAAAGACTGAAAATAACTGAAGGATAAATGATGAGACAAAAATAAGGTTTTTAAATTGCTGATATGTGCAAAGTTTTAGAATGGTCCTTCCAGTTCCTGCATTTAAATCTTTATCCTTTTTTTTTATAATCAGTGAACAAACACATTCATAACAATGATTTTACTGGTGCCTCATCGCTATACTATAATTACGGACTCAAATCACACTGGTAGGAGGTGTGACTTTGAAGTAAACCTTGAACAAAATTCACTTGTAATTAGGTATGCAATTTGCAATGACTATACCTCGAATCAATAAGTCTACATTAATAAAGAATGTGGTCTGTGTAAATTTATTTCTTGTTTTCCAGCATCTTCAGCAAATGGATATCAGTTTCTATATAACTGCCCCAGAACATTGCTGCAGGAGTTCTTCAGGATAGTGTCTTAAGCCTAATCATCTTCAGCTGCTTCATCAATGACCTTCCCTCCATCATAAAGTCAGAGTGCGAATGTTTGCTGATGATTGCACTGTGTTCAGTACCACTTGTCACTCCTCAGATAATGAAGCCGGTCCATGCCTACATGAGGCAAGACCTGGACAATATTCAGGCTTGGGCTGATAAGTGGCAATAACATTCGTGCCACACAAGTACCAGGTAATGACCATCTCCAACAAGAGAGAAGCTAACCATCTCTCCTTGACATTCAACAGTATTATCATTGCCAAATCCCCCACCATCAACACCCTGGGGATTATCAATGACTAGAACTCTATCTGGACAAGCAAAATAACTATTGACCTGAATTTTCCTGGCCCTTTGGAGGTGGGAGGGGTCACAGTATTGGGCGGGACGATTTGGGACAGAAGCCTGAGGTCTTCATGCTAGATCCTGATATTGCGAAGGGCGGCTGGCAGGACAGGAGGATGTCATGCTTCCACGAGATGAGCAGGTAATTAAGCTTGTTGAAAAGGTAATAAACTTGTATTTTATGAGGGTTTCCAGATTTTTCCAGGCCCACATGTAAATGAGAGGTCTTCAGAGCCTCGCCAGGTCTAACGAGGCAGTGAGCAGTTCAGTTCTGGCTACAAGCAGCAGCCATCATGAGTATCAACAAGCCTTGGCAGGGAGGGTGGAACAGCACAGGTATTGGCATATAGAGTGGGGAGAAGAGGAAAAGGTGCCAGAGCTGCGGGGCATGCTGCCAGAGTGCCATATCGATACTGGCACTTGTGAGGGTGGAAGAAGGGGTAGAAGGAGGTCCTGGGCACTCTGTGAATGTATAGGCCATGGGCCTTGTTCACTCAGATCTCAACTCCTCCAGTGAGGAGGAGCAGCAGAGGGGGGGAGAGTTGCAGCAATGGGCAGTGGGGCAGCAGCATCCAGAGGGGCAGCATGAGCACCATCCTCGGGGAGAGAAACAGAAGGGAAGGGCACAGGGAGGCATGCAACCAGTCTCCTGCATGGAGAAGTTATCCACCAGAGAGGGTCTACAGACCACATGTTATCTTCCTTCAGAGATCAGCGCAACAGTGTCGCCGAAGACTGTGCCTCTCATTGCTCTGTGTGTCATGCTGGAGGACGAGCTGAGCCCCATGGGAAATTGTGGCCACCCAGTGCCAGTGGTGCTAAAGGTCACTGTGGTGCTGAATTTCTATGCCTCTGGATCATTTTAGGGATCCAACGGAGATATGTGTGGGATCTCCCAGTCTGCATCTCATCACTGCATCAAGATGGTCACCAATGCCATGTTCAAGAGGCCCAAACAGTACGTGCACTTTCACACCAGTCTGGACTGTCAGTCTGAGAGTTCTACAGGATTCAGGGTCATCGCTGGATTCCCCCAGGTGCAGGATGTCATCAACTGCAAGCACATGGTCAACAAGGCTCCCACTGACCAGCCTGCAGCCTTTATCAATAGGAAGGGCTTCCACTCACTCAATGTATAACTAGTCTGCGATCACCACAAACAGTTCCTACAGGTTTGTACACAGTCCCTAGAAAGCAGCCATGACACCTACATACTAAGGCAGTCCCAGGTGTCAGACCTTTTCCGAACCCCTGTGCACCTTCAAGGATGGATTCTGGGTGACAAAGTCTATTCATTGAAGACGTAGCTACGACGCCTGTGAGGAACCCTAGCACTGCGACAGAGGAGCAATATAACACCTGCCACGGAACAACTTGGTCAACCAGCGAGCAAGCCATAGGGCTTCTGAAGATGTACTTCCAATGTCTAGACAGATCTGGTGGAGCCTTACAATATGCCCCAGCAAGGGTCTAGTGTGGTGGTTTGCTGTGCCCTACACAACCTGGCACTCCAGAGGGAAGAGCAATTGAACACTGAGGATATTGTTGAGCACAATGCCTCCTCCATCAATGAGGAAATGGAGGAGGATGATGACCAGATGCAGGATGCTGCGGAGCCCCAGGAACCACAGGCAAGGCGCCATGAGATACGTGCAAGGGAATAGTTCACATAATCCTTACTGACAGAACCATGCAATCCAATAAAGCTTCAGCACTTTGAAGCCTTGCACTGCCTCGCTCATTAATCTTACCATTTACCTGGTCCTAGTTAGACTGGATGCTGTGACATGGGGAATACCTTGACCTCACATGGTGTGCTCCCACCCATTAAACCCTATCTTGGAGCCGGGGTGCTCATGAAGTCTAAATGCCACCACTATTCCAGCCTCCCCCCGCCCCGCAACTCCATCCCATGAGATGCAAGGAGAACTCAGGCCCTGCCACATCAGAAATTTAATGGCAGTACAAATATTTTCAAGACTTCAAGAATCCAAAAAGAAAGTCAATGAGCTCTGAGTGCAGCTAGGAGCTCATCCTAAATCTCATCCGTATGTTCCTTTGTGATGCTCCCCTGGAGGCAGGCTGCTGACCTTGCTGCCCAGTGGCTTGGGATGACTTTGGCCGTAATCCCCGAGGCCTGGAGGGACCTGGCTCATTGAGGGCCTCTTGCAGAAGTGCAGGATTTTCCTCTGTCATTGCGGCTGAACGAGGCGCTGATGTAATTGACAGAGGGGATGACAAGCCGCTGCCCACACCAGGAACACCCTGTGAGGAGATGCTTCAAATGCTTCAGACAGACGCTTCTCCTCCCTTTCAAGCATGCCTGTATACCTGCCTGCTCACCTGAGGAATGTGAGTTCAGATGCCTCACACATCATCTCTTGCCCAGCCATTGCTGCACAAAGCTCATGGAGATGGCAATGACATGCAGGTCTGCGTGCATCTCCCACATTCACTGGGTGGTCTGTTGGATAGGGCTCTCCAAGATGGTTGCCAATCTCTCCATAGAGGAAACTAAACCTGCATACACCCAAGACATGGCGGCACTCATGGCCTGGATGGACTCCTCCATCATCCGCACATGGATGCGATTGGCCTCTGGAATTCTGCCAGCTGATCACGCACTTCACATTGTAGCTCCAGCATCTGCCACCTTGTTCATGACTCCAGAGAAATGTCATCAGCTTGAGGCTCATCATTACCCTGGCCTTCCGCGGTTCTCCAAGTGTCAGTGGCCTCAGCTGTCACAGCCTCCTTCAGATGCTTGGGCCCCATGTGTGGTATTCTCACCAGATTGTGACCCCAGATCACCAATGTCAGACTATCTGTGCTGGTGGAAGGTGCTGGAGAATAATATGACAGTGCATCCACTGAGGCTCCCTTCTCCTCCTTAGGCATGGACAACTGCCCCCCGGTCTCTGCAGCTTGTTGCTCTTGTCTTTGACCTAGTGAGAGAGAAGAGTAATTAAAGGATAATGGGCATTCTATCATGTCCTTTACAGCACTCCTAGGACTGGATTTTGTGCTGGAGGTGGGGTTCGTGGCGCTGGGCCAAAAGGGCGGGGGAAACCCCGCTACTGCTTTTTTCCCCAGACCGCCCCCCGCCACTCCACCCCAGATCCTCTGGGTCTTTTTGCGTCAAAGTTTAAAGAGGTGGGATCCCTGTCCCTTTAAAGGATCCTGCCTCCAATCATAGGGCTGGCAGCTCAGCAGTATCGGCAGTGCCTCGGAGATCAGTGGCCACTGCCAGTACTGCAGAGGCCTTGGACCCAGGCCCAACACCGGAACCCCAGAGAAGCACTGGGTGAGGTGGGGTTGCTGGGGCCACTATGGAAGGCCCCAGAGAGGAAGGTTGGGGTGGTGTTGAGGTCCAGGGGGAAGGGGTTCCCAGGGGGTGAATTGGTTCTCAGCTGGGGGTCCTCCCAAATTGCCCATGAAGGAGGGACCCTCCAAAGCCCGCAGGAAGGGCAGCTGATTTTACAAGGTGTCCTCCCAGCATGGTGGAGAACCCCCCCCGTTGCTGATAAGAACCCAGGGGTGGTGGGAAGAGGCTCTTAAATGGCTCTTAATAGGCCACGTAAGGCCTCAATTTGCCTCTGGGCGGGAAGGCTGTCATTAGCCTATCCTGCCTCGGGAAGATTGCTGGGCAATGGGGAGGCGACGGGCCCTCCACCCCGCCGCCTCCCATCTCAATTCACTGTGCCCCCCACCCCCACCCAACACTGCTTCCAATACCACCTCAGGAGTCCTGTAAAATCCCGGCCCTAGTGTGGAACTCCATTTGATCAGTGATGGACACATGAGCACTATGCCTCATGTGTTCACCAGAGGCTCTCTTGTGCCCATCCATTAGGCCATTCAATCTCTCATCTCTCCACTCCTGTCTCACCATCTGCGATAGAATGGCCCCCATGCTGTCTGCCAAGTTCCAGTGCTTTCTTCTCACTGGGGGTCAGGATTTATAGGTATGGGACACCACTGCCTCCTTTTCCCAGATTTTGCGGGCTGTTGTTTCCTGCAAGCATACAGATGACCATTGTGAGTCGCCTGACTGAGACACATGCGTTGCTATGATGCTGGCAGCCTGACTGTCCATGATGGTCCCGCAGGTATGCATTCTGCCTGCAGCCACTCAGAAGCATCAATGCAGGAGTTACCTCAGAGGGGCCGGGGCCATTTATCTATATGCTGCCATGCCTTGCACAGCCAATGCTGCTGCCTAGCCCCATTGTATCCCTTCTCTAACGAGCTCACCCTCATGCCTTGCCACATGGAAGCCTCTAAGGTGAAGACACTGTGGCGCATCTACCTTGGCAGACCTCATGAGATCATTCACCCTCTTGCAGTACTGCAATCAGGTTCTAGGGGTGGCCCCACAGCTGCTGATCTTCTCTGCAATCTCCGTCCAGGCTTTCTTGGTCTGTTGGGCAGGGCTCCACCTCCCTTGCGGGGAAAGAGAACACCCCGCCTTGCCATAACTGCCTGGAGGAGGACTTGCAGGGAGGCATCGCTAAACCACGGGCCACCCAGGATCTTGCCTCTGCTATTGTTGCACTGGCTTGCATTCTACTGCTGTTCCTCTGAGCTTTTGCTGCTGCTGCAACAATTAAGCAGAATGCTGGCAGCCCTTTAAAGATGGTGCCAGCACTGCCAGCAGCGTGAACTTGCATCACCTTCGGTGCCCTACTGGGTATTTCCTTTGTCTGCCAGCAGTTAATTGGCCAGCCTCTGCATAATCGCACTTTGCAGCCTAGCCTCCATGTAAATGAAACTGCCGCCTGCTTCAGGTCCTGGCGGTGGGGCCATACGTGGCACCAAAAAATTTACCCCATTGTGGCTACAAGAGCAGGTCAGAGGCTAAGTATTCTGTGGCAAGTAACTGAACTCCTGACTCCCCAAAGCCTGTCCACTATCCACAAGTTAGGTGATAGAATACTCTCCACTTGCCTGGATGAGTGCAGCTCCAGCAACATTGAAGGAGCTCGACACCATCCAGGACCAAGCAACCCGCTTGATTGGCATCCCATCCACCACTCCCGCACATTGGCAGCAGTGTGTACCATCTACAAGATGCACAACAATAACTCACCAAGCCTCCTTCATCAGCAACTTCCAAACCCATGACCTCTACCACCTAAAATGACAAGGGCAGCAAGCGCATGGGAACACCACCATCTGCAAGTTCCCCTTCAGGTCATGCACAATCCTGACTTGGAAATTTATTGCCATTCCTTCATTGCGGCTGGGTCAAAATCCTGGAATTCCCTACCTAACAATACTGTGAGTGTACCAACACCATATGGATGGCAGTGATTCAAGAAGGTTCATCACCAGCATCTTCTCAAGGGCTAGTAGGGATGGGCAGTAAATGCTGGCCTTGCCAGCAACACCCACATTCCGTGAATGAATTGAAAAAAATTTCGAGATAAAACTGCAGCTGCTGCTCAATCTTTGTGATTATCTCAGAATAATTTCACAGCACATCAAAATAATGGAACATCTTGGCTGTCAATATGGTGCATAAGGTGTCAGCTGTGGCTCAGTGTGTAGCAATCTCACCTTCAACTCAGAAGCTTGTGGGTTTAAGTCCCACTCCACAGACTTGAGCACAAAATTTAGGCTGACACTCCAGTGCAGTACTGAGGAAGACCTGCACTGTTGGAGGTGCCTTCTTTTGGATGATATGTTAAACCAAGGCCCTGTGTACCTTCTCATGTGTACATTAAATATCCCATGCTGCTATTCAAAGAATAGCAGGGGAGTTCTCCCTGGTGTTCTGCCCAATTTATCCTTCAACTGACATCACTAAAACAGATTACCTGGTCATTATTGTAGTATAATGTAATATAGTTGGCATTGGGTTGTTACTGGGCAGATTATGTAAATAGACTGTGTGCATCATCACAGGAAATCATGTAATGTAATCTGTACAGAACCTCGTGGAGAGTTGTAGATGAAACTTTAGATGTAAGGCGTGTAGAAACTCACAGTATTTTAACCGCCAGACTCTTATATATTCTATACTAAGCCTTGATAGTTATTAGGATATTGCAATTATCACATTGCTGTTTGCAGGATCTTGCGGTGTACAAAAATTGGCTTCCGTATTTCCTCCATTGTAACTGTGACTACACTTCAAAAGTACTAAAATGCTTTGGGACACTCAGATTGTAAATGGCTCTTTCCTTTTATACTCCCCAAAAAAATAGAAAAAATTGCTCCAACTCATTGTATAAAACAGATGCTTAAGCACATGCATCATAAGTTCTAGACTGTAACCTTAACGACTTAGATTTATATCGCATTTCTAATGCAGCACAAGGCACTTCACAAAGGAGAAAGAAAAGCTGAGCTGCAGTAAAACAAGTTAGGCTTGAAAGTTAAAAGACAGATTTGACCAAGTTTTTAAAGACAGGGAAAGAAATGACAAAAGTGGAATGTTTTCAGGAGTCAGTGCAAGAAAATAAGGTCCAATTTAAGACATTCTATTAGTGTGCCACCTATTGGCATCACAGGGAAATAGAGCAGATAAGTGTAGATTTCCTAATGGACTGCTCCATGGGAAATCTTTCAATGGGACTTTAACAACAACTTGTATTTATATAGCCCCTTTAACATAATAAAACATCCCAAAGTACTTTACAGGGGCACTATACAACAATGCATGATGCTGAGGCAAAAAAGGAGATATTAGGACAGATGACCAAAAGCTTGGTCAAAGAGGTAGGTTTTAAGGAGTGTTTCAAAGGAGGAAAGTGAGGTGGAGAGGTATAGGGAGGGTATTCCAGAACTTGCGGCTGAGGCAACTGAAAGCACAGCCACCAATGGTGGAGCAATTAAAATAACGGATGGATGCATAACATGTAGCAATTTTTATATATAACTAGTAGATCTCCTATGCCATTACTCATGGTGGGTTAGAGGATTCACTGTCTTATAACAATAGGAGCCCTTTCATCAAGTAAAAAAGGGGGAAAAAAAGAGATTTCCATGTCTCTAATGTCTTTCACAACCTCAGGATGTCCCAGTAAAGTACTTTTGAAGTGTAGTCACTGTTGTAATGTAGGAAATGTGGCAGCAAATTTGTGCACAGCAAGATTCCACAAACAGTAATGGATGTCGCACGAAGGTCAGATATAACAATTGGGGTGGTTGGAAATCGTGGCGGTGTTGGACATTGCGGGGGGGTGATATCATGGCGTGTCTAGCATTGCAGCAGGGTTGGACAGCAATGGGGATGGAGGCAAATCTGACATTGTGTGGCGTAAATCGGACACTGAGTGAGGGGTGAATTGGACATTGTGGAGGTGAATCTGGCACTGGGGGCTTAGGGGGTGAATTGGACATTGTGGGAGGGGTGAATAGGATACGGGGGCGGTGGTGTGAGGTTGAATTGGGCATTGTGGGAAGTTGGGTCGGTTGATTGCAATGTCTGAGTGCATGCAGGAATCCTGGCCTCCAGAGTTTAAAATACAAATGCTGGTACAGTGAAGACACACAGCCTGCTTAAAAGATTTCAGTGACTGAACAGCCTCTTGAGAATGGGTTGGCTGCCTGTCACCCGACCCAACTCCATTAACAACGGAAGATTACGAGTTATAGGCAGGACCTCAAAGTCATACCAACTAACAAGGTTACGCAATCTTAGACAAGGTCTGCTGGTGCTTCTAATAATTTCAACATACCTTGCAGAAACTACATTTCTCACAGATCCAATCATGGGAGTGGAAGTCAGCAACTTGAACAAAACCGCAGCACCACATGTATCACTGATAGTTAATGCTGTTGTCACAAGGCCCAGATGACAGATTGCTTTTGACTGCCTTTATTGAATTGATGGTCCACTTCAATAATTTTGGCTGTAGTGGTGAAACACTATGACACTTTGAAAGCTGTACTATCAGATTGTTACAATAATAGACATTTGTCAACATGTGAAACTATTATGCATCATACTCTGTAGACTTATGCACAAATCATTATTCATCATCATCCTTTTCATCATGCTCAACTACTGTTAGTAACCAGCTATAACTTGCAATTTAACCCATCACAATATTACTTCACTTCATCTACCTAACTTTTGCGCTGTTCCACAATTGACTTTTCTTCATTATTATTATTGAGCTCATATCATCAACTTAGATAACACCACTTCAGAATTAACCATTGGGCTGCTTGCTCTAGTAAATTCCAAGCTCCCTGGGCTGGCTAGTTTTTTAAACTTTCAGTCAAGACAAAACAGGCCTAATATTACAGTAATAAAGCTGCTGGTCAGAGTTACCATTGCAAAAATACAACTATTGCTATCAGACTGAAATAAACATTTAAAATATCAAACTTAAGACACTACTGCTGAACGAATTATGGAACACTTACCTATAAATAAAGGCATTTTTCATCTAAATCTTCATATGAAGTGATATTGTGATGGATTGATAACAGCAAATAGAACAAAATAAAAGGCACTAGCATCCTTTTTATAATGTGAACACAGTTGTGTGTTGTCAGGGAGAGGCTGAGCAGCTGTTTAATCAACATATTAGTCCTCAGCTGTTTAAAGTGTCAGTCAGTCCTCAACAATGCTGCTTAGCAGACATGGCATGGAATTTTCTTTCCCCCCTGCCACCCCCAGGACTATCAATAGAGGGTTGCAGGGTGGGTTAACAGTTCACAAACCTGAAATGCGACCCCGTCCCACCTTCCAGGTCTTGGGAAACCTGGCAGCTGAAGGGAGAAGAGAAGGGCTGGATCCAGAAGTAAGCACCTCACCAGCACTTCTTGCGGGCTGGGAGAAATAGGAGGCTTTTGCCCTGATCGGACAAGCTAACCTGTTTCCCTCCCTATGAACCACAACCCCCCACGTTTGGACCTCATTGCAATCAGAATCCTCACTTCCCCCATGATATGATGCTCCCTCCCTGATGTCCTCTCTGCACCCTCCTCCGCAGTCCTCCACGGCCTGCGATTTTCTCCCCATCTCACCCCACCTCCCCCGCTCACCTCAACATCCTCCCTAGCCCACGATCTTCCTCTTCCACCCACACCAATGTGCTCCATTACCCTCCACGATGCTTACCCAACCCACAATTACATGTTCTTATTAGCTTATAATTGCCTTTAAAAAGAATAGAATGTGGATTGCTTAGCTCAGATGGAGAAGGTAAAGAAAGTTTTTTTTAAATTCCAGGCTGGATATATTTTAGACTATGCTACAAATGCCCAATTATTCTTTATCAAGACACACCTCCAGAAATGGGTCCTCATTTACAGCTAGTTTTCCAAAAATATATTGCCATATCAGCTCACAGCTCTTAAACAGTTTTGTGCTGAGAAAAACAGTACTCATTAGCTTCTCCCTGCATCCTTAAATACCCTTTTTGTTGATTCTGAATGGTCTATATAAGATGCTTTTACAATTAACACATTTGTAATTTGAATCCCAAGAGAACAATGTCTGTGTGCTGGCTCTCCACTTTTACATTGCTAAAACCAAATCCCTTACCCAAATTTCAGAATCATAAGAGTTCATTTTTATTCTATCCTAGGGGAGTATCAGGTTGAACACTAATAAAGATTATAGCATCAGAATGAGTTGCAATCAGACCTCAGCAGGCATATTTTGCCTGTCAAAGGGTACTTAATGTACTGTTCAGAGAGCAAGGCTGACAGCATGAAGATAAAGTGAGATTAATCAGATGAGTTGAATGCTTGTTATAAAGTATAGAAATTAAAGTGGCAAGGCTCTGCACAAGAGAAACAAGATTAAATTAAAAGCCTGGACAAGTGCATCAAGGATACTAAATTGAGGCGGCAGGAGACTGAGGAGTGACTTAACTGAAGCTAAAAACTTCTTAAATATGATTTAGAATTAAGATTGATAGCAAACAATTCAGAATAGTTAGAAACACTAAAAAAAAATGCTGTAGCATTTGGCCTATCTTCCTGATTGGCGATGAATAATGATGATGGAGACTGTAATAAACCATTATGGATGGGTTGATCAGGGAAGCAGCAGAAATCCTATGTCTGATTGATGAGAGAATCTGACAATTTAGTGTTACTATTCTTTTTTATATCTAAGTGTAAAAGGTAATTTTAATTTGTAAAACATAATATGATCCTTAAACTATTGTTATGGTCACATGGTGTGATATGGGTGGTTCCCACTGTTTAACTCCCCACCTGACCGCAGCAAGTGTATTTGTATTAAGAGTTTAGCCCCCTTTATTTTCAAATAAACAGACAGTGACAGGTTTTCTTGTAGGTTTTAAAAAACAGAATGCCAATTGTTTATTGAGCAATATGCCTTATCCCAAAATTATCACAACCTCATTCACTCACGCATTCGCGCACGCATGCGCGCGCACACACACACACACACACACAAACAGGTAGAAACAGATAGAAGAGGGAAAGAGATAGGTGGGTTTTTGTGGGGAGATGGGTTACGATAAACCTGTTGAATTCTCTTGAGACTCAAAGTCCAGATAGTTGCAGGCTTGTGGTGATTGTAGATTTCTCTCTTGATTGAAGGTTCTGTTGAAGTTGGTGGGTCACTCCTAGCTCTCTCTCTATGATGTAGATGCCAAATTTTTTCCAGCAGGGCATGTGCTTTTTGGCTTTCTGGAATGCCAGCAGTTATAAGTCGCTTCACCGTCTGAGTCAGTCTATCGCTCTCTCTCTTTCTGGCTGTCTTTTTTAAAAGGTTAAACTGTCACTTCTCACCTCCTGTTAGGAGACATTCTGCCTTCTCTACCTAGGTGATCGCACAATGGCCCAGGACGTCGCTACTTCACACCTCCTTTGTTTTAGAAGAAAACATTCGATTCTGGAATGTTTCTATGATAGGTGTGAGATTAGTTTCATTATCACCTTTTGGCTTTGAAGATTTGTCCTTTGTCTTTGTCAGGCTACTTGAATATACAAAAAGGTTAATCCCCTTTGATTCGGTCACCATTTTGGACCATTGTTCACTTTTTAAAAATGTTAATTTTTTAATAACAAAGTCTGTTTTTCTTAACTCTTCAGAGTTACTCCTTGAATATTGTATCATCGCACCTCTGATGTGCTTGATACCATAATCAATACTTAATTAATGTTTTGCAGGTGTGTTTAATGAAATGGTTTAAACAGATGAGGGAAAAATTGGTTAAGTGGGCATGGGGATCGTGGTACATGATAAATCCATGCCTGTTGATTGAATTTCAGGCAGCATAGTAAATTCATGTTTCGTGCTGTTTCACATGATTATTGCATACAGCCAATGCTACCTTTTCATTGGCTGTCCACATCAGCAAGGGATCCGATATCGCAAATGACTAATGCTACTTAAATGCAGCCTGCACTTTTTAAAGGGGAGGTGCATTGTGCCTGCAAGAAGCAGTGGAGGTTATTTGAAAAATGAATCTGAACTGTGATACTTTGAGCAATGGCTGAACTTGTGAGAAAGTGTGCATCAAGATTTTCACACACTGCATTGGAGATCTGGAAGGAAGATGTGGAGAGGTGAAGCGATATTCTGTATCTTCAGGAGGAACAGGAGCCCTCCCAGACAGATGCTTAGGAGGCAGTGGGAAGATGTATTGGTGAAGGAATGTTGCTCCAAGAATGTGGATACAGTACAGGAAGAAACTTAACGATCTTACACAAGTTATCAAAGTGACTTGAGTTCACAGTCAAATGGCATAACCTACCAACTGCATTAATAGTGTCATTCACAGCCCATACTGCTGAAGCCCTGGACAAGATGATGCAGACTGAAGCCAGGCCTTCTAGGCCCAGAGCAGCCTGAGGTTGCCCTCCAAGGCCATCTACAGTCTCATCAATTGAGGATCAACAGCTTTCCACCACCAATGCTGCAGCTACGTAGGAGCACAGGGAGAGGCATAAGCACACGAAAGGCAGGCAGTAAGGATTGCACCGGGCTATTAGTTTATTTTAGTATGCATTATGTCATGTTTGAGTTTATAAATTTGGATTGGAATGTGCATTTTCTGGTAGCTTTTATTTTAGTGTTTCGGAAAGAGGATGATGGAATCGTCAGTGGCAGAGCAAAGGCAAACAACTAACCTTTAAGTAGTTTATGATCCCTTAAGTAGAGCTGATGGGAGGTCCTTAATGTTGTTTAACATCGTGTTCAGCGGTGCAAGGCTAAGACAGAGTGTCGGCTGGAGTGTGGCATTTGAACATGGCAGAACTGGCTTCAAATCAGCATTGCACACTACTTGATGTCAGAATCTGCCTCCCCTGCATGCTGCTGGCAGTCGTTAGGTGTGCATGCACTCAGATGTTACTTTAGAGTGTTATGCGGTCATGTAATGCCACGCCTAAGCGATTGATACTGCAGAGCCCAATTTCTACAACATGGTTTTTGAATAAAAATAAGGAATCTGTGTTTGCTTTTGTTCATTCTCAGAATGTGAACATCACTGACAAGGTTGGCATTTATTGCCCATCCCAATTTGCCCTTGAAAATGTAGTGCCGTTCTTTTTCATACAAAACAGCAATACCTTGGTCACTTGCTAGTCAACCACATTGCTGTGGGAATGAAGTCAATATAATATAGGCCAAACTAAAGGCTGAATTTTTGGGCTCCGCTGAGAATGGGAACGGTGGTGGGCAGGGCCCAAAAATACAGATGCCAGCTGGCGTTACAGTTCTAGGATGGGTTCCCAACACTGACAATGATAAATAGGGTGGAGAGGGGAGGGTGGGACAGGGATCCCACTCTCCTCCCTATTGAGGCCAATTTAAATAGTTTAAAATCTCGTTAAGAGCTTCTTGGAGGGGGAGGATGGAATTTTGAAAGGGGCACAGAGGGTTCAGAAAGTGTCTGTTGCAGATCAGCTGAAGGGAGGCGATACAGAGTTGGGACCCAGTCATGGCTGCCCCAGGGAATTACCCGGCCCCATAACAGAGTCAGCAGGGCAAAGGAGGACTCAGCATTTGGTAAGGAGGTGCCCTTGGCGCTGCGTAGGTGAAAGGGAGAATGGCCACTCAGCACTCGGGCATTGAATGGGGTTGTCACCCATCTGGCATTGTGGCGACAGAAATGCGTGGGGCACGGCTGCCAAGGAAAATTAGGAAGCCACCTGTCCAGAAGGAAGAGTGCAGTAGCAATGGGGGTATGACGGTTATATTTTGGGCCCAGCAACAATGAGGGGTACACACTCTTCAGGAAAGGCAGAACTATGAGTACCAGAAGGACACAGCAGAGGAAAGACATGGAGGCCATACCCTCAACACAGGATCTACTGCCGAAGACGGAGCTACCTGGAGATGACCAAGACCCAGTTCCAAAGGAGATTGCGACTCTCTAGGCAGATGGTCACAGGTACCTGTGACCTGGTCACCGAGGACCTCACATCTGCTGCACTGGTCACCATGCCCTGCCAGTATCCATCAAAGCCACTCTGGTCTTGATCTTCTTCCTGTCTGGCTCCTTCCAAGGATCAGCTGTGAAACTTGGTGTTGTCATATTCGGAAGGAGTCATAATGAAATAAACAATGAACTAGAGAAATTATGAAATAAAAAGTCAACTGTTGAACTGAACCACAAGAAAATGTGCACATTTGTACCACAGACAAAATAGAGTAGCAGACAGGTGACCCCTCCTGCACTTGCAATAAACACCTCCGCCTGTTGAGGATGAAACTCATTAACCTTGTCTGAATTACCTCTGGGGAGAACTCATTAAAATTGAAAACAGCCCATTACATGTTAATGATTCCTATCTCAGGAATGAACTAACAAAGATTCTGTAAGTCAGGCAGACTCCACAGCCCAAACCAAGATGAATGGGTGTGAAGTAGCACCATTGTAACAGAATGGTCGCGATCCAGACACCAACAGATAACCATGGTTTCCATGTCCTGGACCATCGTGTAAGCACACCAGGGGACAGGGCCCTGTGTCACCTGACAGAGACCCAAATGTGATGCATTTTATCTTAAAAGACAGCCCTCTGAAGAGAGAGGGAAGATCAAAAAAAGACCACAGAAAGCTAATCCCAGCAAAATTGAGATTGGTCCAGCTAAAGAAGAAGCATTGCTGCTGATAATACACTTAAACTTGCTGCAGCAGAGAAATTAAAAAGTGACCAATCTTGCAGCAAAGCAGAAAGTGCTGCAGAAATCCAGCAGGTCAGGCAGCATCTGTGGAGAGAGAAGCAGAGTTAACTTGTCCAAGTTCACAGACCTGAAAGTTAACTCTGCTTCTCTCTCCACAGATGCTGCCTGATCTGCTGAGTGCCCCCAACACTTTCTGCTTTGCCACCACATACTTACCCTGCTGTGTCCCAATGTCCTGTGAAGTTGTGATCCTCTTCTCCCACTCAAGTGTAACATTCCTTCTTGTAGGCGTGCCGCACTTGAGTGAATAGTCATACATTTGCACATTCCAGGATGTGAGATTAAAATAGACCATTAAAGATATTACAGAGGTTTATAGAGAACATACTGAAACAAATGGGAATGCACGGGTGTCACAGCAATCTAAATACATCTTTCACTAAATGTTCCTCACCAACATTTGTGTCCCTTTGTGCGAATGATGTGTGCCAGCATGTAGCGACAATATCACATCCCTTTGCACCATTGGCCCTTCAGGAGAGCCAATGTATGCAGCAACATCATTGCCATGCCAACATTACACATGAGCGTCCACATGGATGCAGTGACATGGACATTGGCTCAGTCAGCTGCTGCCTCTAATGGTTTACACAAGGATGCTGCAGTTGTGGACTGCTGCACAGCAGGTCAGCGAGGGTGATGTGTGGCTTGCAGAGCTCATGTCGATTCCTATGGAGCAGAGAGTCTTTGTCTGATAAGCCACTTCCGTACATTCCCAGCTCACTGCTAGCCCTGCGTGCAAAACCTGGGTGCCCTCTGCCTTCCCATGCATCTTTGATGTTGTAGGTCCTCAGCGCCCTTATAGTCCGAAGAGGAATCTAGTTGACGTCTCTCCTCAACATGCCAGGCCTGGCCCCTATTGGGTGCATGGTTGTGCAGAGCAGCAAAAAAAGGAGCTGGCCTTTTCGGCCCCTAGTACAGGGCATCACCCTATCCCTACAGGCATTGGAGGCAGTTTTTCAGCATGCCGATCTCCTGCTCAATGGTGGCTTTTGTAGCTCAGTGGCTGGCGTTGTATCTCTCCTCTGCAGCAGTGGTGGAGTCTCTCACTAGTGTCGGGAGCCATGTCTGCAAAGGATAGTCCTTATCTCCAAGAAGCCACCCCTCCATCTGAGCCAGTTCAGTGAACAGCGGTGGCAGCCGGGACTGGTGCAAGATCCAGGTGTCAAGGCAGCTACCTGAGAAGCGGTCACACATTCGCTGCAAGCATCTGCGGTGTTCACATACCAGCTTCATCTATATTGAGAGGGCTCCTTTAATGGTGACGTCTGCAGGTGGTAGCCTGGCAGTATGCCTGATGGCCACATGAGTGCAATCTATGAACATTACAGCCTATGGTTCTCCGGCAATGGTGCCAGAGCCAATGGCCCTCCGGGCCTGGCTGTGAGAGTCAGTCCTGAAGCAGACGCACTCGCTGGCCGTCCGGTGCAGGGCATTGGTGACCTCCCTGATGCAGTGGCGCACTGCTGACTGTGTGACACCACAAAAGTCTCTGGTGGGCCCCTAAAAGGCTGCAGAGGCATCAGGCTTGAGAACCACTGAGGAACAAAGGCATGGGATGTCCACCAAATGCAGAGTGAGGCCCCTGAATATCCTCCCGCCCTCCTCCCTTCCGTAATGCAGAGTGAGACCCCTGAATAACAGAACTTACCTTCGCTGGCGACAACTTCTGTCTCTGAGGACCCGCCGGCTTTTCAAATCGTGAATGGGGCGGCACGTGACGGCCGCCCGTTCAGCGAAAAATCCGGAAGTGTCAGTGGAAAGGCGGTTGGCTGCATAATCAACAAAGGTAACTACTCTTTACCATATGCTAATTGTGGTGCTGCCGTGCGGTGTGGGGGGGAGGGGGCTGCACCGAGGTCCCGCCACCGCTGTTATTATGCGGTGGGCCCTTCTCGACGTTGCGGGTCATGGCCTCTCCCCACAGCCTTTTACCGGCCCCCGTGCCGCGACCGGCAGCGTCGAGGAGCCCGTAAAATTCAGCCCTGTGTGTGTGTATGAAGGTTAGGAAGATTAAGGAGTTATAAAATCTTTTCATACACATAGATTCATCTTATTATCGTTTAAAATTTGGTTTATTAATAATAGCTAATTTCGTTGTTGTTTAAAGAAACCTGGTTTGGCGTGCTTTATTCTGGGGATAAATAAAGGAATTAAATTGGCTATTTTTTCCGGTAGGTGGGAATCTTTACTGATATGCTGTGACTTGTGGAGTAGTGGGACTGAATTAACAGTGCATTACACCTGCCTCAGTTGTAACAACATGCCACAGAAGGGAGTGCAGCGATTAGTCACTTGATTGATTCCTGGGATCAGAGGACTGTCCTATGAGGCATGATTGAGTAGAATGGGCCTATATTGTCTGGAGGTTAGAGAAATGAGAGGTGATCTCATTGAAACATATAAAATTCTTAGCCGGATTTTATTTTATTCATTCGTGGAATGTGGGCATCACTGAATAGGCCAGCATTCATTGACCATCCCTAATTGCCCTTGAGAACTGCTTTCTTGAACTGCTGCAGTCCTTGGGGTATAGGTACACCCACAGTGCTGTAAGGAAGGGAGTTGCAGGATTGTGACCCAGCAACAGTGAAGGAACGACAATATAGTTCCAAGTCAGGATGGTATGGCATGGAGGGGAACTTGCAGGTGGTGGTGTTCCCATGCTGCCCTTGTCCTTCTAGATGGTAGAGGTCACGGGTTTCGAAGGTGCTATTAAAGGAGCCTTGGTGAATTGCTGCAGTGCATCTTGTAGATGGTACACACTGCTGCCACTATGCATTGGTGGTGAAGGGAGTGAATGTTGAAGGTGGCTGATGGAGTGCCAATCAAGCCGGTTGCTTCGTCCTGGATGGTGTCGAGCTTCTTGAGTGTTATGGAGCTGCACCCATCCAGACAAGTGGCGAGTATTCCATCACACTCCTGACTTGTGCCCTTGTAGTTGATGGACAGGCATTGGGGAGACCGGAGGTGAGTTACACGCTGCAGAATTCCCAGCCTCTGACCTGCTCTTGTCACCACAGCATTTATGTAGTTGGTCCAGTTAGTTTCTGGTCAATGGTAACCCCCAGGATGTTGATAGTGGAGGATTCAGCAATGGTAATGCCATTGAACATCAAGGGGTGATGGTTAGATTCTCTCTTGCTTGAGATGATCATTGCCTGGCACTTGTGTGGTGTGAATGTAACTTGTCAGGCTAGATTCTGACAGTCTAGAACTCGGAGTCAGAGTGTCAGGATAAGGAGTCAGCTATGTAAGACTGAACTGAGGAGACACTTTCTTCAGTCAGAGGATTGTGAATCTTTGGAAATTTTTTTACCACAGAGCACAGTAACTGCTCAGTTAATTAATATATTCAATCGAAAGATGTTTGGTCACTAAGGGAATCAAGGCATATGGGGATAGGGAAGTAAAGTGAAGTTGGTGTAGAAGATCAGCCATGATCTTATTGAAAAGCAGAGCAAACTCCTGCTCCTATCTCTTACATTCTTATGTTCCTATGTTCAAACAAATTAATCAAGTCTAGGTCTTTGAGTTCTAGAACAGGTGAAATAAACAACAACGAATGCAGCATATGTTTTTCAGTAGTTTTAATTAGAACTACGAATAAATAGTAATGCAGTTTCCTCTAGCCTGTTTTAACTCAAGTCCTTGATGATTTTTTTTTTCAAATTTGGCATGCGTGCTCCTTAATTAAAGCATTTAAAAGTAAACTTTTCATTGCCAGCATTTTTGAAATTGGATTGTTGCCCAGTGAGCTTTCCAGCCACATATCTGGATATGACTGCCCCAACTGCATGTTCCAAGGCTCACCAATAGGGGTGGAATTGCCAGTGCTGCTGCAGCAACCAGTTAATAGGGAGGTGTATTTGTGGACTTCCTTCAGAAGAAGGAATTTTCCTCCACACAAGATCAGATGGCAGGTTGTTCAATCTTGCCCGTCTAAGAGCAAAGTATGGAAGGTCCTCATCAGGGAACTCCTCTTTGCTGATGATGCTGCATTAACATCCCACACAGAAGAGTGTCCGCAGAGACTCATCGACAGGATTGCGGCTGCCTGCAACAAATTTGGCCTAACCATCAGCCTCAAGAAAACGAACATCATGGGACAGGACGTCAGAAATGCTCCATCCATCAATATCGGCGACCACGCTCTGGAAGTGGTTCAAGAGTTCACCTACCTAGGCTCAACTATCACCAGTAACCTGTCTCTAGATGCAGAAATCAACAAGCGCATGGGAAAGGCTTCCACTGCTATGTCCAGACTGGCCAAGAGAGTGTGGGAAAATGGCGCACTGACATGGAACACAAAAGTCCAAGTGTATGAAGCCTGTGTCCTCAGTGCCTTGCTCTATGGCAGCGAGGCCTGGACAACGTATGTCAGCCAAGAGCGACGTCTCAATTCATTCCATCTTCGCTGTCTCCGGAGAATTCTTGACATCAGGTGGCAGGACCGTATCTCCAACGCAGAAGTCCTTGAGGCAGCCAACATCCCCAGCATATACACCCTATTGAGCCAGCGACGCTTGAGATGGCTTGGCCATGTGAGCCGTATGGAAGATGGCAGGATCCGCAAGGACACATTGCACAGCGAGCTCGGCACTGGTATCAGACCCACCGGCCGTCCATGTCTCCCCTTTACAGACGTTTGCAAACGCGACATGAAGTCCTGTGACATTGACCACAAGTCGTGGGAGTCAGTTGCCAGTTATCACCAGAGCTGGCGGACAGCCATAAAGGCGGGGCAAAAGAGTGGTGAGTCGAAGAGACTTAGCTGTTGGCAGGAAAAAAGACAGAAGCGCAAGGAGAGAGCCAACTGTGTAACAGCCCTGACAACCAGTTTTATCTGCAGCACCTGTGGAAGAGTCTGTCACTCTAGAATTGGCCTTTATAACCACTCCAGGCGCTGCTTCACAACCCACTGACCACCTCTAGGCGCTTACCCATTGTCTCTCGAGACAAGGAGGCCAAAGAAGATATGCTTGTTACTTTTCCTGTATTCTTACTGCCTGTGGTTCAATCAGTTGAACACAATTTTCTTTTTTTTAAAAAGATGGTATTTCCTCATCCTCCCTTTTAAATTCCCCAGATGACTAACTGTTATCTAGCTGACTGGGCTGCCAGGTAACTGCCTCGCAGTTATTGACTTCTTGGAAAAATTCCAACAGTGCACGATACAACAACGCACCAAAGCTCCTTAGACAGCACCTTCCAAACCCGTGATCTCTACTACCTAGAAAGACAAGGGCATCAGATGCATGGGAACATCACCACCTGCAAGTTCCCCTCCAAGCCACACACCATCCTGACTTGGAACTGTATCGCCGTTCCTTCACTGTCACTGGGTCAAAATCCTGGAACTCCTTAACAGCACTGTGGGTGTACCTACCCCACATGGACTGCAGTGGTTCAAGAAGGCAGCTCACCACCACTTTCGCAAGGGCAATTAGGGATGGGCAATAAATGCTGGCCTAGCCAGCGACGCCCACGTCCCATGAATGAATAATAAAAAACATTGGTTATCTCTTCAGCCTGTGTGGAAACATACTTTAAATATCTGAAAATATAATTTTTAAGGAATATATCCCCAAACTGGCCAAACTAAAAATTAAAATAAAGCTGCTTTTTAGGAGAAAAGAAACTTGCACATATATAGTGCCTGATATCTCAAAAATATCTAGCAATATAGAAAAAGGAACAGGCCATTCAGCTCCTCAAGTCTGTTCCACTATTCATTTAGGCTGATCTGTACCTTAACTCCTGCCATGATTCCATATTCATTAATAACTTTGCCTAACAAAAATTTAGCAATTTCAGTTTTGAAATTCCTCCAGCCTCAACAGCTTTTGGGGGAAAGAGTTCCAGTAGCGAAGCAAAGCATTAACACACAGATTGTAATATGAAAGTTCCCTTTTTATCTTAGCCACCACACCCCCCCCACCACCAACATACACACGCATACACACACACACACACCGGTTAACCGAAAAATAGAGATTTTCTCTTTAGAGCTCTGTTACAAAAAAAATAGAAAAAGAATACTTTGGCCAAATACTTGTTAATTTTTGAAGAAGAAAAGAGAAGATATGGAAAGATGTCATATGTCCTTTTCTTTTGTCTGGTGTCTGGGTATAAGGTGACAGGTCACTGGGATCCTTTTCTGGAGCAATTTGTTTGGGCAGCGTCGAGGATTTATCCAGCAGGTTTTTCCAGCGTCTCAGGCGAATTGCGGCAACGAGGGTTTCAAGCAGGCCTTTCAGGGTGAATGCAGCATCAATTTCTCTATATCTTACACTTGGTTCTAAGAGCTTTTCTAAGTGATGAAAAAACTGGCAGACTTTTCAAAGAGCTGGAAAAGGCTGATTTGGGGGTTTGTCCTTGGCAGATTGATTTTTTTAACTCCTTTTCAAAATACTGTCCATACAAAACTGCCTTTCCAAAGCGAAACCAAAACAATATATCAAGAGTCAAGCCTGCTGACCCCTATAAATCTTGACCTGTCATTTCTCTGTAAATATCTTCCCCAGATCAAAATGTCCCCACTGGGTACTTAGCTGAAGACAGGTGACTTCCAGTAAGGATTGTTCACTGCTCAAAGCACATGACTTGCAGTAAATGTTGTTTTCAAACAAACTCTCAGTTACCCTTTAAAAAAAAAATCCATGGACTCTTTTTCAGTTTCAAAACACACGTTCTCAAAATGTAACAAAAAATGGGAGCACTTGTTACAATATTGTTACGACCAGGTGCGAAAGGTGTCTGGGGGTCTTTTACTGACTTCACCTGGTCTTATTGTAACAGGGTTTAATTTTAAACACACTGTGTTTTGAGCTCCCCCTTTGGTGAATCCTTGTTCACAGCTTTCCAATTATAATTAAAGAAATGAGCACACCAGGTTTTCTTAGGTTTAAAGAAGAAAAGTGAAATTTATTAAACTTACTTAAACCCTAATAGGGTTAACGCTTATGGATACATGTCATACCCCAAGCTAGCATGCATACACGATACTCACATGCAAATAGAGACAGAAAAGAGAAGAAAAATAAAATGGAAAGGTTTGAGACAATCTGTGAAGAGGGTTTTTTTTTTTTACTGTGTTTTGAGCTCACTCGAACTCGCTTACCTACCTTGATTGTAGGTAGTCTTGCTTTTCGTTGGCGCCCAGTATTCTTCTTAAAACTTGTTCACGTAGGAGACTTTTCTCTCGGTGTTCATATTTCTTCAATGGTTTCCAAAGCTGGTAAGAGCGAGATGAGAGCAGATAGGAGAAAGGTGTTTTCGGTTTAGGAACAAACAGCTTTCTGAGTTCAAAATTCTGTGGCCAGTTCAAATTCAAAAAACCAACAGCCAGCCAGTCATGTGACTAAAGTGGTCTGACCACTTCTTATGTGTATTGGAGAAGCAAGGACTGGGTCCCTTGTTTCAACACTGCCTGCTAGCATGCAAATGTCTTTCCAGTCTTTCCTTGTGATAGGACCTCTTTTCTTCCCAGCCACAATTTTAAGTTTTAATGTTCATGTGGCAAAATAATGTGTGCCTCAGTCTTAGCAGGTAGGGGGCTTGCCTGACAATATCCACAATGGAACAATTGCAGACAAGAAGCCCCATTTCATGCATGCAGCTATTGCATCAGGAAGTGGATAAAAACAAAATGTTACACAGTTTGGCATGCCAAGGAAAGCTCCCCATAGAGAGCTATGCTGACTGTATGGAGGAAAGGATGTAAAGGGTGCCAAGCACCCAAAAAATCTGGCTGCAGTGGAGAAGAACGTTTGCAAGCCTGGGAAAATCTGCCAAGTTAACTACCTGTCATTTCCATTTAACAAATATATGGACAAAATATTCATGTTGCTAAATGTCTGTTGCAGCATCTGTGAACAAATCACCCAGGCAATCTCTTAGTTCTCTTTTAACTTCAAAAGCATGCCTGTACTTTTCTATCTCAAATTTAAAACTAGAACTGCTGTTGCACTTAAGTTAGTAAAAGTGTGCCCAGAAAGCAAGATTCTTATAAAACTCAGTTGCACGGTGCATGTTTGTTTACTTTGTTATGAACAGATGGGAAGTGGTGTGGGTGACTTCTACTTTTCACCTCTCAACTGACTGCAGATAGTGTTTCAAAAATAGTGTTTTAGTCCCTGAGTGTTTTAAAGGTCAAATAGACAGCAGATTTTCTCACAGGTTAAAAAAGAAAGATAAATATTTATTTTTACACAATAACCAAAAATATTCACGACTTCACCCACTCGCATTCACACACGTACTCACACGCAAGAAAAGATGGAGAGTAGGGGTGTAGCATGCAATTCAAGTTCAATTGTTGTAAAGGAGTTCGTTGTTTTAAAAAAGCTTTTCGAAGCTTTTTGGGAGGAAATATTTCAGCAGTGCAGGCCTGAATGTTCGTTGTCTTGAAAAGGATAAAGTGTCGTAGGCTCTTTGTGGTTAAGCCGCAGTCTGAAGTTGATGGTGGAAATTCTGGTTCACTTTCACAGATGGGGAGTTCCAAAGTCATCTTGTAATTTCCCTGCTGCAGTAGTTAAAAAAATGTTAACAGCAGGGCTTCTGCTTAGTTGGAACTATCTCACAGCTATTCTGGCTGGAAAAGACCTTCTCTGGATGTCTGCCTCTCTCTTTCCAGAGAAATACCTTTTAAGGTGGAAACTTGTCAGGTTGGGGTGTCAGTCAGGTGACTAAGAGCTCTCTCCCCTGGGGTGATTTATACAATGCTCCAGGATATGGGAAAATTGTTACATGATGGCATCTGAATGTGGTCCATTTTGATAAATAGGGGTTATTTCACACTTATGATTTTGGCTTGGCTTCAGAGTCAGTCTGCCGACAAAAGTCTTTGTTAGCTCAAATCCTGCAGATGGGTTTTGTTAGCATGGAATGGGCTGTTTTCCATTTCAATGTCCTTTCCCCAAATCTAATTCAGATGTGATAATGGGTTTCGTCTTCAACAGACAAACATATTTATTGACAGTATAGGAGGGGTCACCTGACCTCTACTCCATCTGGCCTGGAGCACACATGTTTTCATTTTTGTAGTTCAGTTCAATAGTTGACCTTACTTTCATAATTCCTCCAGTTCATTTCATATTTCATTACTGTTCCCTTCTTGAACATGACAACTTATACACATATTGGGATGCAGGATGGAGACTTAGGTGCCACTGTATGTGCTTCTTGGAATTTTGAAAAACTCAACATGATTTGTCTGTTCGTAGGAGAAAGCAACACATAACAGCAAAGAGAAAATCTATGCAACAGGACTTCATAAGAATAGACAGTAATGACGTAGATGGGAAAAGTGAAGATGGAGCTCAGGGTTAGTCGCATCCTTTTCTTGTGCTTTTTTGTTACTCAGTTGCTAGTTCAGTTTTATAATTTCTCGCTTTCCTGTAGGAGGTAAAGCACCACCAATGGTACAAAGCACCATCGTAACTGAGCAGATGAGCTCAACATTCAGCCCACCACACAGCTAAGCAATACAATTTTTAACAATATCTGGGGACGAGGTGGGAGGCGGGGGTGGGGAGGCCTATAAAATGGCGAGGGAAGATGGAGATGGCGTATCCTTGATCTTTCCACTGCCATGCCATATTGCCAGTGGTAGTGAAGTGGTGAATGGCCCTCCTGCCCAGAGGCCAATTGAGCTAATTAAGTGGCCAATTAAGGGCCTCTTCCCACTGCCACTGGCATTTTATATAGTGGGGGGGGGGTTCTCTGTCTTGTGGGGAAACCACCTAGTATACCCTGGTGGCCTCTCAGCAGGCTCAGGGCTGGGACCCTCCTATTTGAGCATTCTTTGGCCTACAGAGGGGGCCCCAGTGGCAATGGCTATGCCGCAGCAAGGGCGCTGCCTGCCCTCACCGACAATCCCCCTGCCCTCCTCGCTGAGGCCTGCCTGACAGGCCCCGATGTGCCCAGATCCCCTTGAGCTGGTTGTGAGGGTGCAGTCCATCCAAAATGCAGTCCCAGCAGTGGCCACCACTCCCAGTGACACTGCTGAGCTGCTGGCCCTCTGATTGACTGGCATCTCCTGGGGCTGGATGGCCGTCCTTAATAGGGATGGCTGCCCCTGTAGCAGCCAATTAATTGGCAAGATGTGGCCCGGGGTCTTGCAGACCATTGATGTGGGGTCGCAAACCTCCCTCAATTTCAGGCCCGTCGGCAGGACCCCCACCGTGATAACACAATCCAACCCTCAGTGCAAACCCATTTTCAGATCCAAACCATTAAAATTATATATTTCTTACCATCTTTGAAATGCATATTTTAGCTAATTTGTACATAATAAAAGGAAGTGATACACACAAAGTCAACTTTGCACACACATATTTAGGCAACTTGTCAAATTTCCTTGCAGCTTGAACAGCAGTTGTGGCATGACAATTGGCTTCAATGGCTCTGGCCTTAGGAGAGGAAGATAAAATCTGTGAAAGGTCTCACTCCTGATTGTGACCCTGTAACTCCAGCTGGAAAACATGCTTGTGAACACTGGGTAGGAACAGAATGAGGTTAAGCTGTGATACCTCCTATGATAAATAGCCCATTGAGGCACTGATGAGGTGTTATGAGATTTCCATTTTTGTAACTAAAGCAGGCAATTGGAATTTGATTTCGACCTGCCTGGAGATCGGAAGAAGAATCAGAGAAGTATTACCTCTCTGAAAAGAATCCTTGCTTTTGAAAAGCAAAAGCTTGTAAGTGGTATTCCTGCATTATTGAAAAAAACTCTGATTTTGCAAAAATCTTGCATCTTTAAAAGGAATTTTGCATTGAGTGTGAGAACTGACACCGGTTGCTACACCCCTGATGGAAGACCTATGCAAAGCCTTCTACTGTTGAAGATCTTTGAACACCTACCCATCACAGACTGTTCATCAACCTCGCCTGGAAAGACTTCAAGAGGCATCCAACTATTCGAATTTGGGACACCTCACCAAACCGAAGAACTTCCTTCCAGATCATGGAAGTCTAAGTTTTTTTTATTCCTTTTATTCCTATAAAACAGCTGTAAACCAAAATCCCTTTTTCCTGGTTAACTGCTTTTAGGATGTATGTGCATGTGCATGAGGGCTAGGAAAAAATAAGGAGCTTTAATATCTCAATTCTTATGTAGATTTACTTTATTATTGGTTAAGGCTTGGTTTTATAATAAATGGTTAATTTTGTTGTTGATGAAAGAAACTGTTTGGTGTGCTTTATTCTGGGCCAAATAGATTATTTAATTGACTGCTTCGATAAAAGGGAAAATTTATTGTTATGATGTGACCTGGGAAGAAGTGGGACTGAATTAACAGTGCACTCCTCCCGCCTCAGTCGTAACAGATGTAACGCGGGAAGAATGGTCATTTGAATGAGGGACTAGAGGTTGCCGACATCTATGTCGCCAGACCCCAGCAAGTGTTAGTGCATTCAGAAAAGGAGAGAAGAAAATAGGGGAGGGATTGGGAGAAAGAAATTGCAGCAAAAAAAACACATCAATCCTTCAATTTCTCAGACAAGAACTACTATCATCTTTTCTTTTCCACTTTAGTTTTACAGTTTGATAGACACAGGAAATAGCGGATTCTGAAAAGATTATAAATACAAGAAATGCTGGAAATACTCAGCAGGTTCTGAAGAAGGGTCACTGACCTGAAACGTTAACTCTGCTTCTCTCTCCACAGATGCTGTCAGCCCTGCTGAGTATTTCCAGCGTTTCTTGTTTTTATTTCAGATTTCCAGCATCTGCAGTATTTTGCTTTTATTATCTGAAAATATTATGTTTTTTTTTCAACCAATACATTGAACAGTCCTGTATCATAGACGTTTCTGAGTCTCTGCATCTAGCTCACTTTGTACCATGTGACAATAATTACATTGTTTGCAGCTATCATGCTGTTGAGTGTTGTCGGAGCTGCACTCATCCAGGCAAGTGGGAAGTATTCCATCACACTCCTGACTTGTGCTTTGTAGATGGTGGACAGGCTTTAGGGAGCCAGGAGGTGAGTTACTCGCCACAGAATTTGCAGCCTCTGACCTGCTTTTGTAGCTACAGTATTTATGTGGCCAGTATAATTAAGTTTCTGATAACACCCAGGATGTTGATGGTATAGGATTCAGCAAAGGTAACGCTATTGACTGTCAAGGGCAGATGGTTAGATTCTCTCTTCTAGGAGATGGTCATTGTTGCTATTGTGGACTAGGGCTGTTAAATGCTTCCTGTTAAAAAGCATGCATACAATATTTTCCAGTTTATTTCCCTTTTTCATAAATTGGCATATCACAATAATTTGTTTATTGAACCATTGTACCTGGCAACTCTGTGAATACCACGAATGATTGTAATTTTAGAAGTATATGCTATTTTATTTATAAACTAAATGTGGTTGTCAGTGCCTTGATTGCATAATATTTGCCATGGGTACAGGTTTTGTACTGTTTAAGCTGATTATTCCACCACATGCCTTTTCTAATATGATGCAATGTGGTGGAACTCCACAAGTAGATTTTTAGTCAGCTAGACTAATCAGAAACTTGTATTATAAGCAATGGAAAAAACTTCTGAGATACTTCAAACTTACTGATTTGCGGGGTTCTGTGCTAGGCAAGGTTAGCACGCTTTTAGGAACGAAATTTGTATCTCACACTAGGTTTACTAGAGCAAAGCCATGTTGGGTGTAAGGATCTTAAATAATAGGAGTTGCATCTGTTTCCAGATCATAAAACTATTCTTTACTTAGCACAAACTGGAATAAAGTTGTCAATTGTACATCAGGATTGGTTGGCGTGGAAAACACTGGTATAATAGGAGTACACTTTTTTATTCATTCATGGGATGTGAGCATCTCCAGCAAGGCCAGCATTTATTGCCCATCCCTAATTGCTCTCGAGAAGGTGGTGATGAGTCACCTTTCTGAATCACTGCAGTCCTTGCAGTTTAGGTACACCCACAGTGCTGTTGTTGAGGGAGTTCCAGGATTTTGACCAGCGACAGTGAAGGAATGGTGATATTTTTCCAAGTCAGAATGGTGTGTGACTTGAAGGGGAACTTGCAGGTTGTGGTATTCCCATGCACCTGCTGCCCTTGTTCTGCTAGGTTGTAGATTTTGTGCGGTTTGAAGGTGCTGTCAAAGAACATTTGGCGAGTTGCTACTGTGCATCTTGTGGCTAGTACACACTGCTGCCTCTGTGCACTGGTGGTGCAGGGAATGAATGTTTAAGATAGTGGATGGGGTGCTGATGAAGTGGGATTCTTTGTCCTGGATGGTGTCTAGCTTCTTGAGTGTTGTTTGAGCTGCACTCACCCAGGCAAGTGGGGAGTATTCCATCGCACTCCTGACTTGTGCCTTGTACATGGTGGACAGGCTTTGGGGAGTTAGGAGGTAGGTTATTCACTGCAAAATTCCTAGCCTCCGGCCTGCTCTTGTAGCCACCGTATTTATGTAGCTTGTCTAATTAAGTTTCTGGTAACCCTCAGGTTGTTGATAGTGGGGGATTCAGCAAAGGTAATGCCGTTGAATGACAAAGGGAGATGGTTCGATTCTCTCTTGTTAGAGATGGTCCATTGCCTGGCACTTAACATATAAACATAAGAAAATAAGAACATAACAAACATAAGAAATAGGATCAGGAGTCGACCATACAGCCTGTTGAGCCTGTTCTTGCATTCAGTACGATCATGGCTGATCTTGGGCTTCAACTCCACTTTCCTGCCTGCTCCCAATATTCGTGGATTCCCTGAGGGACCAAAAATCTGTCGATGACAGCCCTAAATATATTCAATGATGGTGCATCCAAAACCCTCTGGGGTAGAGAATCCAAAGATTCACAATACTTTGAGTCAAGAAAGTTCGTCCCTTGGCCTGATGGTAATGTTAGAGTAAGAGATATGCCAGGCCAGGCCATAGATTGTGGTGAAATACAATTTTGCTGCTGCTGATGGCCCATGGCACCTCATGAATGCCTGATTTTGAGCTGATCGATATGAACTGAATCTATCCCATTTATGATGGTAGCATGACGGTAGTGCCACACAACACAGTCAAGGATGTCCTCAGTGTGAAGATGGGACTTCATCTCCACAAAGACTGTGCGGTGTGTTAAATTCCAGAAAGCTTGTTGTGGAAGGGATGATGCTGGAGCCTATCTTTACGCTGTACAATAAATGTGAAACTGAGTAAAAGGATTACAAACATGTAGCTTCCCACTCAAAAACCTTTACCAGTCTCAGTAAATGTCTCCTTATTAGCGCTCAAGTAAGATCCCAGTTAACATCCTCCACCTGCATATAATTAAACACCTGATACACAATTAACAGATTACCTTTCTTTTATAATAAAACATGCTCAAACAACATTTCAAAATAGATCAAAATAAATTCCAGATCAGGTACAAAGTATTCCATTGCAAGATTCTCCTTCATTAGCACCCCTAACAATTTCTTTGTACTGGCATTTCTTTTTGTGAAACAATCGGATAGCTGATGACTTGCATCTACCCATTTAATTTTGGAGATTTCCTTTCTCTCCAGCATTTGTTTCAATCCAGCAAGGTCACTACATAATCTTTTCTCACTCACACTTTTTGTAGACTGTACATTGTCCCACAAAGAACGATTATCCACTTAATATTCAATAGGTATCTATCTTCAGTATGTCCCTCATTCACCTAAAATATTTGACAAATGGAACCCCATATGTACTACCTCCACAAGACACCGTGTTTCCACAGCTAAACTGCTTTAACGATCCTTTTTATTTTCTTAGCTTCCCAAGTTAAGGACAACATTTCCCATTTTCACCCATCAGATATATTATGAAACCATCTGTACTTGAATACCCATCAGCAGGATTAGAATGTGAAGCATCACTAAAAATTACTAGCTTCATGTTCTTTGGGTCACCTAAGGATTGGAACCTCAATACGTATGTTTCCAGATTTAAATTTTTAATGTTTTATTTGCCCTTAAAACATTCTCAACTTCCAGGTGTTTCATCATCATGCTTAACCCCAGCACATCAAAACTAGCATCAGGTCTAGTCTGAAAGCACAACCAGTTTAATTAAACCAATCAAGCTTCGCAATTGCTCCGCTTCTTCTTTAGATATATCATCATCTTTCTGTGATGACCGAGCACAATTAATCAAGATGTGAGTAACGCTCTGTAAATAGGATTGTTGATTTAAAGTTATTCCAGACTTTGGCTGGAATTTTACCCTAGTCCGATGGGAGTCGGCCATCAACTGAAAGGTCGGTGGTGAACCCGTTTTCTCCTCACCTGGGGATCCGACCCGTATTTTGCGGCTCCCCGGGCTTTAATTGCTCTGAGGCGGGACTTCCACCTGCTTGAGGTAGGAAGTCCTGCCTAATAGAGCTGCCGGCCAATCAGCAGGCCAGCAGCTCTTAATCCTAGCAGCGCCACCAGGAGTGGCGGCCACTGCTGGACTACAGCTCAGTGTGAAGGAAAGATGTCGGGGAGCCGGGAAGGCAGCTAAGTTTTGGTTGCCTCGCCGGGGATAATGGGTCGGGCCCTGGAGAGGCAAGGGTGGTCGACTGGGCGGAAGGGGGGTGTGTTCGGGATGTTTGTGGGAGTGGGTCGGGAAGGGCCCCTGGAGCCTCCCGCTCCATTTTACGCCACCCACCCCTCACCCGCCACCTTCCTGCTCTTTGGGGGGGGGGGGGGGGGTGTAAAATTCAGCCCTTAGTCTGCTTAATATCTAAACCAATATATTTAAAGGCCCCATAAGCCTGACTCCCAATCTTAATTTCTGCCCTAATCTTACTAATAACATATTTATCAAAATCTGCAGCACCGCCCCATAAGAAGTCATCAACGTGCATCATGAAGATGTCTGAAAGCTTCCCTTTTATGATACCAATAAAACATGGCATGATCTGCTTTTAGTTGAACACAACAGATTTCACCAAGAATTACCACATCCTGGAAGCATTGTTAAGGCCATAGATGCAGTTTCCATAGTTTTCCTTTTGCATCTGCTGCCTCTAAGTGGTTTGAGAAACACTTCTCTCTGAAAAGTCTCACCCTGCAGAAATGTGGCTGTTATGTCAATAGATCTACACTCCCATGAATATGTGGCCGAAAGAGCTAAAAATATTTTCAAGATTACTTTTCTAGATGTGGTGTGGGAGAATCAACTCTAACATTGGTATCATCCAGTCACTCTTCAAAACCCCTCACGACTAGCCCCACTTATGCCTTATAAATCCCTTTGGGGAGGGCTTTTTCAGTACAAATACAGCAATGTCAGAAGGTTGGCTGTCCCCTATCTAGTGCCTCAGAATAAACTCCAAACCCTCTGCAACTCTCTAATTCCTTATGTTTTGCTTCTCTTATTAGTTTATCCTCAAGTTTATTGGCAGGCTCCAAAACTTCACAGTCATGAGGTCTTCTGCTTTTAATTCTGTTCCCAGACTGCTCTCTAGCCTTTGTTTCGTTATGGAATCTGTTCAAACTGCGGCCTCTATTAGCACTTTGATGACTTTCGGGACTACTGCTCGAAGATCTCTCTCGTGCACTGTCAGAGGCTCTTTCTCCAATACGCGATCATTTTCTAAAGCAAGAGTCACTTCCAGACCCACTATTAGAACTTGCACTGCACTTTCTTACTCACTGCTCTTTCACCCCATTCTGCCAGTCCATGGACCTTGCTTTATGGCCATCATCTTGAACACTCAACCAATATTTAAACTTGCCAGTAGATTTTCCGGCACATTCCCCAATTGTTCATTCCTCCATTTATTTGACCCCTCTGGAATATATTTCACCCAAATACTTACTCAGGGCAATTGTCCCTTGGATGCAATAACTCTTTCTTGAGCGTCATGATTGCTCACATTACTATACAACCCTTGATCTACCTCATCACAAAACACATCAGCATTTGAGGTGCAAGGTGACTCGTTTCTTTCTATCAGCTGCTCAGATTCTGAGATTTTGTAATCAACTCTGATTAATCGTGAGGAATGAACCTTAACAGTTTGATTTCCATGCTTGATAACTACTGTCTTACCATCACAACCTATCGCCTTACCATTCCCTTCCATTCCCTATGACCCTCTCTTTTATAATACACTAAAACTACTGAATTAAATTTGGCCTCAGATGGCCTTATACTATGCCTCCGAGCCCTCTGAATTTTCTCAGAGACCTCAGCCTTGATGAAAGTCCATCTTCCTGCATGTAAAGCATTCAAATGTGCAGAAAAAATGGAACTAATTGTAGTACCTTCTAGAGCAGGAGGACAGTTGCACAGTACAGAAGGCAATTTGGGATTCCACCCATAGACCAATTGATAGGGACTATATCCTCTAACCACCTGAAGTGAATTCTTCGCATGAACCGCCCATGCCAGGGCAGTTGTCAACGTGCAGTTTGGTTGGTCAGCTAAGGTTTTATGCAGCATTTCATCAATCACTACATGATTCCTTTCACCGAGCCCATTGCTGAAAGGACTTTCAGCTGCAGTATTCATAACAATAACGTTCATGTTTTCACACATGTCTCTGAACTGGTCATTGGTAAATTCCTCTTCATTATCAGTCAGAAACATAGCTGGTGCCCCAAGTCCAGTCCCTATCCATTTCTCCATGCTATTTTGTCCTTGCTATTCATTATTGTAGACAGACTAAATCTAGTTGATAGGCCTATAAAATTTAGAATGAAAATATTCTTGTCTTTGTCCCTTATCTCTAAATCCATGGCAACTACCTCATTAAAGTCACATGGCGATGGAAGGTTTACAATAGGATGTGATGGCTTCCTCTGATACTTTTTACAGATTTCACACTTTTCACTAATCTATTCTATGATCCTCCTATACTCTTCATGAATCATACCTGCATCCTTTAGCAGGGTATTTAATCTCTGACAAGAAAGGTGAGCAAATTGTCTGTGTAACTTTAAGACAATTTGCTTTTTATCTCTCTGATTCTTAACACCTGATGCCATCAATACTTCTCTGACACTCTGACTAGAAACATCAGGTTTTGTTAAGGGGATACACTAATGCCCCGACTGGGTAAACTGCAAATTCGTGGACATTCCAAAAACAATTGCCTCATCATGCTCCAGAGAAAGTTTCATTTGTGCCTTTTTCATTGAACATTTACTCAACACTAAAGGTAGCTCACTAGAGACTACATCAGTATTAATAAAGTGGCTTACGCCAGCTATTTTACATGGAATTATTACTCTCTTCAGTGACTTCAGTTGTTGTCATCACCAAACTTAAGTTGGTAGTACTTTCATACTCCTTAACTTTGTGCAATCCTCACTGCTAAGTGAATCAAGATAACATTGTAACCAGTCAGTTCCACATATTGTTGATGTGCAAGCACTATCTAATAAATCTGCAACTAGCACATTTATCACAGGACTAAAACTCCTCGTGACTAGTACAATTTACTCAGATTCATTAGTATCTTCGTCTTCTGCCTCAGAATTATTTGTGTTATGTGTTATTTCAAGGACTCTGCCTCTCTGCTTTGGGCAGTTCATTGCATAATGATACTTTCATTCACACCTGAAGCACCTATTAACTGTTCTTTGGGCATTTCTGGAATTCATTTGCCTATGATTGCTGTTACAATTCTGTCTTCCTCTTTAATGGTCAGACCTGCTATTGGTGCTTTCATCCTCATTCCTCCTGTTATTAACTGTTCCATTGTAATTCTGCCTGCGTCCAATATCTGGACCATTTCGAAATCCAGTAAACACCGAGTCCTCCTTTCTTTGTGTCACCGCAGAATGCCCTGTTTGTTCTACCAGGCCTGCAGGAAATGACTGTTTCCGCAGGAATTTCTTTAACTCAGCAAACATCTGATCTAATGGGAGTCTTTTTCCAAGAACTGAACCCCAGTTAGAACCAGGAGCCTGCCCATATGTGACACCCTAACACAATCTAGCAATTTAAATGCTAGCACTGAACCAGGGACCTCAAAATTGAGTTTCCTCAATCTTCTATACAGCCTGGTAAAGTCCATGATATATTCCTCCATTGAATAACCATCTGTTTTCTGAAATCTATCAAAGTCATTCCATGCCTCGTATGCATTCAATAGGTCACCTTTCTTGTTAATTTCATCCAAGAATTCTCATAGAAGATCCAACCCTTCATCAGTATCTAACTGACAAGCATCCAGTTCACAAAACACTTTATTCTGATTTTACTTTTGGTCAGAAGTGACAATGCCAAGACCATACCTTGTTTCCTCTTACGTAGGGACATAACCCATGTCCACATATCCACTTCATTCTTCCACTGGTCATATGGTTCAGACTCAGAGAACATCGGAGGGTAATCATACCCTGATAATTTACACTTACTTTCTACCATGTGTTCCAGGATAGCCACTGAGATTTTAGTTTTCTATGTAAAGGAAAAAAATGCTAGTTTCCAACTTTCAACTTTAGGCAACCATCCTCTGCTACCATGTTAAATGCCAGAAAGCTTGTTGTGGAAGAATGATGCTGGAGCCTATCTTTTCTCAGTTTCACATTTATTGTACTGAGTGAAAGGATTACAAACATGAAGCTCCTCACTCAAAAATCTTTACCAGTCTCAGTAAGTGTCTGCTTATAAGAGCTCAAGCAAGATCCCAATTAATACCATCCACCTGAATGTAATTAAACAATTGCTACAAAATTAACACAGTGGTCACTCCTACTAATACTGTCATGGCCAGATGCAACTGCAACAAATAGATTGGCGAGGATGAGGTCAGGTAGTTTTGTCCCTTGTGTTGATTTTCTCATCAACTATCACAAGCCTAGCCTGGCAGATATATCCTTCAGAACGTGGCCACTGGTGGTGCCGTGGGCTACTCAGTGATGGACATTGAAGTCCCCCTTGCTTCCAAGTGATGTTTAACATGGAGGAATACTGATTTATCAGTTGAGTGCAGTAGGTGGTAATCATCAGTAGGCTTCCTTGCCCATGCCATGAGACATTACGGGGTTGGGAGGAAATGTTGAGGACGCCCAGGGTCAGTCCCTCCTGACTGTATACTACTGTGTCGGCACCTCTGGTGGGTCCATCCTGCTAGTCAGACAGAACATACCTAGGGCTGGTGATGTAGGAGTCTGGTAAAGAAGGTACGATTCTGTTAGTATGACCATATTAGGCTAGTCTGTGGGACAGCTCTCCCATTTTTGCACATGTTAGTAAGGAGGACTTTGCAGCGTCGACTAGACAGGGTGTGCCTTTGTTGTATCCAATGCCTAGGTGGATGCTAGGTAGTCCATCCAGTTTTATTCTTATTTGACTTTTCTGTAGCGGTTTGATACAACTGAGTGGCTTGCAAGGCCATCTCAAAGGGCACTGTCAGTCTAGGATCAGATCTAGATCAGACCAGGATAGCAGATTTCCTTCCTTAAAGGACATTCGTGAACTAGGTGGGTTTTTGTCACAATCCAGTAGTGTTACAGCCACCATTACTGTGACTAGCTTTTTATTCCAGAGTTATTTAATTAATTGAATTCAAATTTCCCAGCTGCTTGGTTGGGATTTAAACTCATGGCCGGAATTTTACATTGGGTGGGAGGTCCCGCCCACCCGCTGAAAAGTTGGTGGCGTGCCTGCCTTCACTGAGCCTGGGGAACCAGGCTGGGATTTTTCGCTCCCCAGGCCCTAAATTGGTCTTGGGCAGGACTTCCACCTTCTTGAGGCAGGAAGTCCTAACTAATGGAGCCACTGGCCAATCAGCAGGCTGGCGGCTTTTAGTCCCAGCAATGCCACCGGGTGCGGTGGCCACTGCTGCGATGATACCCAGCCATCGGAGGCGACAGGAAGAACGGCCCTAGAACTCAGGTAAGTTTATAGGACCTCACCGGAGACAATCGGCCAGGTCCCGGCGAGGCAAGGGCAGGTCGGCTGTGGGCGGGGGGAGGGAGGGGGTATGTGTTGTGCATTGGGGGCAATTGGGGCTTAGCGGGTGGCCCTCCATGGGGCACAGGGTGCCCGGTCAGGAGGGACCCCACTAGCTCGCAAGAAGGCTGCCTGGTTTACCAGGCAGGGTTCTTGAGACCTTTGCCGTCTGGTCGCCGAGGGTAAAATACCTACAGTGGTGGGAGGAGGCCCTTAAGTGGCAGTTAAATGGCCACTTAAGGGCTTTGATTGGCCTAGGGTGGACGGGCCATTTCTCACTGCTCCGCCCTGCGTAAAATTGCAGTGGGGGCAGGAGGGGGTTGGGATCGGCCACCACTATGCCTCCCACTCAATGTTATGCCCCCCCACCACCAGTCCGCTCATTGGGGGGCTGTAAAATTCCAGCCCATGTCTCCAAAGCATTAGTGCAGGCTTCTAGTAACATTACTGCTATGTTACCGTTCCTCCAGAGGAAAAGTAAAGAGCGTTTTACAATTGGACAATGCTATGGACTGAATTTTCACTCTGGGGCCAGGAAACAGGAGCCGGGGCTGTTTCCAAATCCAAAACCCACCCCCAAAGGGATCCTGTCACTGGTTCGAATTTTGACAGGGGCGCCCCCTTTATTGGCATAGTAACAGGTTCCCGATCTAATTAAAGGCGGTGTGAAATCTCTGTACAGGGTGGCGTTTGACTGTTACCTCTCCCAGGCAGGCAGGGAGGGCCAGTAAGCCTGCCTGGATCACTGGCACCCTGACCTGCTGCTGGGTGTCTGCTACCAGGCAGTTGAACTGCTCCCCCCCACCCCCCCCGTCACGCCAGAAAATTCCAGCCGGCCTCCCTTACTTACCCTTAATAAAGCTCTTAATAAGCCTAATTGGCTGCTCACCTCATGAGGACGGGTGGCCTTGCTGGGACCTGAGCCCACCTTGGTCAAAATGGCCAACACCGGGAACAGATTTGAGAAACCGGCACGCCGGCCCATTCCAATATTTTTGGGCCCTGTCCGCCTCCGTTCCTGACCTTGGTGGGGCCCAAAAATCCTGCCCTATATCTGAACAAGGAATAAGTCATAGTCGTTATGGCACAGAAGGAGGCCATTCAGCCCATCAAGTCCATGCCTGCTCTCTGTAGAGCAATCTAATCAGTCCCATTCCTTCGCTCCAATCCCAGAGCTCTGCAAGTTTATTTCCCTCAAGTGCCCATCAATTTCCTTTTGAAATCATTAATTATCTCCACTTCCACCAGCCCTGAAGGCAGTGAGTTCCAAGTCATTACCACTCGCTATGTAAAAACAATCTTCCTCACATACCCCTGCATCTCTTGCCCAAAATCTTAAATCTGTGTCTCCATTCTGACGCTAGGTTTTGAGATAGATTACAAAAAAAAGTCAAAATGCAAACATTTTTGAATATACTGTCTGTGGAAGCTGATGCGGAATAGTCTGAAAAAGATCCTGTAAAACGAATGCTGACTCTGTCTTTCTCATCTACATGAACAGTACAGTGTACATAATGCAATCACTAGCTAAAACATGCAGAAAGCAAACTGGCCTTCCCAAAGTCCCCAAGAGGTTTTTAGGCACAGTGAAAGCATTCATAGAAGAGATTCTGAGATTTTTTCAACGGATCTTTTGGACAATAATTACGCATTTCCACCATTATTTGACCCTTGTAAAAAAAAAGACTCTTCTCCCACTAAAGCGCTGGAACATTCAAGGATGAATGGGCTAATATCTTAAAGTACTCAGCGAGTGGAAGAAGAAGTAGATTAGATTCCGCGACACTATCAGAAACAGTTTTGCGAACAATTGCTCCTGAGAGGGATCAGGATATGACAAAAAAATGACACAGCTGATGATAGACTCTGGAGTGAACAAAGTAACGATAAAGATATTTTACTTTGCAGCATTGAGACACATCTGCACAAGTAATCCTCTTCCCTTCTGAAATTCTATTTATTCAGAGTCCACATTGTTAAGAATGACAGTCAACTATCGGGACTATTTTCTCATTTAACAGTTCCCATGTTAATACTATAAATGTTTCATTACATTACTTGATGGAACCAAAAGCTAATGCAATAATATCTTTCCTCAAAGTTAATTTTGTCATATGCCGTTTTGACTTCAGTGTTCTAATCTAGCTAGATCTTAAATTGAATGAACTTTATTAATTATGACATGGCAGCATGACAACAGGATAACAATCTTGAATTTAGGTTATCAGCATTTTAGTGTGTAAATAAATTCAACCAGCTTCTATAGCCTAACTAGGTATAAATTGTGGATATGGTTAGACTACTGAACTAAAATAAAAGCTCTGGTGTATTGGTCCTAACGTGTGCTAGAACATGTACACATATTGTACCTGTTTCAGTTGAACAAAATAAATAACAGCAATTCGCTGGTTCATTCCTCAGGGCAATGCTTTGACCAATCAGAGTCAAGCTGCCTGGTTTAAATTTCAAACAAAGCCTGGCAGTTAATTGTCAGTTACCATAAACTGGTGCATTCTCCATGGCAACGCCTCTACCAATCAGAGTTCACTTGCCAACCAATCAGCACTCTCTTCTCATGCAGTATAGGTTGTTGTTTTACTTTACATTGGTTATTCTTGCGGATTGTCCTGATGAGTGCAAGACGAAAAGCTTCGACAACATGTCTCTATTTTCAGCAATACATAATTATGTGTGAAATCTAAATTGCCAAATTTACTAGAAAACTGATTGCAACTGAAACATTTACAATACTTCAGCAGAACAGGAAGGATTAAATAATTTGGAGATGTGAACATTAAGTTCTTATGATACAAACTATCAGAAGAAATTTAGAAGCGATAATGCATTTAACTGAAGAATGCCTTGGCGGTTGGAATGTGAAGCTAATGATGGGGGTTAATATTGAAGCAACTCAATACAGTATCTCATGGTTTGAAGTAAATCATGGCAAGAAGATCAGAAGATTCCAGAGATTGCTTGTACTATATCACCGACATATGTGCATATCCTGACATACATGCATGACCGTGACCATTGGGAAGTAGTTCCACAGGTTCTGGATCAGCATGAAGACATCAGTTGCAAGGACACCTCCAGCCAATCTACACCATAGGGCTGGCAGTGACAATAACAGACAAGGTTATCTCCTCACTCAAACCTTTTGCCACTGCCTCCCTCGCAGCTTGCATTGGAATCATTTGCAGTAATAGCAAATGTATTCTGCATCTGTTCCAAGATCATGTCAGGACTGTACACAGTGTTCACCTTAGCCACCCACCCTGACATGCTTACTGCACTGAGATCTTCAGGGGAGGCTGTCCTGGAATACCAGAGAGGGAAATCTTATAAATTATTCAGAATTTTGCTAGCCCTTCAAGGCTATCCAAAATGCAATTCCCTGACACCCCCATCCCCACCCCCAATCCCTCTCGAGCTCCCAATGCCAAGACTAATGTGGACCAGGAGTTTGTCATGAGTAGGTTATTAAGGCCAACTTCAGGAAATTAAGCAATGTCAATCAAGTGCCATATTAGTAAGCACCAATCTCACTGCTCGATGGACTCATTACTTTAATGCCCATTTCATAGAATTAACACTTACCAGTTGATTCCATTCAAATCACTTCGTTGAGAAATGTAATTGTTCTGTATTTCACCATACAAACATATCTTACTTAAGTGTAAAGATAGCGAACAATTCTTCATGCTCCAGTTCATTTGCTCAGCTGTTTTTCTTTAGTGGTACCCCTAAAAGGAGTTTTTTTGCAGGGGCAGGGGCAGGGTCTGTGGGAGTGGTGGGGTTGTGGGCAGAGTTTACATTAATGTGGTTCTTTCATCAGTTTAGTTTTATTTTAAGAGAGCTTCCTTGCTGCAACCACTATGCTAGAGAAGACACCATGGACCAGTGGGATAGTTGTAACAAAGATATTCAGTAAAATATAGAAGGGAAAATTTAAAGTTAACTGACCTGTATCTGATCCCAAAAAGGTCACAGTACTTTTTTAATGATCAGCACACTCATTATCTTTCCATCCTAAGAAGGAATCACCTATAAATATAGAATGCGGTGTATGTGGCTCTTGGATGCTGTTACAAAATTCCATAGGTTGCTATGAGAGGATGCCAGATCATGCAAATTAGTCAAACAATATTTGTTTAGCATTTAAAAATGGAACTTCATGTAGCCAAATAAATTAGTCAGAAGAGTGCTTTAAGATGCCTAACCATAATGCCATGACATTGGCTCTAATAGCTAACGAAGGAAATTAGCTCTATATTTCTGTTATCCGAAGGAGATCTTCAGATGTACTTGTTTCTTTACATCAATGACTCACAATAAGTGCACACACCAGTAAACCATTAAGGGTTGGAATTATTGCCAAATATAAAGATGTTAATTATTGTAATTTTAGTACTCTATTACAGTTTTCATTTAATATTAACTTGAATTCTATTATAGACCTTAAAGAGGAGTATCTATGCTACTTCAGCCCACTCAGTTACCATTATTATAATTAGATTACACTTGCATGGAATAAATATGTTGATGTTCAGGTGCAGCAACAAAGCTGCAAGGGTTCGAGTGATGGATTTCACCCTAACAACATAAACACACCTTGTGAGATATTGACAAAGTAATCAGAGCTATTCAATCTCTGTGTTTTCTCCTTGCAACAACAATAAAAAATAAAGATGGATGAATTGTGTCTTTTTCTGTGACACAATATTGGGTTCTGATGTAAAAAATTTATCTTGTGTATACTTTGTGTTTGTCACCCTTCTTTACACTGTTAACTTTATCCTTTCCCACTCAAGGTGTACTCTCAAAATATTTTTCTCTGTATGACTTATTTCAAATATTCATGAAATTATCTTCCCACTGTAAGCTACATATGTTTGTGATAATGTTCAGTATAATGAATAATTTATTTGATTACTAATTGATTGACTGTCCATGTATCATCTAACCTTTATTTTTGATTGAAGTCACTTCTAGATGTGTATAGCAGTTATTTCTCTCCTTAAAAGAAAAACTTAAGAAATACATTACCAAATTAATATATTCATGAGAGGGGTGATAATAATATTGGTAAAATGTCTCTGGTTAAAAATTGTCTATTCCAGATCAATTCCAATTATACTGAAGTTTACAGATGGCGAAAGGGGAGGCCAGCACTAGAGATTCTTTGGCTATGACTGGATAGGTAAGAATGGAATGAAATGAGGGCAGATCCACTGAGCTGGACAATAAAGGAGAGTCATTGAAAGAGCATGTTGTGGTTGACCATACCAAAGCCTTCAGAAAGGTTGTGAATGATATGAGAGATAGTGTACCATGGTCAAAGTTACAAAAAAAGTATTTTTGTGACTTTGATTAGAGCCATTTGAGTTCTGTGACAAGGGCAAAAATGAGATTGAACAGATTCAAACATGGAGTTGTAGGGAAAATGGGCATGGATTTAGGAGGCAACAGTATATTCAAGCATTTTGGAGAAGATAAGGAAGGTTGGAAAGGGGCTGGTAGTTTTCAAGGACAGAACGACCCAGGTCCATTTATTTCCGGTGAGGTGATGAAAAGAGGGTTTGAAAGGTGAGAATGAGTAATACCTGAACAGAGGGAATCATCTACAATGCCAACTAAAAAAGGGGCCAGGAAATGACCAACCATTAGCAGTTTAAGTGGGAATGGGGATCAAGAGAGCAAGAAGTGTTTCTTTTGGAGAAGACAAGTGCAGAAGGGTATGAGGTGAGATGGCAAAGAAACTAGAGGCATTGGTTAAGAGCAGAAAAAAGGCAGAGTTTTGTGGGAGGTTTGGCTTGACTAGCAAGGGAATCCTTGGGATATGTGGCAGTGCCACCTAAACAAATGGTCTCAATATTAATAACAAAGTAGTATATGATGGAAGTGAGGGAACGGTTGAGCTCAGTTTCTATTTATGATGTTGCAAAACATGAGTTGACTCACTGTTGACTTTATCCAATATTTTGACTCAAATTCAGGAAAGCAGCAAAAACTTGAATGGTTACACGTGAAATATGTAAAACACAAATTAAATGTTAAACAATTTAAAAAATGATGCATGACAGAACTCTTAGGAAAATTTGACTATCATTGATAATTAATTGCCCCACTCTTAGCAATTATCCTTCTTGCTTGGGGGTCTGCACATTGACATTTAGCAGGGCAAAGCAGCCTATTAACACAGCACTATCGATGTTTGCTCTAATTTGTAGCTCTCCTGGCCTTCCAAACAGTGTATGACAAGAATTGTGTAAATAGAAGTAAAGAGTGAATTAAAACAGAAACAATGAATTCAAACAAAATAATTTGTAATAAAGAACTATGTCGTTTTTCCAATTCAAAAAAAGCATTTATATGAAACTATTAATATTTATACTGTTTAGCAACAACTTTTTATATACTTAGTAGTCGATTAAAGGGAGAATATTGACTTTTTTGTTTGCAAAGGTATTGTAAAATGGTATAAATTACGTTGAAAGGCAACATAACATCTTGTTCATGTGACATCATTACTACCATTGACAACACTTGCAATTTCAGTCATAATTTATCGAATCTGCAGTATTTAATGGTGCTTGATTCATGAGGATAGAAAGAAGAGAGGTGAATCTCTTTCCCTCCTACTTACGTCAATTGCACCAGTTAAGACAATGGTACAAAATCAATTTTTGGGGGGAGAAACATAAATGTTTGCGACACTGTATCACAATTAAAATGAAAAGCTCTCCTAATTATCCTATCTCCTGTCCTATTCAACAGAATGTGATAGTAGCAGTACTATCATCAAGCAATCAACCTCAGAATACGCAAAAAGATGTAATTGTGCTGTATTGATTGAGCCTACATGCAAAAGGCATATTTCTGCACTACTTCAATAGACTTCAAATTATTTGATAATCTACAAGATTATTGTGAAATGATTTATAAAGTTATAATTGCTGGAACACAAAAGTCCGAGTGTATCAAGCCTGTGTCCTCAGTACCTTGCTCTATGGCAGCGAGGCCTGGACGACGTATGTCAGCCAAGAGCGACGTCTCAATTCATTCCATCTTCGCTGCCTCAGGAGAATACTTGGCATCAGGTGGCAGGACCGTATCTCCAACACAGAAGTCCTCGAGGCAGCCAACATCCCCAGCTTATACACACTACTGAGTCAGCGGCGCTTGAGATGGCTTGGCCATGTGAGCCGCATGGAAGATGGCAGGATCCCCAAAACACATTGTACAGCGAGCTCGCCACTGGTATCAGACCCACAAGCCCTCCATGTCTCCGCTTCAAAGACGCCTGCAAACGCGACATGAAGTCCTGTGACATTGATCACAAGTCGTGGGAGTCAGTTGCCAGCGTTCGCCAGAGCTGGCGGGCAGTCATAAAGGCGGGGCTAAAGTGTGGCAAGTCGAAGAGACTTAGCAGTTGGCAGGAAAAAAGACAAAAGCGCAAGGGGAGAGCCAACTGTGTAACAGACCCGACAAGCAAATTTTTCTGCAGCACATGTGGAAGAGCCTGTCACTCTAGAATTGGCCTTTATAGCCACTCCAGGCGCTGCTCCACACACCACTGACCACCTCCAGGCACTTACCCATTGTCTCTCGAGATAAGGAGGCCAAAGAAAAATAAAATTGCTGGTGTCAGTTCTAATCAATCAGGAATATTTGTTCTCTGTACCGGAGCTGAATACACTCCTCGTGATCAGTAAAATAAAAGCAAAATACTGCAGATGCAGGAAATATGAAATAAAAACAGAAAGTACTGGAAATACTCAGCAGGTCAGACAGCATCTGTGGAGAGAAGCAGAGTTAATGTTTCAGGTCTGTGACCTTTCATCAGAACTGGCAAAGATTGGAAAATAATTAGGTTTTAAGTGAATGAAGGGGGTGGGGGGTGGGGTTGGGGGTGGTGGGGAAGAGTACAGGAGGGAAGGTGTGGGATAGGGCAGAGGGAAGGAGAGATTAAATAACAAAACTGTCCTGAGACAAAGGCAAAGAGTGTGTTCATGCTTGTGGCGAAAGACAAAGCATTAATTAAGAGAGAGTGTTAATAGTGGAATAATGAGCAACTTTGTTTACATGAAAAACAGGCACATGGTTAAAAAATAAAATAAAATAAAATAAAAAATATAAAAATATAAAAAAGGTCAGTCATGCTCTGAACTCAATGTTCAGTCCACAAGGCTGTAGAGTGCCTAATTGAAAGATCAGGTACTGTTCCTCAAGCTTGCGTTGATGTTCGCTGGAACATTGGAGCAGGCCAAAGACAGAAATGTTGGCCTGAGAGCAAAGGGGGTGGGGTTGTTGAAATGTCAAGTGATCGGAGGCTCAGGGTCATGCTTTCGGACTGAGCGAGGGGTGTTCCACAAAGCTGTCACCCAATCTGTGTTTGGTCTCCCCAATATAGAGGTGGCCGCATTGTGAGCAGTGAATATCATCTACTAAATTGAAGGAAGTACAAGTAAATCACTACTTCACCTGGAAGGAGTGTTTGGGACCTTGGATGGTGAGGAGAGAGGAGGTAGAAGGGCAGGTATTACATCTCCTGTGATTGCATGGGAAGGTGCCGTGGGAAGGGGACAAGGTGTCAGGGGTGATGGAGAAGTGGACCAGGGTGTCGCGGAGGGAACGATCCCTTTGGAAATCTGACAGGGGAGGGGAAGGGAAGATGTGTTTGGTGGTGGCATCATGCTGAAGGTGGCAGAAATGGCAGTGGATGATCCTTTGGATATGGAGGCTGGTGGGGTGGAAAGTGAGGACAAGGGGAACCCTGTCACGGTTCTGGGAGGGAGGGGAAGGGGTGAGGGCAGAAGTGCGAGAAATGGGTTAGACACGGTCGAGGGCCCTGTCAACCATAGTGGGGGGGAATCCTTGGTCGAGGAAAAAGGAAGACATGTCAGAAGCGCTGTTTTGGAAGGTTGCATCATCAGAACAGATGCGTCAGAGACGGAGAAACTGGGAGAATGGGATGGGGTCCTTACAGGAAACAGGGTGTGAGGAAGTGTAGTCATGGTAGCCGTGGGAGTTGGTGAACTTATAATGAATATTAGTAGACAGCCTATCCCCACAAATGGAGATAGAGACGTCGAGGAAGGGAAAGGAAATGTTGGAAATAGATCATGTAAAGGTGAGAGAAGGGTGGAAATTGGAAGCAAAGTTGATGATGTTTTCCAGTTCGGGGCAAGAGCAGTAAGTAGCATTGATACAGTCATCAATGTACCGAGAAAGAGGTAAGGGAGGGGGCCTGAGTAGGCTAGAACAAGGAATGTTCAACATATCCCACAAAAAGACAGGCATAACTAGGACCCATGCAGTTAGCAGAAGACCCCACAACTCTACACTGAGCTAGGCAACAGACAGGACCCTGGAGGTGTTGAAACTTTGGAAATACAGCAGGCAATTTGCCAGGAGATCGGAGCTTTCACCTAATCTGGAAGTGGTTCAAAATTTGAAAAGCAGTAGCTGAAGCCATTACTGTTTTAATTTTCCTGATTTGTTTTGCTTTGTGGGTGAAAAGAGAGAGAAGAACTCAATAACGCCACTGGATGTCCACGGCACAGTGAGAAAGTCTGGTTGCAGCAGCTGCTGGTACTGCCAGCTGCAGCCCTCTTAAAATACACTGCTCTCTGAGTTTAAAAAAATGCTCTTTGAATTTTAAAAAATGATGTCGTCTCACTCTTAAAAGGGGCAAGCCTACAGCAAATGAATCTGTCTAAACAAGAAAAAAAGTGTGCCTATGAAAAAGAAAACTTGTAAGAAGTCCTATATTTATAAAAAAGCCAGATCATTTAGACAATGGCTTTCAGATATCCTGTTGTAGATTGGAAGGCACTGGACATAGCTTCTGAATTTAAACGATTCCAACAATGAATGGAACTGTGTTTCAAGGATTGAGAAGTAACAGAACCAGAGAAACAAGCTACCAAAATTAAGATCACACTGGGCAATGAGGGCCAGCAATGGACCAATATATCAGGATTGTCAGCTGAGGATCAGGAGGACTGTAGCAAGCTGTGGACATTCCTGGAACAGCAATTGAAGGTAAAGGTAAATTTCCGAGCACATAAGTTTGAGCTTATGATCTACCAGCAAAGGTAAGATGAGTCCATTGACAAGTTTGTTGCAAGGTGCCGAGACAAAGCTCAAGAATGCGACTTCACAGATATCGAATTGGCAGAATGGGTTATAGAGCTCGTAATTGCATCTACCTCAATAAAGGCCTTTCAAAAATACCTGTTACAAAAGAAGAAAGGACACAGCATAGACGCACTACATAATGATGGAAGGAAATTTGAAGCCATCATGTCTGGACACAAACAGCTACAAGTGTTTGGGATGGTTCCATCAATCGGTGTGGTAACCAAGGCTCAGAAGTTTGCTAAGCCTTGTGGCAAATGTAGTCTGACTCACCCAATTCGCAGTTGTCTGGCGTTGAAGGACCAGTGCAAAACTTGTGGCTTGTGAGGACATTGGGCAAGGCCGAGCTCAGATACAGCACACAGGAATGGTGCCAGAGAAAATGACAAACACAACAAAAGGTACCTCAACACACAACAAAAGCCCAAGCAGGTACATCAGATCAGCAGAGAGACAGATTGTTGGAAGGATACGGGTGAACACTGCACTTGTGCAAACAGTGAGCAAGCATTTCACATAGTTAATTTGGATCAACATGTCAATGCTGTTACGCAATCTGAAGTATTTGCCATGATTGAGATTATATGCCCACAGAAGTGCGGAAAGCATAAGTTCAGAGTAAAAATTGACACCGGAGCTAGTGTAAATATTCTGCTCATCTGTATACTGAAGGACATGTGCTTAAAGAAATGGGAATCTATGGTTCGACCCACCACAGCTAGTCTGACTACCTACAATGGTTCTCCAAACAAGGGCATTGGAACAATAACCTTGCAGAGCAGCTGTGGGAGCTCTGAATGGCTACAACAAATGTTTTACATTGTAAAATCAAATGTGAAACCTTAGCTCTGGTGTTCGGTATCATTAGGTTTCTCAACTAGTTGTTTAGAAAATATTTTACCATGGAGACTGACCACTAGCCATTTGAAGCCAAATGATGCAAACCACTCACAAATGCTCCTCCGCAGTTGCAGAGACTTTTGGTGAAGGTCCAGAGCTACGACTGTGATGGCTGATATAAACCAGGCAGCAAAATGGTCACATCGGACACTCTGAGCAGGTTGCTAGATTTGCCTGTCCACGGTTTGAATACTGAAATTGAGGATGTTCCGAAGATCGATCTCATGAGTTTTGGACCCCACAAATGTGAGCAACTAAACGATGAGAAGTGACCCTACCATATTGTTGTTGTGGAATAAAAACAAAATATTGCTGATGCTGGGAATCTGAAATAAAAATAAGAAATGCTGGAAATACTCAGCAGGTCTGGCAGCATCTGTGGGTAGAGAAGCAGAGTTAATGTTTCAGGTCAGTGACCCTTCATCAGAACTGGCAGGTATTAGAAATGTAATAGGTTTTAAGCAAATAAAGCAGGGGTGGGGCAAGAGATAACCAAAGAGAAGGTGTTGATAGGACAAGGTCACAGAGAATAACTGACCAGAAGGTCATGGAGCAAAGGCAAACGGTATGTTAATGGTGTGATGAAAAACAAAGCATTAGTGCAGTGCCATAAGCCTTCTTTTTTTTCCTTATCCAATCCTCTATATCCCTTGACATCCAGGGTTCCCTGGACTTGTTGGTCCTACCCTTCACCTTTACGGGAACATGCTGGCCCTGAACTCTCACTATTTCCTTTTTGAATGACTCCCACTGATCTGATGTAGACTTTTCTACAAGTAGCTGCTCCCAGTCCACTTTGACCAGATCTTGTTTTATCATATTGAAATCGGCCTTCCCCCAATTCAGTACTTTGATTTCCAGTCCCTCTTTGTTCTTTTCCATAACTATCTTAAATCTTACAGAGTTATGGTCACTATCCCCGAAATGCTCCCCCACTGACACTTCTACCACTTGTCTGGCTTCATTCCCTAGGAGTAGGTCCAGTACCGTCCTTTCTCTTGTAGGACTTTCTACGTGCTGGCTCAAAAAGCTCTCCTGTATGCACTTTAAGAATTTAGTCCCCTTAAAGCTTTTTGCACTAAGACTATCCCAGTTGATATTTGGGAAGTTGAAATCCCCTACTATTATCACCCTATTATTTTTACACCTCTCTGAGATTTGCCTACATATCTGTTCCTCTATCTCTCCCTGACTGTTTGGAGGCCTGTAGTACACTCCCAGCCAAGTGATTGCCCCCTTTTTGTTTTTAAGTTCGACCTATATGGTCTCATTTGAGGAACCTTCTAAGATATCATCCCTCCTTATTGCAGTAATTGACTCTTTCATAAACATTGCAATGCCACCTCCTCTTTTACACCCTCCCCTGTCACGCCTGAAGATTCTATACCCTGGAATATTGAGCTGCCAGTCCTGCCCTTCCCTCAAGCATATCCCTGTGATAGCAATAATATCAGATTCCCATGTGTTAATCAATGCCCTTACTAGTAAGACTCTTTGCATTAAAATAGATGCAATCCAGCCTTGCATTGTTCGCATGTGCCTTAACAGGTCTATATTTTCTCTGCCTTCCAGACTGACTCAGTTTCTCTTCTATATTTAACTGTGCATCACCCCTTACTGTACCTCCACTCTGTATCCCATTCCCCTGCCAAATTAGTTTAACCCCCCCACTACCAACAGCACCAGCAAACCTCCAAGCAAGGATGTTAGCCCCGTTCTGGTTCAGGTGCAACCCGTCCAACTTGTACAGGTCCCACCTTTGCCAGAAACAGTCCCAGTGATCCAGGAAACTAAAGCCCTCCCTCCTGCACCATCTTTTCAGCCACGCATTCATCTGCTCTATCCTCCTATTCCTATACTCACTCGCATGTGGCACTGGGAGTAATCCAGAGATTACAACCTTTGAGGTCCTGCTTTTTAATCTGCTGCCTAGCTCCCTAAATTCTTGTTGCAGGACCTCATCCCTCTTTCTACCTATGTCGTTGGTACCAATGTGTACCACGACCTCTGACTTTTCACCCTCCCCCTTCAGAATGTCCTGCAGCCGTTCCGTAACATCCTTGACCCTAGCACCAGGGAGAGAACATACCATCCTGCAGTCATGTTTGAGGCCACAGAATGTCACTGGAGGAAGTCATGTCATGACCCACATGACCAGGGAGTTGTGGGTGTAGCCCAACAGGGTGAGTTGTGTTTAGATGTGGCTCGTGCAGTAACTGTGTATATATGTTCCAGTGAAGTTTTAATAAAACCCAAGCTTTCTTTGGATATTACTTGTAGTCCTGTGACAATAGTTCACATACCAAAAGGACAATTAATATTATTTTAAGTACTGGTCCAGATTTATCTTATTTATGCCATTTAATATCTTATTTCATTCTACAAGGTCCACTCTCAATCACATCCGTTCAAAACTACAAAGCCTTAACTTCTCCAGTCCATTGTCTAAACTCAATCCATTAACACTGGAGATCAGTTTTGTGGCTTTTCTCTCTATGATGTCCTCAGGACAAGAGTGAGGTTTTGCCGAGTTTGGTATAGAATATGAGCCAGGACTTAGATACCTACAGGATACAATGCCAGGCAGTCACAAGCCTGACAGTACCTCAAGAGCAGAAGGGTATCTCAGCACTGAGCCTTAATGATACTCTATTGTTTCTGTTTATGCTGGTTTACTGGGTTCAATTTCTATATCTGATTTAACTCTGAGCAATGCAGATATCACACTGTGTTAAATAACCAACTGGTTTATTAACAAGACTTTAACTTAAGAAGTTCTTACACAATTTAAGTACATGTCTTGACAGCCATGTGCTCTGTGTGGAAGCTTCCAAAAATCTCCCACAGTTCCACTCTTACTCAGCAGCTCCACCCAAAGGCCCAAGCAATCAAAAACAGTGAACACAGACCAATGCCATCAAACGCAGATCAATCAAACACCATTTTTTTCCCCCTTTTGACTAAAGGTATTATTTTCTAAATTTAAACATATACATCAAGTTATTTCTTGGTGTTCAACTTGTCTGTTTTCTCTAAGTACAGAAACAGTCTTTGAGATAGGAAGGTCTCTTTGGTCTTTGATTAGATTTACGAATTTAAGGTTGTGGATCTGTTTGATCAGCTTGATGAGGCAGATGATCAATATCACTCATAAGAAAAGGAAATGTATCCTCATAACCACTATCCTCAAAATATCCTGGTCTGCTCCCTATCAAATAACTCGCATTCCACCTGCTGTTGTCAGCCAACAGATAAGCATTTGTACCGAGTAACCATTTAATCTGCTTTGGACCTGATACTGATGAAGTAGGTTTGTGGTCACGATCTGGTCATTTTGATTCAAACCCAATCTCCAACTTTAAACTGTGGTTCCCTTGCGCCTGTACGTTTGTCAAAGTATGCTTTTGTTTTATCTTATCACTTTGCGATTTCATCTGCTTTCACTCTGACATCCTCGTTAACTGGTAGTGGTGGCTTAAGAATTGTCAGTGGTATGCGAAAGTTATGATCTATCATAAGTTCGGCTGGTGTCTTGCTGGTCAGAAACTGTGGGGTGGATCAGTATGTGCAGAGTTGGATGTGAATGGGTTGTTCGAATGTTCTCCCTCTGACATACTAACTTTCAGACTTTCCTTTATCACCATGTTGAACCGTTCAACGCCACCATTCGATTATGGGTTGTAGTGTGACGTCAGCTGGTGATGGATGCCGTAACTGGCTAGGAATTCTGTGAATTGACTTGAAACAAACTGTGGTCCATTGTCTGTAGTCATGGTCTCCGGCAAACCCCATTTTGTAAATAACTTGTCCAGAATGTCGATGACTGTCGTGGTTGTAATGGAACTTCTTGTAGCAATCTCCGGCCATTTGCTATGTAGATTGTGAACAACAAACAAAAAACATTTATTCCAAGGGGCTGCTTGCACTTTTTCAAAAATATCAACTTGAAGTTGTTGCCTTGGTTTTGTTGGCCATGGGGATGGTTGTAGAGATGCTACTGGTTCAATAGATTTTTCACTGAGTGCACAAGCTATGCAGTTCCTAATGAATTCCTCTATGCAGCGATCTATTCCTGACCACCAGACTGCTTCATGGGATTGCTGTTGCATCTTTACAACGCCCGGATGTCCTTCATGGACAAGATGCAATACATGTTGCTGTAGTGCTTTTGGAATAACTGCCCGAGTGCCACGTGCAATACAGTTATCGCCAAATAGTGCGAGTTCTTTGCGTACTCTGTAAAACAGAATTAGTTCTTCCTCTATATCACTAGGCCACTCAGATTTGAGGTATTGACTTACTTGCTGCAATACGTTGTCTGCTGCTGACTGTCTCCAACTCCTCTCGTGTAACAAGACTCACGGTTGTGTGCGAAATCACTGTGATCACGTAGTCTTCAACGTGGCAAGTTGCTGTGCTGTTGCTAACACTATCTGCGACAGTATTATGGCTAAGCATATCCGCTACTCGGTTACGTGAACCCGCAAGGTTCTTGACCTCGAAATTATACTGATGAAGACAATCTGACAATCTGTAGATGTGTAGAGGTCGATGACCTGATCCTGACATAGCTAATAATGTAGTCAACGCTTGGTGATTGGTGCAAAGAGTAAACTTTCTACGAAGAAGACACATATGCCAATGTCCACATGCATAGCTTCCCGCTCTCCAGTAAAATATTTACGTTCAGTATCTGACAATGGGTGTAATGCATAAGCTATTGGTCGTTCGCATCCATCAATGGACTGTTAGAGCATGGCACCAATTGCAGTTCCCGACGCATCTGTCGTGACAAACGTTTCTGCCTATGGGCTGAAATGCGCAAGGACTGGTGGAGACGCTATCTTCGCCTTTAATGTTTCAAATGCTGATTGCTGTGTGACAGTCCAATCTCAGTGAGCCTCTTTATGAAGTAGCTTCTGCAGAGGCTCTGCAATCACTGAGTAATAAGGAATGAATTTATGATAGAAGTTGGTTGTACCTAGAAACACTGCCAATTCTTTCACATTGAACGGCGTTGGAAGTGCATGAAGGGCCTTGACATTGTCGTGTGTAGGCTTTACTCCAGATGCTGTCACTCTGTAACCTAGAAAATCAATCTCGGGTGCTGCAAATATACATTTGTCCTTGTTGAGTGTCAAATTGTGTTTTACATGTCGAGTAGCACTGCTGATAATCGTTGATCATGTTCAGCTTTGTCCCATCCATGGACAACGACATCGTCAAGTAGGTTGAGCATCCCCTCAACATCTGACAAGACTGAAGACACTATCTTCGGGAATGCCCTAGGTGCTGAACTTAATCCATATGGCATTCTTCAGTACTGAAACATACCGTCAAGAGTAACAAAAGCTGTGAGATATCGGCTTTGTTCTTCTAGAGGTATCTGAAGATAACTCCCTTGCATATCAAGCTTTGTGAAGACTGTGGAGTCATGAAATGATGCTGACAGTTCTTGAATTGTAGGAAGTGGGTACTAGCTTTGTTGACTGCCTTTAGGTCAATGCATAGTCGAAGTTCACCATGTTTTCATCGTGCAATGACTAGATTTGATATCCACGCAATGAGTCAATTCATTCAATGATACTGTCTACTTCTAGTCATTTCAGCTCCTGTGTCACTTCAGCATGGATTGCAAACAGCAGCCATCTCAAACTTTGTGAAACTGGTCGAATTGATGTGTTGATGTGAACATGACAGTACCTTTTGATCTCCCCAATAAGGAAGGATACAGGCATGTATAATCTGCGTTATCAATCCCATTAATGTATGCTCTGGTGAGGGTCAGCGAGTTTGAATCCAAGCCTTCTGAAAAGGTTTACCTCCATGTAGCCTTTAGCTATGTGGAAAGTGAAGCTGTCTTGAGTGATGTTTTTGTAGCATACTGGAACTGTGATCATCCCCGAAAGTGGAATGATAATGTTATTGTAAGTGTGAAGAGTGTCTGTTGCAGAAGTGAGGGAGAATTATGAAAAATACTGATGGTAGAGTTTGTCACTCAAGATAGATACTTACCTGCCAACATCGATAAGAAGTGACACTGAAATGCCTGCCATCTCTACTGAGCACTCCTTAAAGTGACCTGGTGCTTTACTTTTAGTGATGGAATATATATGTTGTACCTCACCCTCAGGAAGAGACTCTTCTATGTGTCAAGGCGATGAAGTCTTTTCCTTCAATGACTTGCACATCTTCGCAAAATGTTTCCACTTTGAACATGAGTTACACTTTTCTCCTCAAGCTGGACATGGCATTGTAACTTGATGAGGATTTCTGCAATTTGGGCACAGTTTTGAAGGTAACTGACCATGATGGGGCACATTTTGATGAGGTAGCTGAGGTTTTCTTGTCCTGAACCCTTGCATTGAAGCTGGTTGGGCAAGCTGTGTCTGCATCCCTGAGTCTAAGGGTGCATGTGTGTGTAACTTCTTTGAATCTAACATGGCAGATTCGATCTGAACTGCTAAGGTTATGGCTTTTTCCAAGGTTAAATCGTCATCCTCCATGAGAAGAAGTTCCCTATTTCGTGGAATTGAAATCTTTTCAATTAATTGGTCACAGATTAATTCGTTGGTTAGTGTTCTAAATTTACATTTTGACACCAATTGCTGCAATGATGTCATGTATTGTTTAATGGACTCACCATGTTCCTGGGATCTTTGTCAGAATGTGTATTGCTCTCTCATCATGCTTTTCTTTGGCCAGAAGTATTTTCCAAGAACACTCACTGCCTTGTCGAACATAGACGTATCTTCTATGAGCTGCTCGAAGACTCGCTGTCCTTCTGCTCCTAAGCAATGTACGAGTATTGCTTTCTTACAGTTTGCTGCTATAGCTGGGCTGTCCATCCTCATAATAAGCAAGGAGATTTTGAACCCCAAAATCCATCACTCCCAACCCAAAGGAGGATTTCCTGGTGTCAGAAGGAAATGTTCAGGAACTGGTAACATTAGATTTTGTTCACTCATCTTCATCGCCAAGATTTTGTTTTGTTTATGCTGGGTTACTGGATTTAATTTCGATATCTGATTTAACTCTGAGCAATGCAGATATCACACTGTGTTAAATAACCAACTGGTTTATTAACAAGACTTTAACTTAAGAGTTCCTTACATGATTTAAGTACATGTCTTGAGAGCCATGTGTTCTGTGTGGAAGCTTCCAGAAATCTCCCACAGTTCCACTCTTGCTCAGCAGCTCCACCTGGAGGCCCAAGCAATCAAAAACAGTGGGCACAGACCAATACCATCAAACACAGATCAAACAAACACTATAACTATGTAATTTAACATCTCCCCATTCAGTTAGTCACTTAGTCAATTTTAGAATTTATTCACTAAGTTTATCAGTTCTAATATATTTTAAATTGAATAAATAAATGCAAGTTCTTTCTTATTTCTAATATTTAGATTATTTGGCAAACTTAGATCCTAAATTGCATAATTAATTTACCAATCACTCTAATAAATTTCAAATGCAATGACATTAGCACTCTAGGAACACATTTTGTAAATTAGGTTGACCAACCATGTGTGCATCTTTGTCCCAGGAACATAGTTTGAAGCAAACTTTAATAAACTGTCACATTTCTAGTCAACATTTAACAATATTTATAGTAAAGGTAGTACTAATGGTAACTACATGGTGCCAACCCTACCCTCAACAGTAGAAGGTTGAAATTTTGCTGATGTGCTCACAAAACCAAATGTTTGTGGCTTGATTTGCTGTGTGTGATGGTGTTGGTCGAGTTATTAGTTTTTTCACAAGTAAGGAATTAAGTGCTATTTTTGGCAGGGTGATTGTATTTGAAGCAAATGTTAAGGTGGAACAGGTGCCTCAAGCAGAGAACAACACATTCAAAGCACGGACAAAAAATCTGGGAACATACACGTTCCAGAGTTAGGAACACCGAAAATAAAAATTAGGACCAGTTTCCATATTTATAAAAAAGCGAAAGAAAAAAACTGGCAACCAGAATCTGGTCACAATTGTAGTATAATGTGATATAGGGCTGTTATTGGGGCAGAATATGTAAATAGTCTGTAAGCATCATCACAGGAAGTGATGCAATAGAACTTGTACAGAACCTCATGTAGAGTGTAAGTGTAAACCACATGCAGAAATAAACTCTTGTTCCTGTAGCCATCAGTCTCACAGATACTTTGTGCTAAGCCTTATAGTGAGCAGAATATTACAACAATCACAGCTTGAGAGAAAGTGAAGAGGTCAGAAGGTGGGCTTAGTTATGGAAATTTTTGCCATGTTACAGAAAAGTTAAATAAAACTTAGCTTATGCATAATTTCCACATTGTGTGCATGGGCATCCAGAAGACTGGGAGCTGGCTGAAATGGTTCATAAGCTACTGCACTCCTCTGGTCTGTACACATTATGGCAGTGCACATTAAAAAATGCAAAAATATGCACAGAACAGTTTCTGTGATGATGGCAATTTCAAAGTTGAAGTTTGGTAGACCTTCACATGCCTGTATTGGTACCCTTTTGTTATGGCAGCTATACATATAAGTTTTAACACAGGGTTGTCCAACCTTTTCATGTGGGGAGGGGGTGTGGGGAGGGGGGGCACATTACAACTTTTGTCCAAGATAGGGGGCTGGTGAGCAAATTTCAGAAAGATAAAGAAATCAGAAATTTATTTTACTATTAATCAAAACAACAACAAACGTGCATTTGTGTGAATAAGCTTTAAATGAGAAGACTAAGCTATTAACTTACTTTCTTGTCATTATGTTGAACACTGATTTCGTGAGATACCTGGCATTGCTTTTACTTGCAGAAGTAGACAATGTCTGCCCACACGCCTGAAGTAGTGGTGAGTAGTATTCTGGATAGATGTCCATCTGTCAGGAGGGATTTTGGTCGCACTCTCTCCCCTCTCTCTCCTTCTCTCTCTCCTTCTCTCTCTATCTTTCTCTCTGTGTCTGTCTCTCTCCTTCTGTCTCTGTCCCTCCTGACTCTGTCTCTCTCTTTCTCTCTCTCTCTGTCTCTCTCCCCCTCCCTCTCTGTCTCTGTTTCTCCCTCCCTCTCTCTGTGTGTCCCTGTCCCTCTCTCCCCTTCCCTCTATGTCTCTGTTTCTCCCTATCTCTGCCACTCTCTCTGTGTTTTTGTCTCTCTCTCTCTCTGTCTCTGTCTCTCCCTCCTCCCTCTGTGATCCCCCTCCTCTCTGTGACCCCCCACCCCACCTCTGATCTTGGGGCCCGGTTACCCCAGCACCGTATTCTTGGTTACCCCAGCACCCTGCTCCCAGGGCATTACTCCAGCACCCTGCTCCCAGGGCCCAGTTAGCCCAGCACCCTGCTGCCAGGGCCCAGTTACCCCAGCACCCTGCTCCCAGGGCCTGTGCCTGCACCCTGCCACCTCCTCAGTGATAGTGATGGAGATAAAGAGCCCGGTGCCCGAGGCCCAGGCCGGGTTCGTATGCAGGCAGAGTCAGTGCTAGGCCTATGGCCTGAGCTCAAGGCCGGGAAGGCTTCAATGGGAATGGAGTTCAGTTGGGAAGTGCCAGCACACATGCAGTTCAGCCTAGGCATCACCATCTTACTAAAGGAACGAGAACATAAAGTACTGAAGAGCCTCCACCATCTTGGTAAAGGAGGACATGCACAGTGAGATGTCTCTGCTATGTCAGTAAAGGAGCTGCAGCTGTTGTCAGCCACAGAAAGTTTTGGTGGGCCAGATGAAGCCAATGGTGGAGTTCCAGCAGAAATTTCTCATCCTCAGGCCTGATGGTAACCTTTAGTGGGCTGGCTTCTGGCCCGTGGGCTGTATGTTGGACAAGCCTGTTTTAACAGAATACTGTAGTATACAACCACTGGTTCTCCATTTGTGCTCTAAACATATGATTGAATTACTGTATAAAGAAAATGTTATTTAGTACTGTAAACCTCTAAATAGTATGAGAAAGGTACAATGTATGAGAGAGAGTTGGGAAAGTGAGGAGCACCATGGGAGCAGTCCCAAAGATTTAAACTGAAGTGCAGCAGAGCAGCAGACAATGGTGAATGACAAAAGGGGAAAAAAAAATCACAAAATGACGTCACAGCACAAGAAGAGGCAGCAGAGTAAGTTTGCTGGTAAATATTTAATTTAATCTACCTTTAGTTTAAATAAGATCAAATAATTAACTTAAAAAGTAAAGTAAAATACAGACTTTAATTTTTTTGTCCAGATCAGGGAGAAATCTTACGTTTATTTCTAGTAAGCTTAGATAGCAGACTTATAAATAAAAGCATGGCAGGGCGCCTCAGTTCTGTTGAATGAAAATGCTGTGCTATGTGTCCTGGGCAACCACATGTGTAGGAAGTGTCATCAGTTGGAAAAGCACAAGCACGGGTTTCTGGAGATTGAACTGTTGCTGGCGTCATTGCACTGCATCTATGAGGCTGAGAGCTATGTGGATAGCACATTTCTGAAGGTGGTCACTGTTTGGTTTTGTACCCCAAGCATGAAGAAATTAGACTTATGATTTCTGTGTGGGTAGGCTTTATTCAGATGGCTGCCCGGATCTGTCTTAGTTTCAGTTTTGGAACCACACCCCTTCAGGGTTGTCTGACAGCATAGTGAGCAGTCTTACAAACACAGCACAGAGCAATCAATCACTGAGCAATCAAACACAACAGTCATCCCACAGCTTAAGAATGTGCAGGCAGAGGGGGAATGGGTGACCTCCAAAAAAACAAGGAGGAGCAGGCAGGCAGCCAGAAGTCCCTTGAGTGCATCTTGCTCTCTAACCTGTATTCAGTTCTGAATACTGGAGAGAGCAATGGTTCCTCTTGGGAGTACAGCCAAAGTCAAGTCCACAGCACCATGGTTGGTTCAACTGTACAAAGTGGGGGCAGGGAGAGGGGAAAGGTCAGAAAAGCAATAGTGATAGGGGATTCAATAGTTAGGGGAAAAGACAGGCAGTTCGGCAGCCACAAACTTAATTCCAGTCTGGTATCTTGCCTCCCTCATGCTAGGGTCAAGGATGTCACTAAGCAGCTACAGAACATTTTCTTTTTGGGGTGGGGAGGTGGGGGTAGTGTGAACAGCCAGAGGTCATGATCCATATCAGTACCAAGAAATAGGTAGAAAGAGAGATGAAGTCCTGCAGGCAGATTTTAGGGAGCTAGGAAAGAAAATAATAAGGTAGTAATCTTTGCATTACTTCCGATACTACACACTGGTGAATACAGAAATAAAAGCATAGTGCAGATGAATGTGTGGCTGGAGAAATGTGCAGGAGGGAGGCTTTAGCCTCCTGGAGCAGTGGAACCTATACCTGCCAGATGGTTTGTACCTCAAGTAGGCTGGAACCAATGTCGACGTAAGGAGGTTTGCTTGTACCTTTAGCGATAATTTAAATTAGCCTGGTGGGGGATGGGAACCTAAGCCTAGATTCAGAAGGCAGAGAAGCAAAACTGGAAACGGAAGACAAAAAATTAGTAAGGTATGTGGAAGGCAAAGGCAACAAAGGCTAAAAAATAGACAATAAATGAATTTGACAGTGCTTAATGGTATGTATTTCAATGCAAAGAGTCTAGTGAATAAGGTAGATAGGCTGAGGGCACAGGTAGACACTTGGAAGTGTGATATGATAGCTGTTGAAGAAACATACATTAAAGGAAGTGTGCTGGAAACCATACCTGCCAAATGGAAACATATTAATTTCGCCATATGGAATGCTGCTTGAACCCTTTTTACTGGACATTGAACATAACTTATTTAAAAGGATCACAGAGCTGAACAGCTAAAACATGGTTGCATACTTGCATTCCGAGAGACAACTGCATAGAGAGACAATAGGGGTGCTTACTGATTCAATTAGCGAGATGGGTTTTGTCAATAGTGGTGACCAAAAGACATTGAGAGCCACTGACTTTGTAAGAGACAAACCTCCCCCCACCTCCCTCCCTCCCCCCAACTGAGTATGACTGGAGAACTTTTGAAATCAACAATCCTTTCAGATGATGCTGTTTCAAACAAAGAGCTGGTTACATGACTTACCTGTCAGACAGACTTGGAATTGATTGAATTGTGCCTCCCAGAAAGGTTTGGGACAGAATGCAATTTGAAGACAAAAGAGGAGGAAGCTATCTCCTTGCCTGCCTCTGTCAAGCAAAGTCCCAGTGACCCACAGAAGCAACTTAAGCCTCAAGACAGAGAACCTCTTCAGCCTTCTGGTACCAGAGAAGCAAGTTTGAAAGTGTGCATTGGGTCCCAGCGAGAACTACAAGACCGCAATTCCAACCAAATACTTTCTAGCATAACTAAATATAGTAACTGAATTCCATCTACTGCTCCAAACCCTCCCCCTTTAATTCTTTCTCCTCCTCTGTATCTATCTGTGCGTGTGTTTATCTCGTATGCATGCTAGCGTGATTGTGTCGCGTATTTTTAGTAATTTGAACTGAGTCAGAGTGAAAAGGTTAATAAACTTACATCTTTCTTGTTTAAAACCAAGAAAGCCTGTCTGATTGGTTCATTTACAATTACAATTAGAGAGCAGTGAGCAAGGACTCACTGAGGGTTTAAGCTGAAACATCGTGTTTTAAATGTTAAACCCTGTTACGGCCAAACCAGGAAAGGAGCAAGCGGGAGCCTGAGACCCCTTCCTCATCCGGTCGTAATAGAAGGTAGGAAGGTACAGCATTTTCAGATGTGATAGACAGGGGATAAAAAAGGAGGGGCATCGCAATATTGGTTAAAGAAACAAAGCTGTGAAGAGGGATGATATGCTGGTAAGATCATAAAATGAGACCATATGCATTGAATAGAAGAACAAAAAGTGGGCCATCACACTGCTAGGCGTATACTATAGACCAACAAACAGCCAGAGGGAAATAGAAGAGCACATATATAAGCAAATTTCTGAAAAGTGCAAAAAAGATAGTAATAGTAAGGAATTTCAACTACTCTAATATTAACTGGGATAGAATCAGTGTAAAAGGTATAGAGGGTGCAAAATTCTTAAAATGCATTCATTTCTTTTTTAGCCGGTATGTAGCACTTTTTCCAACAATATACTTTATTCATAAAATTTGTAAAAGTACATTACATAACAGTTCAAATTTGACATTGCATAAAGTGCAATGCAGAGCAGTTTCTTTAAATACAGTACATAAGGTGCCTCACAACACTTGCCATTACAGGTTGAAGCAAACCCAACAAGAAAAGGGATGGTGACGGAACTAGTTTTAGGGAATGAAGCTGGGCAGTTGGAAGGAATATCAATGGGAGAGCGTTTTGATGGTAGTGACCATAATTCAGTTAGATTTAGCATAGTTATGGAAAATAACAAAGATAGACCAGGAGTAAAAATTCTAAATTGGAAAATGGCTAATTTTAGTAAAATGAGATGTGATTTAGCAAAAGTGGACTGGAAACAGTTCCTTAAAAATAAATCAATGTCTGATCAGAGGGAGGCATTCAAGACGGAGATAGTGAGAGTGCAGAACAAATATGACCCCACAAAGAAAAAGGATGGCCAAATTATTGGAAAAAAGTCTGAGGAGCAATATTAATTATCATTTAGAAAGGCATGGATGAATCAAGGACAGTCAATATGGTGTGAAGATTGTGTCTGACTAATTTGATTGACTCTGCTTATTCCCTCCTCAAAAAATTCATTGAGGGTAGAGCATTTGATGCAGACTACATTGATTTTCGAAAGACTTTTGATAATGTCCCACTTGGCAGACTGGTCAGAAAATTAAAAGCCCATGGGATCCAAGGGAAAACGACAAGTTGAATCCAAAATTGGCTCAGTGGCCAGAAGCAAATGGAGATGGTTGATGGGTGTTTTTGCGACTGGGTTCTACAGGCTCAGTACTAGGTCTCTTGATTTTTGTGGTATATATTAATGATTTAGAATCAAATATTGGGGGCCTGATTAAGTGCTTTGCAGATGATACAAAAATTGATCATGTGGGTGATAGTGAGGAAGAAAGTTGTAGACTGCAAGAAGATATCAATGGACTAGTCAGGTGGGCAGAAAAATTGCAAATGGAATTCAATCCAGATAAGTGTGAGGTAATGCATTTGAGGAGGCCAAACAAGGCAGGCAAATGCACAATAAAACATAGGACATTGAGAAATATAGAGGAGTAGAGAAACCTTGGAATGCGTGTCCACAGATTCATGAAGGTTGTAGGACTGGTAGATAAGGTGGTTAGAAGGTATATGGGATAGTTCTCTTTATTAGCTGAAGCATAGAATATAAGAGCAGGGAGGTTATGCTAAAACTGTATAAAATGTTAGCTCACAGCTAGAGTAGTGCATACACTTCTATTCACCGCATTACAGGCAAGATGTGATTGCACTAGAAAGGGTACAGAGGAGATTTATGAGGATGTTACTAGGAATGGAGAATTTTAGCTTTGAGGAAAGATTGGAAAGGTTGGGATTGTTTTCTTTGGAATAGGTGAGGCTGAGAGGGGATTTAATGGAGGTGTATAAAATTATGAGGGGGCTAGATATCATGGATAGGAAGGACCTATTTCTCTTAGCAGAGAGGTCAATAAGCAGCAGACATAGATTGGAAGTAATTGGAAGATAAATTAGAGCAGAGTTGAGAAGTTTTTCACCCAGAGGGAGGTGGGGATCTGGGACTCACTGCTGAAAGGGTGGTAGAGGCAGAAACCATCATCATACTCAACAAGTACTCTCATATCTCTTTGAAGTCCTGTAACCTACAAGGTTATGGACCAAGAACAGGAAAGTGGGATGAGGCTGGATAGCTCTTTTTTGGCTGACACAGACATTATGGGCTGAATGACCTCCTTCTGTGCCATACGTTTCTCTGACTCTATAGTTAGTAACTGTATAAATGATGCATCTGATAGTTTTGACAGCCGTATCCTTCCAAGTCAAAACTCAAGGAGACACACTCTCATAGGAAGTGCTTTATTGAAGCTGGCCAATAACTAAGTATGCAGAGTCATGGCACTGAATTTTGTGCCCAAGGCAGGGGTCCTGACACAACTGTTCAGGGACCCCCTCTGTGCTCATCAGTCTTGGGACCCTCCACCCAAGATTCCCAGACTAGAGTCCCTGCCCAATGTTTCCAGACTTCAGGGCACCCTTCATTGTTCCAACACCCTGGAATTTATCAATGCTCTGAGATATATCTAACTTCCCAATCCAGCCCACTCCCAGTGCAACCAGTCTCAGAAATCCCTACCTAGTGCTATCAAATCCCTGGATTCACTGCCACAGTACAGACAGACACTGGTAACTCCCCCTACCCAAATGCTGCCAACAATTACCATCTTCCTCCAGTGTTGCCAGACTTTGAAACCTCTGCCAGTGCAGCCAGACTATGGTCACCAGTACTGCCAGATACCATCTACCCCATCTGTTCTGACATCCCTGGAATCCCCTCTGTGCCCCCGTACACCCCCAACGCTGCCAGCTATGCCCGCCCTGCTAGTGCTGACAAGCCCAAGTACCCTCGCTCAATAGCCCCAGACCCCTGAGGCCTCACCTACAGTGCTGTTGCATCTCAGCCATATCATTATAACCAAATGCTGCAAACCCTAACCACTACTGCTGAAGCCCATTTAATAAATCAAGCCCCACATTCCATTCCCCCTCCTTAAAACAATCAAATTGTGGGTTTGCCCTCTATAGTACTAACATACCTTAGAACCACCCCCTTTTCTACCAAAGTCCAGCAACCCCCATAACTGCTCCATATCCACTACCCATTCCTCACTACTGCTAACCTTTATTTACCTTCCAGTCTGTGACATGTTGGCTACCATCTTCCTGTATACCCCGGGTTTAAAAAAATGAGATAAAATGAAGTACATAGGCTTTACAGGCAACATATTATAATAATAATAATGATGATGAATGGTACTACATTTACAGATTTCATGTTAAAATGGACAGAGTTCCTGAATTTAATATGACTATACTAGTAGAAATGTTAGAATAGCACATAATAAAAACAGAATTGGTCAAATTCAGTCACTGCAAATCAGTGGCCCTGATGATCTTTTGTACATTACATAGTATAATACTCCTATTGTTATAAAATGGCTTATTTTTTGACTGACTGCAAAGATACAATGGAAGATCTTCTCGTTGCTAATTAATTCTCTTCAAATTATTCAAAATGAAGTAACTTAACAGTATGCCAAATGGAAATATGAAAAGCTGGTGTATTATTGAATAATTGGAAGTCAGAAGAAGCCTTGCTCATTATTTTTGCATCTTTCAAAAAGAGATTATGTGCTGCATCACTGTTCTCTTGAGGCTGTCACAAAAGTCTTCTGCACCTGTAGGGAATTCGTGTATATGCATAATTAGATAATTCCATGCTGTCTTGTGACTGGGCACTAATGTAGGTAGGTAAATAAGTGGGAAAATTGTTGAAGGCATTTTAACTTTGTGGCAGATAATCCTAAGAAAATGGACATACATGAGTAATAATTGCACAGATCTGAAATTCTGTCTGGTTTATCAACATTGCCACATCTTTCTCATGAGGCATACCTCCAGTCTTTCCTTTTGTTATGCATCAGCTGTTTCACAGTAGGAGGGCAGGTTTATAAAATCATGGATTGCAGCATGGGAATCACAAAATCTTTGCATATTAGTTTCATTCAAGGGTAAGCTTTTACAAATGTATAGAACTTATTAGTCCTTAAAGTTGTTGATTTAGCAGCACCTTGTCAACTGACCGCAGGCTCATTAGACTTGCTTCAATGCTGGGAAAAATAATAGTATTGAAGATGAATATTGCAAGTGAACTTGAGGGTTACTTTTAATACCACAAAGATGGTGAATGGAATGCAGAATTATGTGTCATATTACCATTGTTGAAGTAGAGTTCATAATTACTTTCAGAAAGGAATGCGATAGTTGCTGGAAAAAAAGAAATATAAAGGCACTAGACGATCGCCTGTGGCGTTGTTAACAGTGAGTCAAGGCCAGTTGCAGTCGTCAGGTTCGGGGGTGGGGGGTATAATTGGATGAGACAAGTGGGTTGGAGGTGGTTGGGAAATAAGACATTTTTAAATCTCAAACCTGTTTCTAACCTGCCCACTTCTAGTTTTAACAGAGTCAGGTCAGAGGATGGGCAACCAATCTGTTCAAAGGCGGTGGGTCATTCAGTAAAAGCTATTAAGGAGGTTTAATGCCTCCATTTTAACAGAGGCCAGTGTAGTAGATTTACAGATTCAGACCTTTTGAGGTATATACTTCAACAAAGCACAAATCAGTAGCCAATTGCACCTTACAGTATGGTATGATTATCAAGCAGCTATACTTTAGTGAGCAAGCAGATATACAACCTGTCACTTCTATCCTAGATTGCAGACCCAGGGCTCTTGGTTATTCCTGTTGAGTGGCCTGGTAGTTCCGAGATGTTCCTCCTAACCATGCGTTGACCCTTTTATATGTCAGTTTACAAGGGTATCTCATGTCCTTTTTGTGAGGTGGCTGTCTGCCTTGAGGTGAACAAGATTTACAGTCATCCTTGCAGAATTCTCAGTTCTGCCAACATCTGCTATCTTCCTCATGAGAAGACAATGGCTAATTTTGTGCTAGACTACAGTTTGCATGAGCTGGAACAATAGACTGTGTTAACCAAGGTCAGAATGTAATACCTCCTCGTCTGATGTATTTAGCAGATATATTTAAGCATTATGTATTTAACCATTATCTTACAACTGTGTTTTCTGGGGTTCAGGAAACCCAGCAGATAAAAGGAGTTGAGATGAGTCAGATTCATGAATGAGTGTTAATGCAACACTGTTTGTAAGGCTAGGAAGGGCAAGAGTGTTTCGTCTAGGCTCACCAAGCTAACCTAAACCCTGCAAGTGGCCGACTCCACCCTCCTCACGATCTCCGACTCCTCTCCCTCCCCAATCTCTGACTCCCCCTCCCCCGTGAAAGGCAGCCTGGGGGTCGGGCAGGAAATTTGCTGAAAAAAAATTTGAAAGATGTTTTGCAGTTAATTTCAGCAGAACAAGCCCATACCTCTGTGCTTCCCATCCAGGGATCTTCCCTCCTCACTATTTTCATGACCCCAAGAAAATATTGGGGCCTAAGACTCCATTGTTGCTAGAGCAGTTTGAGCTCTGGGTTTCGGAGCTTGAGCAGCAGCTGGAGCCACTACGGGGCATCTGCGAGGCTGAGAGTTTCGTAAAAAGCACATTGCTGGAAGTGGTCACCCCGCAGCTAAAAAATGTGCAGGCAGAGAGGGAATGGTTGACCACCAGAAGGAAAAAGAGAACCAGGCAGGCAGGACAGGGATCCCATGAGTGCACCTCGCTCTCCAACCAGTATTCAGTTCTGAACCAAGTCCATGACACGATGGGTGGCTCAGCTGTACAGGGGGGAGGAAGAAGAATGAAAGAGCAATAGCAGTAAGGGGATTCAGTACTGAGGGAAACAGACAGGCACTTCTGCAGCCGCAGACGTGACCCGAGCACGGTATATTGCCTCCCTGGTGCCAGGGTCAAAGATGTCACTGAGGGGCTTTAGGACATTCTGAGGGGGGAGAGTGAACAGCCAGAGGTTGTGGTTCATATCTGCACCATTGAAATAGGCAGAAAGAGGGATGAGGTCCTGCTGGCAGAGTTAGGAAGCTAGGCGAGAGATTGAAAAGCAGGACCTCAAAGATAGTAATCTTCAGTTTACTCCCAGTGCCACATGCTACTGAGTACAGAAATAGGAAGATGGAAATTATTAATACGTGGCTGGAGGGATGGTGCAAGGAGTAGGGCTTTAGATTCCTGAGGCATTGGTACAGCTTCTGGGAGAGGGACGACCTATAAAAACAAGGTGGGTTGCACCTCAACAGGACCGGGATGAATATCCTCACAATGGGTTTTGCTAGTGTTGTTGGGGAAGGTTTAAACTCGCTTGGTGGGGGTGGGAACCTGAGAGTAGGTTCAGAAGCGAGAAAAGATAAGTTGGAAATGGAAGGCAGAAAATTAGTAAGCATTCTTGAAAGGCAGGGGAAACAAAGGCTAGAAAATAGACAAGAAGGGAGTTTGGCAGTGCTTAATGGGTATATACTTCGATGCAAGAAGTCTAGGGAATAAGGTATATGAGCTGAGAGTACAGAATGACATATGGGAGTATGATATCATAGCTATTACTGAGACATGGCTGAAAGGAGGACAGGAATGGCAGCTGAACATTTTTTGTTACAGGATTTTCCGATGTGTTAGAGAAGGGATAAAAAAATGGAAGGGGGTCACAATTTTGATTAAAGACACAATTATAGCTGTGAGGAGGGATGATATGGTAGAAGGATCATCAAATGAGGCCAAATGAGTTGAACTGAAGAACAAAACAGGAGCAATCACACTACTGGGAGTGTACTATAGACCCCCAAATAGTTGGAAGGAGATAGAAGAGCAAATATGTCGGCAAACTTCTGAGAAGTGCAACAATACTAGTGCAGTAATAGTGAGGGATTTCAACTACCCTGATATCAACTAGGATAGAATTAGTGAGAAAGGCACAGGGGGTGCAGAATTCTTAAAATGCGTCCAGGAAAACTTTTTTTAGCCAGTACATAGCAATCCCAACAAGATAGGGGGCAGTTCTGGACTTAGTTTTAGGGAATGAAGCTGGGCAGGTGGAAGGGGTATCAGCTGGGAAGCAATCTGGTGGAAATGATCAGAATTCAGTTAGATTTAGGGTACTTATGGAAAAGGACAAAGACAGACCCAGAATAAAAGTTCTCAATTGGGGAAAAGCTAATTTTACTAAGCTGAGATGTGATTTAGGTAAAGTGAACTGGAAACAGTTGAAGGTAAACCAGTGCCAGATTAGTGGGAGGCATTCAAGGAAGAGATAGTGAGGGTTCAGAGCAAGTATGTTCCCTTAAAGAAAAAGGGTGGGAATAACAAATCCGGAGCCCCCTGGAAGTCAAGAAGAGGATAAAGAAAAAAAGGGAAGCTTATAACAGATACTGAGGCCTCAATACTGCAGAAAATATAGAGAAGTATTAAAAGTGTAGGGGTGAAATTAAAAAGGAAATTAGGAAAATAAAGAGAGGGAATGAAAAAATATTGGCAAGTAAAATCAAGGAATACCCTAAAGACTTTATATAGATATATAAAGAACAAGAGCATAACTAAGGACTTATTAGGGACCATAAGGGTAACCTGTATGGAAAGGTGGAGGATGTTGGTATGGTTCCTAATGAATACTTTGCTTCTGTTTTTACAAAAGAGAGGGATGATATTGATGTTACAATTAGGGAGGAGGAGTGTGAAATAGTAAATGAAATTAACATAGTGAGAGAGGAAGTATTAAAGGGTTTAACATCCTTGAAAGTGGATAAATCCCCAGGCACAGATGAAATGTATCCCAGGTTGTTAAGAAAGCAAGAGAAGAAATAACGGAGGTTCTGACCATCATTTTCCAATTCTCTCTGGCTACAAGTGTGGTGCCAGAGGACTGGAGGATGTTGTATTATCTCTTTCTAGACTAATACAAATGAAGCTGAAGGGCGGGCATAAAGGTTTAGAAAGCAGAGCTTTGATAGAGACTTGCTGTTGCTTCAGCTTACACTTGCTAAATGCAAGAGAGTTGACGCATGTGATATTGCATCACATCTGTGATGACATACATTTATATTATAAACATATATTTGAATGATTATATTTAACATACTAACAAATATGCTCACACAATCTCCCCCTTCCCTTAAATGGCAACCCCATATAGCATAACATTAATAGATACATGAATAAGCAACCCTTAGGACATATAAGTAATTTGACAACTATGAAACAATTTACATAAAACATTCAATTGTATCAAGAACATTTGGAACACTCCTCCTCAAGGTGTCGTCTATGTTTGGGATCATACTGGTTGTCGGCTGACTCCACCAGATCTTGTGACAATGACATGTGAGTGTGTTCTCAAACTTTTCATCCTCTTCTCCTGAAGATTGCATTTAGGAGGATTGTCCTCAGTTGTTGGTGCATTGCTTGTTGTTTCTTCATCTTCAAAATGTATGCGGGAATGCATAGGCAATGCTGGTTGGTTACCTTGTGCATGGCTAGCATAGAGTGCCCTGAGGAGTGATCAATTCACTTGGCTGGTGTCTACTACAGGCATCCAAACAGTCAGGAAGAGATAGAGGAGCAAATATGTAGACAAATCTCTGAGAGGTGTGAAAATAATAGGGTAATAATAGTAGGGGATTTCAACTTCCCCAATATTAACTGGGATAGTCTTAGTGCAAAAGGTTTAAAAAGGGCGGAATTCTTAAAATGCATACAGGAGAGCTTTTTGAGCCAGTATGTAGAAAGTCCGACAAGGGAAGGGGCAGTACTGGACCTAATCCGAGGAAATGAAGCCGGTCAAGTGGTAGAAGTGTCAGTGGGGGAGCATGTCGGGGATAGTGACCATAACTCTGTAACTCTGTAGTTATGGAAAAGGACAAAGATGGACCAGAAATAAAGGTATTGAATTGGGGGAAGGCTGATTTCAATATGATAAAACAGGATCTGGCCAAAGTGGACTGGGAGCAGCTACTTGTAGGAAAGTCTACATCACATCAGTGGGGGTCATTCAAAGAGGAAATAGTGAGAGTCCAGAGCCAACATGTACCCGTTAAGGTGAAGGGTAGGACTAACAGGCCCAGGGAACCCTGGATGTCAAGGGATATAAAGGATTGGATAAGGAAAAAAAGGAAGGCTTATCCCAAGCACTGAAAACAGCGGAGGCACTAGAGGAGTATAGAAAGTATAGGATGGCACTTAAAAAAGTAATTAGGAGAGCAAAGAGGGGGCATGAAAAAACACTGGCGGGCAAGATAAAGGAAAATCCCAAGGCGTTTTATAAGTATATTAAGGGCAAGAGGATAACCAGGGAAAGAGTAGGACCCATTAGGGACAAACGTGGCAATCTTTGTGTGGAGCCGGAGGACATAGGTGAGGTTTTAAATGATTACTTTTCATCGATGTTCACTATGGAGAAGGACGATGTAAGTGTAGAGATCAGGGAGGGGCATTGTGATATACTTGAACATATTATCATTGAAAGGGAGGAAGTATTAGCTGTTTTAGCGGGCTTAAAAGTGGATAAATCCTCAGGCCCAGATGAGATGTATCCCAGGCTGTTATGTGAGGCAAGGGAGGAGATAGCAGGGGCTTTGACACAAATTTTCAAATCCTCTCTGGCCATTAGAGAGCTACCAGAGGACTGGAAGACTGCGAATGTGGTACCATTATTCAAGAAGGGTAGTAGGGATAAACCAGGTAATTACTAGCCGGTGAGTCTAACATCAGTGGTTGGGAAAATATTGGAAAAAATTCTGAGGGACAGGATTAATCTCCACTTGGAGAGGCAGGGATTAATCAGGGATAGTCAGTATGGCTTTGTCAGAGGGAGATCGTGTTTAACTAACTTGACTGAATTTTTCGAGGAGGTGACTAGATGTGTTGATGAGGGTAAAGCAGTAGATGTAGTATACATGGATTTCAGTAAGGCTTTTGACAAGGTCCCGCATGGGAGATTGGTTGAGAAGGTAAGAGCCCATGGGATCCAGGGCAATTTGGCAAATTGGATCCAAAATTGGCTTAGTGGCAGGAGGCAGAGGGTGATGGTTGAGGGTTGTTTTTGCAATTGGAAGCCTGTAACCAGTGGTGTACCACAGGGATCAGTGCTGGGATCCTTGCTGTTTGTGGTGTACATTAATGATTTAGACATGAATATAGGAGTTATGATCAGTAAGTTCACAGATGACACGGAAATTGGTGGTGTTGTAAATAGTGAAGAGGAAATCCTTAGATTACAGGGAGATATAGTTGGGCTGGTAAGATGGGCGGAGCAGTGGCAAATGGAATTTAATCCTAAAAAGTGTGAGGTAATGCATTTTGGGAGGACTAACAAGGCAAGGGAATATACAATGGATGGTAGGACCCTAGGAAGTACAGAGGGTCAGAGGGACCTTGGTGTACTTGTCCATAGATCACTGAAGGCAGCAGCACAGGTAGATAAGGTGGTTAGGAAGGTATATGGGATACTTGCCTTTATTAGCCGAGGCATAGAATATAAGGGAGGTAAAATGCTAATTAGGCCACAGCTGGAGTACTGTGTACAGTTCTGGTCACCACACTATAGGAAGGATGTGATTGCACTGGAGAGGGTGCAGAGGAGATTCACCAGGATGTTGCCTGGGCTGGAGCATTTCAGCTATGAAGAGAGACTGGATAGCCTAGGGTTGTTTTCCTTAGTGCAGAGAAGGCTGAGCGGGGACATGATTGAGGTGTACAAAATTATGAGGGGCATTGATAGGTTAGATAGGAGGAAACTTTTTCCCTTAGCGGAGGGCTCAAGAACCAGGGGGCATAGACTTTGGGTAAGGGACAGGAGGTTTACTGGAGATTTGAGGAAACATTTTTTCAGCCAGAGGGTGGTTGGAATCTGGAATGCACTGCCTGAAGAGGTGATGGAGGCAGGAACCCTCACAACATTGAAGAAGTATTTAGATGACCACTTGAAGCGCCATAGCATACAGGGCTACGGGCCAAGTGCAGGAATATGGGATTAGAATAGTTGGGTGCTGTATGGCCAGCACAGACATGATGGGCCGAAGGGCCTGTTTCTGTGCTGTATAACTCTATGACTCTAATTCCTTCGCAGAACTGCACCATTTGGTGTTGTCACCTCATACGAATGTGGTTCAGTGCACACCTTGGACACCTCTGCTGGGATCAATGTCTGTTCTTGTCAGTGAAGGACCCTTACCTTCTGGCCACGTATAGCGGTGGTAATTCTGCACCCACATGCACGTCATGTGTGTCTTTCATCTTATCTTGTTTCTGACTGATCTGTGATCAAGGTCGACTTGGTGAGATGATAGCTTAGTAGTGTGGGTTCTCACTGGTCGACCAAACATAATTTCAACAGTTGATAGCAATCCGGAGCCTAATGGTGTTGCTCGAAGATCCAATAACGCAACTTGGATATCTTGCCTGGTTTCTGAACACTTTTTGATCAGCGATTTGACTGTCCTGACCATACGTTCAGCCATCCTATTCAAATAAGGATATCTAGGTGATGATGTGACATGGTTCACACATTCACACATGTACTGGAATGGTTTTCTGATGTATTGTGGGCTGTTGTCAGACACCACTTGTACCGGGGCACCAAAAAGACTAAAGATGGCACTAACAGTGTTGGCCACTGCTGTATTTGATGTGTCTCGAAGCTTCTGTACAATAAGAAATTTGGAGTGATAGTCAGTCACTAGCAGATAGTCTTCTCTACAGAGCAGAGATCTGTTGCTATCTTTATCCATGGTAATGATGGTATGTCATGCGGTTGGAGAGGCTCTTTTTGTCGATTAGCCTGGTGTTCCTGACATGCATTGCAAGATCTCATCATCTGATCAATATCTTTGCTTATGCCGGGCCAGAATACTGACTCACGGTGAGTCATCTTGTTCTTTCTATTCCCATGTGTCCTTGGTGGAGTTGTCCAAAAGGGAGAAAGGGGTAAACTGAGTAATTACAGACCAGCCAGCCTAACCTCAGTGGTGGGAAAATTATTGGAAGAAATTCTGAGGGACAGGATAAATCTTCATTTAGAAAGACACAGATTAATCAAAGACAGTCAGCACAGATTGGTTAAGGGAAGGTCGTGTCTGATTAACATGATTGAATTTTTTGAGGAGGTAATGAGAAGGGTCGATGAGGGTAGTGCATTTGATGTAGTCATGAAGGATTTTAGCAAGGCTTTTGATAATGTCCCACATGGCAGACCGATCATGAAAGTAAAAGCCTATGGGATCTGAGGCATAGTGGCAAATTGAATCCAAAATTGACTCAGAGACAGGAGGCAAAGGGTAATGGCCAATGGATGTTTTTGTGACTGGAATGCTGTTACTAGTGAGATTCCACAGGGCTCAGTATTAGGTCCCTTGCTTATTGTGGTATATATCAATGATCTGGACTTGAATGTAGGGGCTATGATTAAGAAGTTTGCATCCGATACAAAATTGGCTGTGTGGTTGATAACGAAGGAGAAAATTGTAGACTGCAGGAAAATATCAATGGACTAGTCAGGTGGGCTTAGCAGTGGCAAATGGAGTTCAATCTGGAAAAGTGTGAGCTAATGCATTTGGGGAAGACTAATAAGGCAACAGAATATGCAATAAATGGTAGGATACTGGGAAGTGTAGAGGAACAGAGTGACCTTGGAGTGCATGTCAACAGATCCCTGAAGGTGGCTGGACAGGTAGAGCTCATCAAGAAAGCATACAAGATACCTACCTTTATTAACCAAAGCATAGCATGTCAGAGCTGGGGGGTTATGCAGAGGTTATGCTGGAACTGTATAAAACACTATAGGAAAGATGTGATTGCATTAGAGAGGGTACAGAGATGATTTACGGGGATGTTGCCTGGACTGGAGAATTTTAGTTATGAGGAAAGATTGGATAGTCTGGAGTTGTTTTGTTTGGAACAGAGGAGGCAGAGAGTAGATCTAACAGAAGTGTACAAAATTATGAGGGGTCCAAATAGCATGGATTGGAAGGCCCTATTTCCTTTGGTTGAGGGGTCCATAACCTGTGGGCAGAGATTTAAGGTAAGAGGTAGGAGGTTTTGAGGGGATTCAAATGGAAATCTTTTCACCCAGAGGGTGGTGGGGATCTGGAACTCACTGCCTAAAAGTGTGGTAGTGTGGTAGAGGCAGTAAACCTCAGAACTTGGATATGCACTTGAAGTGCTGTAACCTATAAGACTATGGACCAAGAGCTGGAAAGTGAGATTAGGCTGGATGGCTACTTGTTGACTGGCGTGGAAATGATGAGCTAAATGACCTCCTTCCATGCTGTAAATTTCTATGATTCTATGATTTGATGATTTAAAATATGTGAAGAAAGTATTTTTGATTTGAAAGAAATAATTAGAGTAGGCTCTAAAATGCAAGAAAATGTGCTAAATTGAATGTGTTAAATATGTCTGCAGTGAAAGTGACAGAATATTGACATAACTGGATATTGAGTATGGCTGAACCTGAAGTTAAAACAAGTTGATGTCTCAGTGTACACTATGTAACTATTGTTGTCACATGCTATTGGAATTTCATTTTCACTGAAATGGTAAATTGCAAAACAAGATCCCTAAAAACAAGAACCTTGAAATAACAATGGAATTACATTTAAGCAGTTACCAGAAAGAAGTGGTTCTAGTTATAGGCTATGTTCTGGGCTGTTTTTGAGTCGCAGTCTAGTCAGCTGTTTTGAAGCCGTTCATCAGCTTTTGCTAGTTCTCAACATGAGCATATGTGAGGACAGCAAGTAATCTGCTCCTAGGTCTCTGCCAAAATCTTGTTTGGATGAGTCAAAGCTGTATTAACCTTTTTGGATAGAGGGTTACTCTACGTGACTACTCTGTGGAAACAAATACATTTTCTAAAGTCTAATTTTCTTTGCTAATTTTGTATTCATGTCATTTTAGATTGTAATCACAGGCAATGTTAAGCCACCTGCTAACATTCATGTTGCCACGCACTTTCAGCAATTTAGGAATTTAATCCATATCTGATCTCAACAGCTATTCTCCAGTTTACATTCACACCAATGTCTTGTGAGTCCTGTTGAAATGCAGATCTGCTACTTCAAATTTGCAATTGAAGAAATCCTCAAACTTATTTATTGGTTCTTCAATGTATGTAGTTAATTCACAATATACTAGTGGAAAATTAAAAATATTCTTCAAATAAATGGTGAAATTGTCCTCATTAATGAGGTGGCTCATGCTGTTTGGGAGATCTCAGTAGTCCTTCATCTTTGGTCTTGTGGGGCTATTCTTACTTTGATATGGGTAAAGGAAATAACATCTTTAAATAAGCATGGCTTTATAAATTCCACAAACAAGTTAATTATCAGAATAGTTGTTAACTTCCATTTTAGTTTATTTGTTAGTTATGCTGCTATAGACTGTTCTTTCAGCCCTTGTGGAATTGCTCTTCAACGGAGGAGCACTCAGTTTGAGTATATAACAACAACAATTTGCATTTATATTGCACCTTTAACATAGTAAAACATCCTAAGGTGTTTCATTGATGTGTTGTCAATAAAATGTAATACTGAGACACATAGGGGATATTATGGCATATGAGCAAAAGCTTGTTCAAAGAGGTAGGTTTTAAGGAGCGTCTTAAGGAGGAAGGAGAGGTAGAGAGGTGTAGGGAGGGAATTCTAGAGCTGAGGGCATCAGCAACTGAAAGCATGGCCACCAATGATGGAGCTATTAAAATCTAAAATGTCAAGAGGCCAGAATTGGAGGCATACAGGTATCTTGGAGGGTAGTAAGGCTAGAAGAGAATAAAGAGAGTGCGAGGGGCGAGAATAAAGAGAGTGTGAGGGGCGAGAACATAGAACAATTTGAAGACAAGGATGAGATTTTTAAAATGGAGGCACTGATTAATCTGGAGTCAATGTAGATCAGCAAGCATGGGGTTATGGTTTAAAGATTTGGTGAAAGTTAGGACATGGGCAGCAGGGGTTTGGATGATCTCAAGTGTACAGAGGGTAGAGTGTGGGAAGGCAGCCACGAGTTTGTTGGAATAGTCAAGTCTGAAGGTAACGCAAGCAAGAATGAAGGTTTCAGCAGCAGATGAAGCTGGGTCAGGGGTGGAGTCGGGTGATGATACGGATGTGGAAATAGGTGGTCTTAGTGATGGCACGGATATGTGGTCAGACACTCATCTTGGAGTCAAATATGACATTATGGTTGCGAACAGTCTGGTTCAGCCTCAGACCCATTGGCATGAGAAGAATGCAATCTGTGACTAGGAAACAGATTGTGGCAGGGACTGAAGGCAATGGCTTCAATCTTTCCAATATTTAGTCGGACAAGCCATCTGACAATTTAGTGACAGTGGAGAGAGGTTGAGAGAGGTGGTGGTGAGGTAGAGCTGGGTGTCATTAGGGTCCAAGTGGCAACTGATGCTGTGTTTTCGAATGACACCGCTGAGGGGCTGTATTTGGATGAGAAATAGAAGGGAGCCAAGGATAGATTCTTGGGAGACACCAGAGATAACAGAGCAGGAACAGGAAGAGAAGCCATTCCAGATGATTTTCTAGCTACGACTGGGTAGATAAGAATAGAATCAGGCAAGGGCATTTTCACCCAGCTGGATGACTGTGAAGAGGCATTGGAGGAGAATGATATGGTCATTTATTTCAAAGGCTGCAGACAGGCTGAGAAGGAAGAGGAGGGATAATTTACCTTCGTCACATAGAATGTCAGATCTAGGTCAGATTGTAAAATAGAATCAAAGTCATGTTATTGCTAATGGATCTTCTTCTTCTTCTTCTTCTTCTTCTTCTTCTTCTTCAGAGAGAGACAATGGGTAAGCGCCTGGAGGTGGTCAATGGTTTGTGAAGCAGCGCCTGGAGTGGCTATAAAGGCCAATTCTAGAGTGACAGACTCTTCCACCGGTGCTGCAGATAAAATTGGTTTGTTGGGGCTGTTACACAGTTGGCTCTCTCATTGCGTTTCTGTCTTTTTTCCTGCCAACTGCTAAGTCTCTTCGACTCGCCACATTTTAGCCCCGCCTTTATGGCTGCCCGCCAGCTCTGGCAAACGCTGGCAACTGACTCCCACGACTTGTGATCAATGTCACAGGACTTCATGTCGCGTTTGCAGATGTCTTTAAAGCGGAGACATGGACGGCCGATGGGTCTGATACCAGTAACGAGCTCGCTGTACAATGTGTCCTTGGGGATCCTGCCATCTTCCATGCGGCTCACATGGCCAAGCCATCTCAGGCGCCGCTGGTTTAGTAGGGTGTATAAGCTGGGGATGTTGGCCACCTCGAGGACTTCTGTGTTGGAGATACGGTCCTGCCACCTGATGCTAAGGATTCTCCAGAGGCAGCGAAGATGGAATGAATTGAGACGTCGCTCTTGGCTGACGTATGTTGTCCAGGCCTCGCTGCCATAGAGCAAGGTACTGAGGACACAGGCTTGATAGACTTGGACTTTTGTGTTCTGTGTCAGTGCGCCATTTTCCCACATTCTCTTGGCCAGTCTGGACATAGCAGAGGGAGCCTTTCCCATGCACTTGTTGATTTCTGCAAGGAGAGACAGATTACTGGTGATAGTCGAGCCCAGGTAGGTGAACTCTTGAGCCACTTCCAGAGCGTGGTTGCTGATATTGATGGATGGGGCATTTCTGATGTCCTGTCCCATGATGTTCGTTTTCTTGATGCTGATGGTTAGGCCAAATTCATCAGCACTCCATGAACTGTTTTGCCTGTGCTGGGACAAGGGAGCAGTACCACAGAACATGCACAATGCCAATTTCATCACCCTCTATAAGGACAAGGATGACCACGGTGACTGCAACAACTACTGTGGAAGCTCCCTGCTCAGCATAGTGGAGAAAGTCTTCACTCGAGTCGCTTTAAACAGGCTCCAGAAGCTGGCTGAGTGTGTCTACCCTGAGGCACAGTGCGGCTTTTGAGCAGAGATATCCACCATTGACATACTGTTCTCCCTTCGCCAGCTACAGGAGAAATGCTGCGAACAACAGATGCCCCTCTACGTTGCTTTCCTAGATCTCACCAAAGCCTTTAACCTCATCAGCAGAGGTGGTCTCTTCAGACTACTAGCAAAGATCGGATGTCCATCAAATCTACCAAGTATCATCACCCCATTCCCTGACAATATGAAAGGCACAATTCAGCATAGCAGTGTCTCATCAGACCCCTTTCCTATCCTGAGTGGCGTGAAACAGGACTGTGTTCTCGCACCTACACTGTTTGGGATCTTCTTCTCACTGCTGCTCTCACATGCATTCAAGTCTTCAGAAGAAGGAATTTTCTTCCACACAAGATCAGATGGCAGGTTTTTCAACCTTGCCCGTCTTAGAGCGAAGACCAAAGTATGGAAAGTCCTCATCAGGGAACTCCTCTTTGCTGACGATGCTGCATTAACATCCCACACAGAAGAGTGTATGCAGAGATTCATCGACAGGATTGTGGCTGCCTGCAATGAATTTGGCCTAACCAACAGCCTCCATTTTATTTAAAAAAAACAAATTGGGTAAGTCTCACTGAAAAGAAAAATAACTGGCATCCTACTTGGTTGCCTAACATGGAGAAAATTTCTGATTAAAGCACAATAGTTACTTGCAAGGGAAGGATATGTGTGGTGTGAATTATGACAGATTTATTAGCCCAGCAGTCAGCTTTACAGGAAGGATCCTGGATTACATGACTCCAGAGGTAGTAGCAATTTGCAATACCAAACAGCCTAAATTAGACTGCTATTGAGTACCATTAACAGTGCTTTGAATTTAATTGTCGCACAGCTGGGCATTTGGAAGACATTAATTGGACAGATTATTTGTTTAAAATAAAAAGATATTTAGCAAAACAAACAAAAATTGCCAGAATGCTTCTCTTTCATTTGACTGCACTTTAATTAAAATGAAGCCCTTGCCGAAACCCAGAAAAATACATGAATTCTAAGGGTAATCCGGTAGCATCTTGTATCAGTGTAGTGCATCAAATGGAATCAGTTTACATCTAGTTTCACTTTTAAAGTTTTCAGGTTAGCAGTAGCTACTATCAGCTTATTACTACAGAATTTCATTTCCATGTCCTAGATGGTAATGCACATCTCAAACCACCTATTGTTAATCTGCAGCAGAGGAGTTAATCCACTATTAATGTGCAACCTTATACTTGATTTTATTTATTTAAGATCGTTTTCTTAAAGCTTTCTTTTTCCTTTTTGAAACTTTGGTGTTAATTGTGGTGATGGAGGAATGTCAGTGCTGAGGAATACAAGACTCTTAAACAGGGGGTCTCACTTCCCTCTAAGGTCCTGACCCCGTACTAGGTATCAATGACATGAAACAAACTTTGGATACAATTTCCAATTTGTGTGGAAAACATTTTTTAACCTACTAAGCAATAGTATATACTTACAACACCAGTTGCTTGGATGGACCTGTGTATAGGAGCTCATTCCAGGTGGTCAGTCTGCTGAACGAATTCTTCCGCACGATTTCCTGTGACTGACCAAGTCACACTTTCCTGAATGCAGCGACAATGACCTTGCGGGTTGTGGCTTTATACCCCTTTCTGACCATGGTTCTTTGACATGTAATGTCTCAAATTGGGTCATCTGATTGGGTTTCAGTGCCTGATTTTGTAATAGTCTGGACCATTTTAATGGCATATCCTGACACGTCCAAGTGTGTGTGTGTGTGTGTGTGTGTGTGTGTGTGTGTGTGTGTGTGTGTGTGTGTGTGTGTGTGTGTGTGTGTGTGTGTGTGTGTGTGTGTGTGTGTGTGTGTGTGTGTCCCTGTTCAGTTAAGCTATCTTTGTTTTTAAAAGTGCAATATGAGCTCCAGCAATGACGTCTTCAGTCAGAATTCATCTCCCTTCGTCCTGACATCCTCCGCCCTCCACGTTCCTACGACCTGGTGAGCTCCACACGCTTATCCACACCACAACTGATTACATTTTACTTAAAAGCAGAAGTGCAAGAGATATTAAAATGCCTTACAGCATCCACCCTGACATGCATAATTTCGCCGACAAATATTACTACACTTGTGAATCTAATCCATTCACCATATTCCATCCCATCAGTCATATTTTCACCCGCTGTTCCGCTCTCATACACCAGTGTCGATGACATAGGCCATACAACAGATACACAACAATAAGCAATTGTACAACAATGAGTGTGTAGGAGATAATTCTTATCTAGGAGTGCATCTCAATATTACCTCTCCAATTCCATATCCAATCCCACCAAGATGTTTCTGGGATTTCATTAATCTCTTGCAAAATCTGGTGGTTTATTTGTTGGATTTCATGATATACTTTTCGTGACTTATCAATCTCCTCCCACAACTTAGTCAAATGCTCAGGCAATGGGTTGGGTGTCGTACCTAAACCTCTCCACATACTGCCTCAAAGTTCCCTTTAATTCATCCCTCACCTTAAGCTCAGTACTGTTAGAGCTATAAATATTTACAATCTCCCTATTACTTGTCCCTACAGGCCTTTCAGGAGTAAAACAGAAGGTAGGTTAGGATATCGGGCACTATAAAGCCCTACCATACTTGGTGGTTACACAGTATTCTCTTCCTCCACATAGGTGGCCTGTGTAGGCTTCAGAGCCACCCTTGCAGCCTCCATGGTACAGTTTACCTCAATAAGGTTGAATCCACATGTTGACTGGGCATGCTTTTCCAACCGACAGGAGCATACCACCTTGCCTTTTTTGTCAGTGCATCCTTCTAATCTAGTTCCCATCAATATGACTATCCCCCTTGTTGGCTCCTATGTTCTCTATTCTGTAGACCGGGAGTGGTGCTTCCCCGTGTGGCATTACTGGAAAGTACATCACCAAACCCATTATTTTGAGATCTTCCCTTTGACAAGCTCTTTGTACAGGATATGTTCATACCAAACATCTGAGTTGGCACATAGTGATAATGTTCTATCCCTCATCAATGCATCCAGATGATCATTAGTGACCCAAGAGAATACTTCTCCTGTGTGAATTTGCCTCAGATTTTCTCTGGCCTGCTCTACCAACCAAGAGCCATACATAATACATACATCATTCCAGGCAGCCTCATCAGAAGCATTCCTGTCCTCCTGGGTGAGTTTATTTATGGCTTTAGCATGGTCTTCCAATTGCTCTGCTACATCCTTTAAATAGACTGTCATAGCTTGATCTTTCCTCAGTTGTGAATCCTGCTTGGTATTCTCATTCGTAAGAACATCCTTTAACCTTCCCTTGAAATCCCCCATCTCTGCTTCCAGAGATGCCAGGTCCAAACTGTACACCAGCGAGGTCCCAGTATTAAAGACAGTAGCTGTGTCATTGACCAGTCCTCACCTCCTCCTTCGGCTTGCCCCTTTTGTTACAGATTGGAGATATACATGTCTTCAGAGACCAGACCCATCACCGCTGGTCCTTTCTCTGTATTCCAACACGTTGTCCAGTAACTTGGCGTACAGGCTCTGCTTCTTTATCCCACATCACCTGGGCAACACTATCTCTGTCAAATTCAATATCAGTGGTACTACCTCATGGATTACATCATGATATAATATTTTTCCAGTAAGTATCAAAAACAAACCATCCATTGGGCCTGGGGTCTGTTAGAGACACCTTGTAATACTATCTGTGCGATTAAAGGCTGGGGCTTCCTAGGCAATGTCACCCGGATGCCCCGTACTCTGCTCATCCTGTTACTTGAGCAAGAATTTATTCTCTCACATATAGATGCCTACTCCTTGAGCTGGAAATTGCTTCCCTGACATCGCCAACCATACCCACCCTTTCATAATCTATCGGTCTCCATATTCCTGACTGTATTACTTGCAGCCTTGGGGACATTTTCCTTCCTCAGAATATTGTCACAGACCTAAACCATTCTTCCATATTGTAACCTGCAAGGCTATGCACTAGGTGCTAGAAGGTGGGATTAAATTGGGTGGCTAGTTTTTCAGCCAACACAGACACGATGGGCCGAATTGACTCCTTCTGTGCTGTAACTTTTCTATGGTTCTATGGTTACGACCGAAGTGGGAGGAGTGCACTGTCTTTTCTAGTTCCACTTCTCCACAGGTCACAACATATATTTAAATGTTTACCCAGTTAGCGATACAGTCAATCATAGACTCTACTCTTTATCCCAGAATAAAATACACCAACCAGGTTTCTTTAATAAACAACAAAATTATCAGTTTATTATAAAACAGGATATAACCAGTAATGAAGCAAAGCATTAGTGAAATATGAAAGTTCCCTTTTATCTTAGTCTCTCACACACACATACACACACACACACACACACACACACACACACACACACACACACACACACACACACACACACACCGTTAACTGAAAAAATAGAAATTTTCTCTTTAGAGCTTTGTTACAAGAAAAACAAAAAGAAATCTTTGGCCAAATACTTGCTAATTCTTGAAGAAAAAAGAGAGGATTTGGAAAGATGTCAGTTGTCCCTTTTTGGTTTGGCGTCCCAAATATGCATAGACAGCTGTCACTGGAATCTCTCTGGAAGAGTTCTTTTCAGGCAACATTGAAGATCAGTTTGGCAGGCTTTCCAGGGGAAATGCGACAACTGGGGTTTCTGGCAGGCCTTTCAGGAGAAATGCAGCATTCATTTCTCTATTTCTTACACTCGCTTCTAAGAGCTTCTCAAAGACAAGGAAAAGCTGGCAGGCTTTTCAAAGAGATGGAAGAAGGCTGAGCGAGGGTTTTGTCCTTGGCAGGCTCCTTTCAAAACACGCCACATCCCAACTGACTGTCCAAAACAAAACCAAGACAATACCTTAAGAGTCAAGCCTCCTGATGCCAATAAATCTTGACCTGTCAATTCCCTATAAACATCTCCCCGAAGTCAAAAAGCCCCTGCTGGGTATTTATCTGAAGACAGGTGACTTCCAGTAAGGGTTGTTTACAAACCAAGTCCAAAAGACCTTACGATGACCTCTTTTAAAAAAAAAAGTCCAGCATCTGTGGAATCCTTTTCTGTTTTCTTAAAATAAAACAATGTCCATAATTCTAAAATACATGAGAACTCAAAAATAGTACTTAACAATAAATATAAATGCATCATCATAACAGTATACAGTATGCAAAATGGTTTTCCCCATTCCACTTCTACGTCGCTTAGACTCAACCACATTCTTAGGGCAAGTGTTTACTGTTCCCCTCCTAACCACAACCTTCTCTTCAACAGTTGTTGCCTCCCCATTTGGGCCAGCTCCTTCCCTCCACTGGTTGCTGTGGAAATCCCTTTGCCACCTTCTCCAAATGCAACTATCATTAAGATTAACTTCCACCATATTTCCAGTAAAACAGGAAACAAAGCCAATTTTTTCTCTGTGAGCAGATTTGGTCACTGGCATATCATGTCTACTTATTACTTAATAGAGTTATGAGTCCCATCATGGCTATGCAAGACCACCTGCATGTGGTTATTTCCTACCGCAGCACCGGCGTCCCTAGGTGCATACCAGTAATGGAGGTGATATCTGTATCTTGATAAGACAGGAAGAAAACCATTCACATCTATTGCGAGAGGCCATTGTCTACGAGAGTCATTGTAGACAGAGTGTCTGAAGTTGTAATATTCTAGGCCACCATTTTAATGATGTGTCCTGACACGTCCGAGTGCGTGTTCCCTGTTCAGTTAAACTGTCTTTATTTTTATAAAATCCAATATGAGCCCCAGCAATGATGTTTTCAGTCAGAATTCTTCTCCCTTTGTCCCGATGTCCTCCGCACTCCATGTTCCTACCACCCGGCAGGCAGAGTGTGCACATGTTTTTGACAGGATAACAGGCTTCCCTATGGTGTAGGATGCCATCAATAGCACACATGTGGCTTTGCAAGCACTGCATCTCAATGCTGAGATGTACTGCAGCCTCAAAGGTTACCAATCACTCAATGTGCAATTGGTGTATGACCACATTCAGCACATCATGCTGGTAAATGCTCTCTATCCTGGAAGCAGTCATGATGTTTTCATTCTGCACTAGTCTGCTGTTCTCTCAGTCTTTCAGCCACCACATCAAACCGAGTCTGGCTGCTCAGCGATAAGGGCTATCTATTTTACACCTGGATCATGATCTGCTCCATAATCCAAGCACACTTCGTCAGCATGCATACAACAAGAGCCATGCTGCCATCCAAAACATTATTGAGCAGACAAATAGAGTGCTGACACTGCTTGGTGGACCCTGGATGAGCCCTGCAGTATTCCCTGGAGCATGTGATCTGATCCGTGTTGGTCTGTTGTATCCTCCGTAACTCTTGGCACCAGTGATACAGCAAGCAGTTCAGGAACATGTAAAGAAGGAGGTCGGAGGAAGTGGAGGAAGAGCAGTAGGAGGAAACAGCTGGCACATCCCCGTTCCAACCAGGCTGTCCGCAATGGGCTCATTCAACTACCGTTCCATTGTACAATCCCCATAATTTCGCAGCTTACCATTCCCTCTACCACTGACCATCTTGACCAAAATGCTGATATAAAAACCACCACAAAGCAACTTTATCCAGCAATACATCCAATATTCAATATCCAATTGAAAGGAAATTATGATGCGATTAGGCAAGATTTAGGATGCGTAGGATGGGGAAGGAAACTGCAGGGGATGGGAACAATCGAAATGTGGAGCTTATTCAAGGAGCAACTACTGCATGTCCTTGATAAGTATGTACCTGTGAGGCAGGGAGGAAGTTGTCGGGTGAGGGAGCCGTGGTTTACTAAAGAAGTTGAAGCGCTTGTCAAGAGGAAGAAGAAGGCTTATGTTAGGATGAGACGTGAAGGCTCAGTTAGGGCGCTTGAGAGTTACAAGCTAGCCAGGAAGGATCTAAAGGGAGAGCTAAGAAGAGCAAGGAGAGGACACGAGAAGTCATTGGCGGATAGGATCAGGGAAAACCCTAAGGCTTTCTATAGGTATATCAGGAATAAAAGAATGACTAGAGATAGGTTAGGGCCAATCAAGGATAGTAGTGTGAAGTTGTGTGTGGAATCAGAGGAGATAGGGGAAGCGTTAAATGAATATTTTGCGTCAGTATTTACAGTAGAGAAAGAAAATGTTGTCGAGGAGAATACTGAGATTCAGGCTACTAGGCTAGATGGGATTGAGGTTCACAAGGAGGAGGTGTTAGCAATTTTGGAAAGAGTGAAAATAGATAAGTCCCCTGGGCCAGATGGGATTTATCCTAGGATTCTCTGGGAAGCTAGGGAGGAGATTGCAGAGCCTTAGTCCTTGATCTTTATGTCGTCATTGTCGACAGGAATAGTGCCGGAAGACTGGAGGATAGCAAATGTTGTCCCCTTGTTCAAGAAGGGGAGTAGAGACAGCCCTGGTAATTATAGACCTGTGAGCCTTACTTCGGTTGTGGGTAAAATGTTGGAAAAGGTTATAAGAGACAGGATTTATAATCATCTTGAAAAGAATAAGTTCATTAGCGATAGTCAGCACGGTTTTGTGACGGGTAGGTCGTGCCTCACAAACCTTATTGAGTTTTTCGAGAAGGTGACCAAACAGGTGGATGAGGGTAAAGCAGTGGATGTGGTGTATATGGATTTCAGTAAGGCGTTTGATAAGGTTCCCCACGGTAGGCTATTGCAGAAAATACGGAAGTATGGGGTTGAAGGTGATTTAGAGCTTTGGATCAGAAATTGGCTAGCTGAAAGAAGACAGAGGGTGGTGGTTGATGGCAAATGTTCATCCTGGAGTTTAGTTACTAGTGGTGTACCACAAGGATCTGTTTTGGGGCCACTGCTGTTTGTCATTTTTATAAATGACCTGGAAGAGGGTGTAGAAGGGTGGGTTAGTAAATTTGCGGATGACACTAAGGTCGGTGGAGTTGTGGATAGTGCCTAAGGATGTTGTAGGGTACAGAGGGACATAGATAGGCTGCAGAGCTGGGCTGAGAGATGGCAAATGGAGTTTAATGCGGAAAAGTGCGAGGTGATTCACTTTGGAAGGAGTAACAGGAATGCAGAGTACTGGGCTAATGGGAAGATTCTTGGTAGTGTAGATGAACAGAGAGATCTTGGTGTCCAGGTACATAAATCCCTGAAGGTTGCTACCCAGGTTAATAGGGCTGTTAAGAAGGCATATGGTGTGTTAGCTTTTATTAGTAGGGGGATCGAGTTTCGGAGCCACGAGGTCATGCTGCAGCTGTACAAAACTCTGGTGAGACCGCACCTGGAGTATTGCGTGCAGTTCTGGTCACCGCATTATAGGAAGGATGTGGAAGCTTTGGAAAGGGTGCAGAGGAGATTTACTAGGATGTTGCCTGGTATGGAGGGAAGGTCTTACGAGGAAAGGCTGAGGGACTTGAGGTTGTTTTCGTTGGAGAGAAGGAGGAGGAGAGGTGACTTAATAGAACATATAAGATAATTAGAGGGTTAGATAGGGTGGATAGTGAGAGTCTTTCTCCTCGGATGGTGATGGCAAACAGGAGGGGACATAGCTTTAAGTTGAGGGGTGATAGATATAGGACAGATGTCAGAGGTAGTTTCTTTACTCAGAGAGTAGTAGGGGCGTGGAACGCCCTGCCTGCAGCAGTAGTAGACTCGCCAACTTTAAGGGCATTTAAGTGGTCATTGGATAGACATATGGATGAAAATGGAATAGTGTAGGTCAGATGGTTTCACAGGTCGGCGCAACATCGAGGGCCGAAGGGCCTGTACTGCGTTGTAATGTTCTAATTCTAATTCTAATTCTAATTCTAATTCTATTCCATACTAAGGTCAACTAATTATCCCCATGAATTCCGTGAGTGCCTGTCTTGCCATTGCCTTTGCGTCGCCTAATGCTCCTACACAGTGCTCCGCCAGCTGCTGGTGGAATGCTGCTGACTTTCACTCGTGTAGACTGCAGGTTTCCTTACAGGATGTTGGCTCAGCTTCGGACTGAAACACCTCGGCATGGGCAGCAGCAGTCTGGGCTGGCTGGCAGGCAGGCAATGGCACTGGCGGAGTGACAGTGGTGGGTTCAAGAATGCTGTCATCCTAGAGAGGGCAGCAGGTTTGTGCTCCACTGAGCCACTGCCATGTCCTCATGGCAGCACCTCAGCAATCCTTGTAATTTGCCAGAGCACAGATTGCTGGACTGCTGTGATACCCTGCAAGTCCCTTTGAGCACTGGTATCTACGGCCATGATGGCAGCAGTCTGAGCCTGCATGGCAACAAACAGAGATTTCATGACCTCTCCACTGCAACTTGTGCGGTTTTTTGCTTGTGATACAATGGAAACTGAGACATTGGCCATCAGGTGCTGCATCACGTGCAAGTGTTCTCATGGAGTTGGCTACTACTTCGATGCTGAAAATTTGTTGACTCGGTTGCCGTTATTGGGTATCTAAAAGGATAAAGGCACAAGGGTAGTGTTGGGTGAGGGAAGAGGGGAAAATAAGAAGTACCTGCTTAGACTTTCTGCAGCTTGTACATCAGAATAGATTATGAGAAGGGGGGAGTGAGATGTGAGAAGGTGGATTAGGTCGTAACATATCATCAGCCTCTATGATTTCAGCCCTGCTGCTGGTCATGCCCTCAGTCATGGCCACACCAGTGATGGCGAGCACTGTCCATTGGGGTGAGAACATGCAGCCATGCCCGTGCAGCTCCGGTTAGGTGCTGCTGCCTCTGATTATGGACCACCTTGTTCTGCAATAGAGAGGGAAGTGTGTCAGTGAGTGCATGCAATGTGTTTGGGTAATGTGCCTGCTACAGTTGAATAGCTGGCAGTTTTGAGCTGTGCGATATGAGTTTGAAGTAGCAGTGCTAAGTGTGTGAGGGTGATGGTGAGGCAATGAATGTTGGGTTTGATTTGTGCTTGATAGAGACTGTTGGGAGGTGATTGAAGTGGGAGGGGACTGGTGAATTGAGCAGTGTTTGGGGCTAGTGGTTCATTTGTAAGGATATGGCATGTGAAGATGCATTCACTGATCTTGACCACTCATGTGAGGTCATTGATCTTTTTGTGGTACTGCATCCAGCTTCTCAGAGCTATACTGCTGCCATTGATTGCGATGGCAATCTGCTTCTACTGCTTTCGTGGTGTTTGTCTAGTTGGTCTTTTAGCTCAGTGTCTCCTTGCCATCAGTTAGATAGAGTGACATTGGGTGATGAGCAAGTCACGAGTGTGCAGGAGGAGGTGACAGAGGCAGAGGCAGCTGTGGACAGTCCCCCTGGAAAGAGGGAGGATAGCCACAACCCTGCTCAGCAGGGGACAGATGGAGAGCCTCAAGAGTCACAGGAAAGGAGACTCAGACCAGCAGCAACAGATGTGCTCCCATATGTCGGAGTTCCCTGAAATAGTATGGGGTTATGGGCTGAGAATGGAGGAGTCCATCCAGTTCATGTGCTCCACAATGGCTCAGGGCTTTGAGTGCATGAACTTCTGCATTGATAGAGTGGCCAGCCTCATGGAGAGCCATATGTGCATAGTGTGGCATGCATCCTGTGCATACAGGAACTGCGCACTGACATTCACACCACACTATGTAGCCTTGACCGCTCAATTCAAAATACCAGAGACATTTGGACACATGGAAGGACCAAATCAAACCCAAAATTGATCACTCTGGTGAAAAAGATTTGTGACGTACAGAATTACTTCCAAATTAGACAGCCAGTCTGAAGCAGAGCAAGTTAACACATTGCTGTATTCCATTATGGCAATAGCAGACGATGTTAATGCAAGACAAGACATTAATGAAATATCAGACAGATTTGATTAAGTTTAAAAAGCCTTTAATAGTTATTTCAACCTGCAGAGCAATAAGATTCTAGAAAGGGCAAGACTGAACAGAGGGTCCAGAAACCTGGTGAAACAGTTGATGCTTTTTATCAATGACTACCTGGAGGATGTGAATATGGAGACCTAAAAGCAGAATTAATAAGAGAATGCATTGTAGTAGGTATTGCTGATGAATTCCTATCAGATTTATTGCAGTCTAAAGAAGACCTCATCCTGGACAAAGCTATTTAGCTGATGAGACAAGCAGAGGTCTGGAAGAACAACAGAGCAATCCTGAGAGATGAAGAAACACCTTGGTTCAGGAAACTTCCAGCCACCATATAGTTCCTTAATCAGAGGGCTGTAAAAAAAGCACCGGAAAAGAAGATAAATTGTTGTGCGGTTGGGGAGCGGGGGGGGGGGGGGGGGCGCGGTGCGGTGATGGGGAGCGTAAGACACCATGAAATCCTGGCAGCGCTGTGGTGTCAAAAAGACCCACAAGCATGAACGGTGCCCTGCAAACAAAGCAGAATGCTTCCACTGTAAGAAAATAGGCATTTGGGGAAAATGTGCCAAAGTAAAATCTCTACTCCCACAAGTTCAAAAAAAAAAGCATTCAAGCGTAGAGTGGTTAACAAAGTTAAATAATCTCCATCAGGAGAGAAATCAGAAAACTTCCTTGGTGAGATCAATGATCCTAATCAGGCATTTTGGTCTGCAGATATATGTTTCAATGGACATATCATTATTTTTAAACTGGACACTGGAGAAAGTGTAATGGTATTATCAGCCAAAGAGCCATGGTTATCAATGCATTCCCTGCAACCAACAGAAACTCAGTTACATGACCTAGGAGGGATTGAACTGGAAGTTAAAGGGAAGCTACAAGCAACACTCCAGTACAAGGGAAAGCAATTATTGGAAACATTGTATGTTCTAAGGAATTAGGAATTCTCTCTCTTAAGTAGAGCAGCTTGTATTGACCTTCATCTTATAAGGACAGTGGAAGAAGTTCAGCAATAAGAATCCAGGAGTCACTTCCAAAAAGAATTTCCGAGATTGTTTTCTGGTCTAGGGAATCTGAAGACCGAAATATAGTATTATTTTGTGAAAAGATGTTAAACCACTATGTCTTTTCTCACCTAGGAAGATGCCACACCCACTAATGAAGCAAGTCCAACACCAGGATGGCAGTCATTTCTTCTATCACTAAACCTACAGAGTGGTGTTCGGGAATGGTTCCAGTTCCTAAACCTAACTACTCTTCGCATTTGTGTTGACTCAATTTAATAAGGCTGTGCCAAGAGCAGTTCATCCGATGTCCTCAGTGGACGAAAGCTTGGCAAAGTTATCCAAAAGTACCATCTTCACGAAGCTCGATGCAAATAGTGGTTTTTGGCAAGTTCCATTGGATAAGAAATCAAGGCTATTGACAATCTTCATTACTCTGTTTGGAAGACTTTGTTTTAATCATCTACCATTAGGTATAACATTAGCACTGGAAATATTCCAAAGGACTATGTCAAACATTCTACAAGGTCTTAAAGGTGTAAAATGCCATATGGATGGCATCTTAGTTCATGAAGAGTCCATTGAAGAACATGACCTGAGGGTTAGAACCATTTTGAATTGCCTACAAGACAAAGGCCTAACACTTAATGAGAAGTGTAAGTTTTCAAAAACATCTATTCATTTTTTAGGACACATTGTCAGCAGCAATGGCATAATGGCAAACCACAAAAGGCGATAGCCATTAGTGAATTCCCACTTTCTACTTCTGTTCAAGATCTTCAACAATTCCTTGGCATGGTTAATCAGTTGGCAAAATTTTTACCCTATTTAGCATAAGTTACTGAGCCTTTGCAACAACTATTAAGGAAAGTTCGAGCATGATTCTGGGATGCACATCAGGAAGAAGCATTTCAAAGGATCTTAGAGCATAATAACCCTTCACTTCCAAACATAATTGCAGCAGATGAGTCATCTACAGAGATAGGGGCAGTTCTTTTCCAAGAACAATCAAATGGAAGTCGAAGACTGGTTTATTATGCATCTTGAGCATTGTCTGATCCTGAGACAAGGTATGCCGTAAGAGAGAAAGAAGCTCTTACAGTCGCGCCGGCTTGTACAAAGTTTCAAATTACATTATCAGCTTAAAGGTTGTCACAGAGACAGACCACAAACCCCTAATTTCCTTACTTGATGAAAGGAACTCACTAGGATGGCTCCGCGAATCCAAAAATCTCAGTTGAGGCTAATGAGGTTCACGTATGAAATGGTATATTTGCAGGACAAGCAACAAACGATAGCAGATGCATTGTCCAGAGCTACTGTCGACCATCATACACAACAGAATGTTAAAATTATTAATGAGTTATATTCACACTTCACTGCATCAAAATCACCGGCAAGTTCAAAAAAGCTCCAAAAAACTTATCATGCTCAGATGCAAGATGAAGAATGCATCTTTATCCACCAATATTCAAGCAAGGCTGGCCACAGCAACGTCCCAGTGGTAAGAGGATGAAAATATGATAATCTTCTTCAAGCACTGAAGACATTTTACTATGGTAGATGATTTGCTGGTATATGTTGAGAGACTGATTCCAGAGTCACTCTGGGTAGACATCTTGGAGAAAATACACCAGAATCATATGGGCATAACTAAGTGTAGAGCACGGGCTCAGACATCCTTGTGGTGTCCAAGAATGTTGAAAGATATAGAAGCAATGATTTCAAATTGCCAGGTATGTGCGGTGCACAGACAGGATCAGAGGGAACCCCCTATCTCGACTCAATTCCTAAGCAGACCGTGGGAATGTCTGGCGATGGGTCTACTCATGTTTAATGGAAAATCCTACCTGATTGTCATCGACTACTTTTCAAGGTGGATCGAAGTCAAATGTTTGTACATAATGACAACTGAAGCAGTCATTTGAGTGTTACAAGACATCTTTGCAACACATGATATACATGTAAGGGTGAGGGCTTTCCCCAATACCCCAAAACACCTCAAGAATTGGATAATAAAAGCAAAATACTGCGGATGCTGGAAATCTGAAACAAAAACAAGAAATGCTGGAATCACTCAGCAGGTCTGGCAGCATCTGTGGAAAGAATTGGATGTCTTGTTCAAACGAGTCTTACTCTCATGAATGATTGTAGGGATTCTACTTATACAATGTTTGAGCAGTCAATTTATAGTTACAAGAGGTTTACTTGACAAGCTGTTTCTTTAATTACATCATCTTCTCACCTTACTGTCTTCCCTGATCTCATCTACCTCTTGATTAGATTATTCATGTTATTTTCTGTGTCTCACAGAAAAGTTTTTCTCAAGTTTCAGGGGCCTAAGTTTTACACCAAGTATCCCATGATGCCCATACGCCAGTCTCCCCTTACATACCTGACCAGATAGTGTCCAATTATATGGACCACAATTTGCAAACAACTGTTTCATGCACTTTGCGGAAAACTGTGGATTTGTACATCTTACAAGTTCCTCTAGATATCCACAATCTAAAAGAGAAGCTGAGCGAGGAGTCAGAACTATCAAAGCACTGTTAAAGAAAAATCAAGATTTTCAAATAGCCCTCCTAAATTACAGAACTACTCAATTGCTATGCAGATTAGCACCATCAGAATCATTTAATGGGAAGGAAACTTAGAACACAACTTCCAATCCTACCCAAAAAGTTACTTCCAGGGCTAAAAGTCCAGGATTTCTGAAAATTCAAGACAGAGAAAAAAATCTTACCAAAAGCAACAAGCATTATAATTATAATGGGAAATATCATTCCAGGAATATCGAAAGATATAGAAGCAAGAATTTCAAATTGCCAGGTATGTGCAGTGCATAGATAGGATCAGAGGGAACCCCTTACCTCGACCCAATTCCTAAACAGACTGTGGGAATGTCTATTCATATTTAATGGAAAACATGATATATCTATGTTGACATAAGGATAAAAGGTATGGATACGAGACCAAAACAGAGAAGGAGTAATCATCCAGAGAGAGGAGAATCAACAACAATCTTATTTAGTACATTCTTCAGAAGGTACTATAAGAAGAAAGAGGAGGAATCTTATTCCTATTCATCAAAGTCACCAATCGGTCATACATTTGGACAAACCAGATGTTGAACTGGAAATTCAGAAAGCACCAGATACAACAAACCTCAATGAAGGCCATCCAAGTCAAGAAACATGTGTTCAGAGAAAGACTACTGAACATCTGAGTCTGACAACCACATGATCAAGGAGAGTTGTGAAGTCTCCTGACAGATTAAATCTATGGTGTTACAGACTTGTGGGGTGGGGGGGTGGGGGGGAGGTGGGACTGTATGTAAAAATAAATATGTGAATGTATAAAAATGTATATATATTTGGATGAAGACTTGGGGGGGCTGCAAGATGTAGTATAAGGAGCTGTAAGGATTAATGTTCAGAAAGTGTAAAAAATACCTTCTACCATGATGATATGAGAAATTACATGTGAGAGAGATTTGAAGAGAGATGCAGCTTGGCTTCAAAGGAGTCACACAGACTGGTGTAAAGCTGTACATTGTTATAATGTAATAAAGTTTAATGTTCTAAGTATTCAAAAATAAGGAATCTCTCTAAGCTAAACTAACTAAGTATATTAAGTGACAGCATACTAACTAAACATACAACATCTATCACTTGTAAGTGTGCAGTTTTTGTCTTTTGGAGCACCATGTAATTATTGACACATGAAGCCAGATGTATGAGCCTCCTTTTCTAAATGGCAGTACAAGAAAAAAGGATGAAGGGGTGAAAGGGAGCAAGGGTCTGTGAACGTTTGAAGTGAAACCTCTGGGCAGATGTTCTTCCTTCATTGACAGTAAGAGTTGAGCTATTCTAGGCTGCGTCTTCAATGGAACTGTTCTCCCAGGCAGCTCAAAGTGAGTTGCATGCCATGCTGTTCCTCCTGGGTCAGAGGGGCTCAGCTGAAATGAGCCTGAATCAGATGATCGCTGATGTTAATGGCATCCTGTTGAGACACTCGAGCCCCACGCTGGCCCCGGTTCCATCCGTGTGCAGCTGGGGCACCTCTGTGTTCTGCATATTCCTCATTCTCCTCGTCCACATCCTGCTCCTCATCTTCCTCCGATGAGCTGTGTCCATCCAGTGTTTCACCCTCTTCAAGGTCCACACATCTCTGGAGGGCCATGTTATGGAGAGTTCAGCAGACCACCACCTTGCGCGAGATCCTTGCAGGAGTGTACTGTAGGGTGTCATCCGACCAGTCCAGGTTTCAGAACCGCATTTTCAGAAGCCCGATGGCCTGATCAGTTGTTGTCCCAGTGGGCAGATAGCTTCAGTTGTAGCCCTCTGTGCTACTGTGTCAGGTCTTATAGAGGGTGAGTAGCCATCTCCTCAAGAGATATCCTTTGTCCCCTAGAATGCATTTGCATAGTTTGGGGGTCAGAATGAAGAGCTGCAGTACCCTAGTCTTCTGGAGGATGTTACTTCTCATCGCCACTGCAGCCAAAATCTCAGATTCGTGCTCCCATTGCCAGCTACTGCCTTCCTTGTGCTCAGGTGGCCTCTCAATTGTGTTTGGTAGCCTTGCCTCTTCCTCTTATGCCCTGGCGGTGCCAGGAGGGTGACGACACCCTGCGCTGCCCAAGCTGACTGACAACTTTCCCCACAACCGCTATTGCCGATGTCACCTGTGTGACAATGGCCGAGACCCCTCTGCATGGTTCTCCCTTTCATGGGGTCCACCTAGTTTGTTTGGGTGGCTGACTGGCTCCCTGCTGTGTTGCCAACTCCATGCACTTGGTCTGCCCCAGACACTGCATGGAGCCCAAGTGCCCCCACCAAAATCTGAGCATGGCCCTAATAAGCTCTCATTGATCTCTTTAAAGACTTTAATTCCTATTATTAACAGATTGGGCAGGTTCTCGGGGCTGCACTCCTCTGCCCTGGGCTGCACGCCACTATCATTATAATTAGTAGGCAGCACAAAATTTGTGTGCTGCTTGCATTACTTTGAATGGATGCGTGCTAATTAGGCATCGCGATCCCCATGCCCATTTTCAGGGGCAATCAAATTTTCAGCCTATAAAGCTTTTTTTTGCCAGAGTCTCAATTTTATTAGCCTGTAATAGATTTTTCTATTTTCTTAATGTGCCCCTGTTCCTGTGAATAATGTGTGTTAAAACAATTGTGCACAATCAATAAATGTCAATGAAATTGTGAGCATTGATTGGCATTCACTATCAATGTCAATTTATTCAGTTGCTGAACAGAACAATCAACAGCTATGATTTTTTTAAACCTCACTTTCATCTTTCCTTACACATTGCAGCTCGGGGAGCAGTTAAGGCCACTTTCTGTCACTCTTGTGTGTGTGTATATATATATATATATATATACACATAGATAATATTATATATTTAAGAGGACCTGCTTTTACGACCATTTTTAAAATCAGTTCTTTGTCCTGATAATGCACTTTCCATGTTATCAAGGCGAGAAGATTTAGAGCTGTACACATCAATTTTGAGTTTAATGGGTAGCATTTGAGTATTTGGCAATAGTACAGGAGCCTTCTGAATAAATTGTTGGCACTGGAGCTCAGAAAGCCCTTTAGAATCTGTCAAAATGTTCTTTATTCCAACCAGGCCTATTATCTGGCCTGTCATATGTCTATTATTTTAATCTTCAAAATAATCTTCACTACTGTGTGTCTGCAGTGCATTATTGAAGCGAGAATTTTTTTTTGAACTACTGATCTCGACACTTTTCCCTTCATATCTCCACTATAATTATAAAAATTTAAAGCAACCATTAATTACAAAAGATTGTTAAAGTTCCTTAACCTAACATAACGCCCCAAAAAATGACAAATAATCTAGCAATTATTTATTTCTTGTCCTGTAAAAAGTGTTCTTATAACTTAATTAGAAATGTTACAATGTTACAATATTCTCATGCTCAGTGGCAGTGATCACACCTGCAAGTAAACCATTGCTCACTACAAGCCAGGATGCGCTTTTGTACATGCAATGTTTGCTAATGCAGTATTGAGCAGAGGTTGAATAGAAACACTTGCCACTGTGATAGTTATACCCAACTCTTCCCATCATCCAAGTCATCCCATCATCCAAGTCTTCAGAAAGCAGAAGAATAAGCAGTATCAAAGCTCCTCAGTACAAAAAGAATAAATTTGCAACACTTTGCCAAGTTTCTTATTGTGGACCCAGTCAAATACCCATGACATATTAAAAACAGAAAATGCTGGAAATACTCAGCAGGTTCAGCAGCATCTGTGGACAGAGAAACAGAGTTAACATTTCAGGTCGATGACCTTTCATCGGCACTGAAACAACTGGAGTACGAACTTATCAGTATTCTCCACAAAGACTAACTGACCTATTGAGTTTTTTCATCATTTTCTAAGGAGGTTTCCCATATCTTAACCAAGTTTATCAAATTATTGTAATGGTTTCCTGAACTATTTGCACTTTACCTAGCATTTTACCTTAATTTGTTGATTTCAGGATGAAGTAAGCACTCTGTTAAATAGTTTCTACTTGCTTTGCAACTAAAACATATTTTCCTTTGAAGTAATATTTTGCATGTAGTGATGTGTAGCCTCTCCAGCATGTGTAAAATAATAGGCAGTAAAGTGTAAAGTGGCCAGCCATTTCTCACATTATAAATATCTAGGTGGTAATTTTCACCTTCCTGTCTGGACAGTAATCGAGGATGAAGATTGGATGGGTTCTACAATGCTCCACTAGAATACCATTCATATGTGAAGGAGAAAGGTACCTTCATCGACTTTCTTATTGTTTGAATTGGGATGAAACTCCTATTTATACACAGAATAAAAATAACAACCACGTACAATTTACAAAAAGGTACTTCTATCAATTGTACTGTTACTGTTGTGAGTGGAACCTTTTTTCAACCTGATACTTTGGTGTTCATTCGCTGGTTACAGTAAATTCTGGTTCTATCGAGAACACTTACCATCTATACTTTTAAAAAATAGCCAAGTATTAATTAATTGTGTACTTATTATTCAGAATTTATTTTCTTCTTTATTAGCTCCTGCCAGTTTACCAGGCATGATATTTTCAATAGGGACAGGTTGAGCAGATTTAAAAGGGGCTCATTCCTGCCCAACTACAACCTGACCCTGTTTTAAAGTCAGATCAATAGCACAGCAAACATGTAACAGACTAATTGTACACCAGTCCCTAGGTCGAGCTTTAGGAAGCAACACCAACTGGGTCATGGATAATTTGATTTAAAAGGAGATTTGAGGCACCATTAGGGGCACTAGAATTGACTTCAATATCTTAGATCTGGAAAGGAAAGGTCAGCTTGAGTTTCTGCTTCTGATTGCCGAGGAGAATCTGATTGGAACTCTGCTGGCCATCTTTGTGAACCTTGTCATCGGTATCTCCCTCAATGTGCAGGTAAGCTTCTGACTGGAGGGAGATGGGATTCCTGCTCAGGCTGGAGTGAGGGTCTGGTTCTGAAGGGAGGGGCGAGAGTCAGGTTGTGGGATGAGCTGGAAGGGGTTGCGGTTTGATAGGAAAAATAGAAATGTCACCTACGCTTCAGGAATAAGACACTAAGTGAGGTAGAAGAGCAAAGGGATCTAGGAATACAGGTGAACAAATCATTAAAAGAAGCATCACAGGTCACAAAAGTAATTAAAAATGCTAACAAAGCATGCCTCATATTTAACCATCCTTATAATTTAACCATGGCCAGCTGGGTTTCTAGGGCTTCAGGAAAGCTAGTGGATCCAGGAGGTAAATGCCTTTCTACTTATCTGATGAATCCAGTTTACTAGTTTCACCCACCCACTGTGATCATCCACTCCCCAACTCTTCCGATCTCCCCATCAACCATTCCGATCTACCCCCCAACTCTTCTGATCTCCCTCTGTCGACTCTTCTGATCTCCTCCAAGAGGCCTTTACTCTTCCCTCTGGCCTGCGATCTTTACCAACCCCAGCCTCCAATTTGCCTTCTGGCCTCTGATCTCCCCCCTGCTCCGGATCCCAAGCTTGCCTCTAGCCTCCAGTCTTGGCCCTCAGCCTTTCCGATCCCTCTGTCCCTCCTCGCTGCTACTTGACTGCACCTGGTGCAAAAGGCCTACCTGCCTGACAGCCAGCGATCTGGTTGGCTCTGTTTGGAAAACGGAGATAAAGTGTGCTAATTATGTCCTACCATTAAATTTTGCAAGACCTGAAGGAGTCATAGAGTCATAACTGCACAAAAGGAGGACATTCAACCCATTGAGTCCATGCCAGCTCTCTGTACAGCAATCCAGTCAGTCTGATTTCTCTGCTCTATCCCTTTAGTCATGCGAGTTTATTTCCCTCAAGTTCCCATCCAAATTCCTTTTGAAATCCTTGTTCATCTTCTCTTCCACCACCCTCGTAGGAAGCGAGTCCCAGGTCATTACCACTCGCTGCATAAAAATGTTCTTCCTCACATGCCCCTGTATCCTTTGCCCAAAGCCTTAAGTCTGTGTCCCCTAGTCCTTGTACTAACAGCTAATGGGAACAGCTTTTCTTTGTCTACCATATCTAACCCCGTCATAATCTTGTACACCTCTATCAGATCTCCTCTCAACCTTCTTTGCTCCAAGGAGAACACCCCCAGCTTTTCCAACCTAACCTTGTAGCTACGTTTCCTCAGTCCTGGAACCATTTTGGTGAATCTCCTCTGCATCCTCTCAAGGACCTTTTTGTTCTGTGAGTGTCAGCTGTGGCTGGTTGGTAGCACTCCCACTTCTGAGGCACAAGGTTTCAATTTCAAGTTTCACTCCAGAGTTTGAGTCCCAAAATCAATGGCTGACACTCCAGTGCAGCACCAAGGGAGCACTGCAGTGTCAGAGGTGCCATCTTTCAGATGAGATTTTTTACAGGTTTTTTACACAGTGGGTGGTGAGTGCCTAGAACTTGCTGCCGGGGGAGGTGGTGGAAGCAGGTACGATAGCGACGTTTAAGAGGCATCTTGACAAATACATGAATAGGATGGGAATAGAGGGATATGGACCCCAGAAGTGCAGAAAGTTTTAGTTTAGACAGGCATCATAATCAGCGCAGGCTTGGAGGGCCGAATGGCCTCTTCCTGTGCTGTACTGTTCTTTGTTCTTTGTTCTTTCTTTGAGATGTTATAGTGAGGCCTAATCTGCTTGTTCGGGTGGATGTAAAAGATCCCATGGTAGTATTTTGAAGAAGAGCAGGGGAGTTCTTCCCAATGTCCTGCCCAATAGTTATCGCTCAATCAACATCACAAAAGCACATTATCACATTGCTGTTTGTGAGAGTTTGCAGTTTGCTGCCTGGCCATGTTTCCTGCATTTTAACAATGATTATACTTCAAAAAAAGTATTTAATTGGCTGTAAAGTGCTTTGAGATGTCTTGTGGTTGTGGAAGGTGCAATTCAAAAGGCAATAGTACTGAAGACCTGTGCTCCAGAATTTGCCGCGCCCCTAGCCAAGCTGTTCCAGTACAGCTACAACACTGGCATCTACCCTGCAATGTGGAAAATTGCCCAGATATGTCCTGTACACAAAAAGCAGGACAAGTCCAACCCGGCCAACTACCGCCCCATCAGCCTACTCTCAATCATCAGGAAAGTGATGGAAGGTGTCATCAACAGTGCCATCAAGCGGCACTTGCTTAGCAATAACCTGCTCAGTGACGCTCAGTTTGGGTTCCGCCAGGGCCACTCAGCTCCTGACCTCATTACAGCCTTGGTTCAAACATGGACAAAAGAGCTGAACTCACGAGGTGAGGTGACAGTGACTGCCCTTGACATCAAGGCAGCATTTGACCGAGTATGGCATCAAGGAGCCCTAGCAAAGCTGAGGTCAATGGGAATCAGGGGGAAAACCCTCTGCTGGCTGGAGTCATACCTAGCACAAAGGAAGATGGTTATGGTTGTTGGAGGTCAATCATCTGAGCTCCAGGACATTACTGCAGGAGTTCCTCAGGGTAGTGTTCTAGGCCCAACCATCTTCAGCTGCTTCATCAATGACCTTCCATCAATCATAAGGTCAGAAGTGGGGATGTTTGCTGATGATTGCACAATGTTCAGCACCATTCGTGACTCCTCAGATACAGAAGCAGTCCGTGTAGAAATGCAGCAAGACCTGGACAATATCCAGGCTTGGGCTGATAAGTGGCAAGTAACATTTGCGCCACACAAGTGCCAGGCACTGACCATCTCCAACAAAAGAGAATCAAACCATCTCCCCTTGACATTCAATGGCATTAGGGGCTACCATTGACCAGAAACTGAACTGGAGTAGCCATATAAATACCGTGGCTGCAAGAGCAGGTCAGAGGCTAGGAATCCTGAGGCGAGTAACTCACCTCCTGACTCCCCAAAGCCTGTCCACCATCTACAAGGCACAAGTCAGGAATGTGATGGAATACTCTCCACTTGCCTGGATGGGTGCAGCTCTAACAACACTCAAGAAGCTTGACACCATCCAGGACAAAGCAGCCCGCTTGATTGGCACCCCATCTATAAACATTCACTCCCTCCATCACCGACGCACAGTGGCAGCAGTGTGTACCATTTACAAGATGCACTGCAGCAATGCACAAGGCTCCTTAGACAGCACCTTCCAAACCCACGACCTCTACCAACTAGAAGGACAAGGGCAGCAAATACATGGGAACACCACCACCTGCAAGTTCCCCGCCAAGCCACACACCATCCTAACTTGGAACTATATCGCCGTTCCTTCACTGTCGCTGGGTCAAAATCCTGAAACTCCCTTCCTAACAGCACTGTGGGTGTACCTACCCCACATGGACTGCAGCAGTTCAAGAAGGCAGCTCACCACCACCTTCTCAAGGGCAATTAAGGATGGGCAATAAATGCTGGCCTGGCCAGCGACTCCCACATCCCATGAATGAATTTTTAAAAAATTCAAATAGAAGTCTTTCTTTTCTGTTCTTTTAAAGTGTGGTGATCAGAACTGGATGCAATACTCTAGTTGTGGCTAAACCAAAGCTTTATAAAGGTTCAGCATAACTTCCCTGCTTTTGTACTCAATACCTCTATTTATGAAGCCCAAGATCCCATATGCTTTGCTAACTACTCTCTCAATATGTCCTGTCGACTTCAAAGATCTATGCCCATGAACCCCTCGGTCCCTCAGTCCATGCATGCTCTTTAGAACTGTGCCATTATGAATATATTTTCTCTCCCTATCTATTCCGCCAAAATGCATCACCTCACACTTGTCTGTATTAAATTCTATTTGCCACTTGTCTGCCCATTCTGCTAGCCTATCTATGTCCTTCTACAATCAATTGGTATCATTCACACTGTTACAGCTCCAAGTTTGGTATAATTGGCAATTTTTTTGAAATTTTACTCTATCTTCCAATATCCAAGTCATTTTTATATATACATATATATATATATATATATATATATATATATATAAAAATATATATACACACACATATCAAAAAAAAGCAGGGATTGTAGCACTGACCTTGGGGATTTCCATTATCTACCATCCTCCAGTCTGAAAAATAACCATTTACCGCAACTTGCTGTTTTCTGTCCTTAAGCCAATCTTTTATTCTAACTGACACTGAGCCTCCTATTCCATAAGCCTCAATTTTGTTAACCAGCCTCTTGTTACAGCCACTTGGTGAGGGGTTTTGGTGGTTCCCAGTGTTCAACTCCCACCTGACCACAGCAAGTGTGTTTTATTATTAGGGTTTAATCCTTTTTTTTTGTCAAATAAACAGACAGCGACAGGTTTTCATGTAGGTTTAAAACAGAAAATCAATTATTTATTGATCAATACACCTTCACCTAAAATTGTCATAACTGCATCCACTCATGCATTCGATTGCACATACACACACACACGAGAAGAGACAGATAGAGAGGGAAAGGGATAAGCGATTGTAAGTGGGGAAAAGGTTTTTGGGGGGGCGGATCATGGTAAACCTGTTGAATTCTCTCAAAAGTCAGGTTCTCGTTGGTTGCAGGCCTGAGGTGTTTGTAGTTTTCCCTCTCAGTTGAAAATTCAGTTGAAAACTGTGGATCACTTCTAATTCACTGCTGTATTAAGTGTAGATGTAGGATTGTGCAGCAGGGCACGTCCCTTCTGGCTTGCTGGAATTCTCCCAGCTCCTTAGCTGGAAAAGCTTCTTGGATGCTTATTTCTGGGTGACTCTCTCTCTCTCTCTAGGGCTGCCTTTTAGTTTTAGAGATACAGCACTGAAACAGGCCCTTCGGCCCACCGAGTCTGTGCCGACCATCAACCACCCATTATATACTAATCCTAATCTAATCCCATATTCCTACCACATCCCCACCTGTCCCTCTATTTCCCTACCACCTACCTATACTAGGGGCAATTTATAATGGCCAATTTACCTACCAACCTGCAAGTCTTTTGGCTTGTGGGAGGAAACCGGAGCACCCGGAGAAAACCCACGCAGACACAGGGAGAACTTGCAAACTCCACACAGGCAGTACCCAGAATTGAACCCGGGTCGCTGGAGCTGTGAGGCTGCAGTGCTAACCACTGCGCCACTGTGCCGCCCCTTTTTAAGGTAAAAATTTGTTACATCTCACCTCTGCTGAGAGACAGGGATTTTCTTCCCTGTAGTGATCGCCAATGGCCCAGGATGTGGCTACTTCACACCTTTTTTTTCAGAAGAACCCATTCATTTTAGGAATCTTTCAGGATGCGTGTAGGGTGGGCGCAATTGACACCTCTTAGCTTTGAAGGTATTCCTTTGTCCCTGTCAAAGAGTTTGAGTATATAAAGGCCAAGTCTTTTCCCTTTGACGGTTATTTTGGAGTGCATTGTTCACTTTTTTTAAAGGAAGGTGCATTTTTTTAAAAGACCAAGTCAATTTTTATATTTCTTCAGTTTTAGTCTGTAATTTTTCATCGCAGTTCTTGTACATGTGACACTTTTATGTGGTACTTTGTCAAACGCTTTCTTAAACTCCATATAGAAAATATCCACTACATTCCCTTCATCAACCTTTTCTGTTACTTCATCAAAAAATTCAATTAGATTAGCCAAACACTATCTGCCTATCACAAATCCATGCTGGATTCCCTTAATCAACCAAACCTCTACAAATGTCTATTAATTTTTCTCCCTGATTATTGTTTCTAATACCTTACCTACCACTGATGTTAAACTGAGCTGCCTGTAGTTAATAAAAATGTCCTTACCCCCTTTCTTGAACACATTTGCTACTTTCCAATCCTCTGGCATCTCTCCCATATCTATGGAAGATCAGAGATTGTGGCAAGCTATTCCACTATCTCGACCCCCTCTTCACCCCTGACAACACATGTTGTCGGGTCCCATCGGGTTCAGGTCGGGGAGCAAGCCTTTAGCCTGACAGTGAAAATTTTGCACTCGGTATTGTACTGCATCATATGTTGTTATTGGATTGGGCTTTTATAATTGTTAACACAACCTGATCTGGGTAATGTTAGATGGTTCTGAAAGGGGAGGTTGTTAAGCATCTTACAGATCTTGGACATGAATGGTAAATCTCCAACCCAATTCTCTGATCGGAAAGTGTATGATTAGGGAAAGATTTGCTTTATACACTTTTAATTAAAATCCTTTACATATTTTAGGGATTTACTGCTCATATTAATCTTTCATTCTAATCCTTTTGCTTCCTCCCTATGTTTTCCAGACTCCATTTGGCTTTCTTCTGTATTATTAGGCCCTTAATAAATCAAAGAGGAAACTTCTGGAAATGGTGGACCACCATAATAATTTGATCTTTGTTATCTTCCTAGGAAGTTCTGTTGGTCTTTTGCTTTGTTGGGGTCATAATTCAGTCACTCTCTCAATAGAAGTCATTTGCTTTGATTGTATGGGTGGTCCTCCTTATACAGTGCAAAAGCAGTGGATGAGTACGTTCTTGTTGGCAGTGTTACTTGACAAAATATGTTTCACTTTTTATTGAATATCTTGTCAGATAATTTATTTTGAGAGATTGTACCCAACAATTCTAAAAATGCTGTCCTTGCAACTTACTGGTAACTGTGTGTGGTTCACAGATATGTATCATCAAAGAACTTGAACACAGGTGCAGGATAATCTTTTTTTCAATATTTTTCAGATTTTTTAGATGGATCATTTTTCTTCTGAATGGCTTAATGAGACTAAAGCACCCATGACTATGTTTTGGCAGCTGATCTCTAATCAGTGATGTTTCGTAGGTGCATTAATCAATAACAAGCTGTTCTAATACAGAAAATCTCTACTATTTATATCCAGCCACCAGACTGCTCCACTAAATAGCTGCATCAAGAAAAATGTCAGCAACTGCTGGGTGAACAATATTAAAGCTCGTCCACTGGACCCAAGCAGAATGAGTTCTCTACTTTAACCTGCTATTTCAATGCATTAAGTTTATTACTAATAAGAAGATTTCCTAATATGAGACACAAGAAACAAAGTTCAATATACAGACACATGTGAAATGGTGAAAATTTGCAGATGTTGCAGAACTAATTCAGATTTACAAATGCAATTGGCACAATTATTTAGAATTTAGTGCAGAGCATTTGTCTTTTTCAGGTGATTTGCATAATATGGAAATTTGTTAGCTTAACTTTTGTCTATTTTTTTGATGTAACTTCTGATGTAATGGACTGAATTTTACCAGCCCACCGACATCAAGGGTTGTTGCGGGGTTGCCTGGAAAATTCTTCCGGAAGAGGCCCACCATGACCCCCGATGCTGGGAAGGCCCTGTCGCATTCTACCAGCAGCGGCGAGGCCTCAGTGCGGTTCCCCCCGCAATCCCTCCCCAACCACCTGCCATTGGAGTCTTCATCTAAATATGCAAATGGTATTACAATGAAAGAATAATGTCTTACCTGGTAGCGACAGCTGTCCCACACTGATATTCTGTCCAATGGCTGGAACTCCCATGCTTCAGATCTCCATTCGGAGATCCCAAGGCAAGACACTGGTGGGGAGGTGGGAGGAGTGAAATTTTCAGGGCGGTGGGGGGGGTGGGGGGGGGGGAGCAGGGAAAACTGTTTCCATTGGCTGATGGGATGGAAGGGGTTGAAGGGCAAAGTTTATAAAGTTTGGGGGTAAAAGGTCGGGTCCAGTAAAAATGTTTTTTTGAGGGGGAAGAGGGAAATAAATATCCTGTTTGATCATTGTGGGGGGGCGTGGAAGAGGGGCTTTGATGTTTACTTGTCTGTTTTTATTTAAATTAAAAGTGTTGTTCTCTTTAAAAATTTAAATTAGCAGTCAGGGCTAGAAGCCCTTTATGTCTTCAGGGACGGGCACTCCACCCCCTCCTTGCTAATGAGCCGCCGCGCATGTCTCATGCATGCACTGTGCACTTTTTCAAGCTTGCTGCTGAGAATGGCAGCGAGCCAATAAAATGCAAACCAATTTGTGGAAAATGTTGTCCTGTAGATGCTTACAAACAATAAACTTGAATCAATAAACTTAAGCAACAATAATGAAATAAGGATCTCCAGGAGCTGTTGAAAGAACTATTAAAAATACTAGAGGGAATACAAAAGAAGCACGAAGCTGCACTGTAGAGCTTTATTGGAGGAATTTGAAGTATACTTAGTTTGAGCTCTTGAAATAGCAAGAAAGAACTTTATTTATATAGCACCTTTCATATCCCAAAATACTTCACAGCAATGAAGTGTCTTTGAAGAATATTCATTGTTGTTCTGCAAGGAAATGCAGCAGCCAATATCTGTGGTTCAGTTGGTAGCACTCCTGCCTCTAAGCTAGAAGGCTGTTAGCTCAAACCTCATGCTTGGACTTAAACACACAATGTCAGACAAGCCCTCCACCTACCAAGACTGAGGCACGCATTATTTTGCCACATGAACATTAAAACTTAAAATTGCAAGCCCTGACTGGAAGGACATTTGCATACTACTAGCAGTGTTGGAACAATAGGGACCCAGTCATTGCTTCCCCAATACATAGAAGAAGTGGTCAGACCAGTTTTAGTCACATGACTGTTGCAGAGAATTTGAACTTCCAACAAAGGATTGGAACTGAGAACGCTGTGTGCTCCTCCTGGAACTGAAGCAAGAATTACAGCCTCTCCTGTCTGCCTGCATCCAACTTCTTCCCTCAGAACTGAATCTTGTGAAAACACGTGAAACTCAAAGAGAGAAAAGTTTCCTACGTGAACAAGGTTTAAGAAGAACACTGGGCCCTGCAAAAGCGAGACTACTTACAAAAGGACTAAACTGTGAGCTCGAAGCACTGTAACAAGATATTGCTTCAAACTGTTCCACCTTGTCTTTTCTTCTCTTTTCTGTCCCACGCTGCATGTGTATATTATGTGTGCATGCTGGCGTGTGTGCATCGTATAGCCATAGGTGTGAACCGTATTAGAGTTTAAGTTTTAAATTTTAATAAAATTTAATCTTTCTTCTTTAAACTCAGAAAGCCTGTGTGAATTGGTTTCTTTGTCTTATAATTGGAAAACTGTGAACAAGGATTCACAAAAAGGGGAGCTCAAAACACAGTGTATTTAAAATTAAACCCTGTTACACTAAGACCAGGTAAAGAGAGCAAAAGACCCCTAGACACATTTCTCATCTGGTCATAACAACAGTCAAAGCTGACACTCCAGTGTAGTACTGAGGGAGTGCTATGCTATCAGAGGTACCATCTTGGAGATAAGTTGTTATATTGAAGTCGCTACCTGCCATTTCAGGTGGCTGTAAAAGATCCCACAGCACTATTTCAAAGAAGAGCAGTGGAGTTATCTGCAATGTCCTGGCCCATATTTATCCCTCAATCAACATCACAAAAATAGATTATCTGGTCATTATCATATTGCTGTTTGTGAGAACTTACTGTGTATAAATTGGCTGCTACATTACAGCAGTGACTACACTTCAAAAAGTACTTGGTTGTAAAGCACTTTGGGACATCCTGTGGTTGTGAAAGGTGTTATATAAATGCAAGTCTTTCTTTTTCCAATTTGCACACAGCAACATCCAACAAATAGAAATTAGATGAATCAGCATGTAATTTGTTTTAGTAATGTTGATTGAGGGATAAATATTGGCCAGTACCTATGTGGTAATGGGCAGCATTTTTCATTCCATAGTTTTCCAGCATTATTATTTCTTTGACATCATGGATTAGAAATATTCATAGAAAATCATCTTATTGGTTAAAGCAGGTGTTTTAATTGCAATAATTACACTTTTAGTTATATCAATTCTGGTCGATATTTTGGTGATGAAAATCCACAGGGTGCAATCCCAGCCATTGTGCTACGATCACACCCACCAGTGCTCTCCAACACTGACCCCACCAGAATTTGTGGAATTCGTGTGAGGGCAGGTAGTACATTAGGTGTATCTCTAATGCTTGCCTGCCACATGTCCATAGCAACTCTAGCTTTGGATGCTCCTTGGGCTGAAGGTTGCTCAGCATCCCTTATTTAACTCTGGCTTTGTTTCCCACCTTCCTTTCAAAAAAACAAAGAATTTTAGATCATAACATTTTAGATCATCTAAAAATAATTGTGCTGGAAATACTCAGCAGGTCTGGCAGTATCTGTGGAGAGAGAAGCAGAGATAATGTTTCAGGCTGCGATTTTTCATCAGAACTGAGAAAGGTTAGAAATATAATTGGTTTTGAGAAAACAAAAGCGGGGCGGGGGGCGGGGGGAGGGTGGGAAGAAGAACAAAATGGATTGTCTGTGATAGGGTGGAGGGCAGGAGAGATGAAATGACAAAAGGTTCCATGGTGCAAGGCCAAAGGGAGTGGTAATGCAACAAGTAAAGAAACAAAAGATATGTCTAGTTGAGAATGGTGGGATAGCAGCCATCGGAACGCTAAGAAAAGGAATTAAGAAAGAAGGGTCACTGACCCGAAACGTTAACTCTGCTTCTCTTTACACAGATGCTGCCAGACCTGCTGAGTGGTTCCAGCATTTCTTGTTTTTATTATAGCAGGAAGCTAATGCTGTGGCTGAGTTCAAGAACAATGGCAAAGCTCGCTTCAATTAGAAACCTATTCCTGACCCACTGACAGGCACTCCTACTATGAAAGGTTCCATTATATTAAAATTCTGCCCTATTATATTAACATTTTATTAATAATGCCAAGATTCCCACAGGCTTTTTTAACAGCCTTCTCAACTTGTCCTGAAACCTTCAAAGATATGTACGCACACACCAGGACTCTCTGTTCCTGAACCCTCTTTAAAATTGTACCATTTTTATTTTATTCTTCCTACCAAAATGTATCAATTCACACTTCTCTGCATTAAATTTCATTGGCGATGTAACTGCCCATTTTATCAGTCTACCTGTGTTCTTCTGAAGTGTGCTACTAACCTCCTCATTGTTTAGTATATTTTTGAGTTTCATGCATCTGCAAACTTTGAATTTATGCCCTGTATACACAAGTATAGATCATTAATATATATCAACAAAAGCAGTGGGCTGGATTTTATGATCAGTGTGCAAAATGGCGGAGATCCCGCATGTGACACCAATGTGTGTTTTCAATTAAATCTCTCAATCAACAAGCAAGCCAAAGGGCAACCATGTCAGATGTCAGAGCAACGGTGGCCCCACGGTTCAGTGATGCCTCCCTGTTTGTCAATTCTTGCTCTGCAGGATGCCTGCAGTGGCTCTATAGTTGGGGTTAATGTTGATTTGACAACTTTTCCAAAAGTGTGAGCCTTCACAACATACCAACATCATTTCAACCACCCCGTAATGGCCCCCCTGACAAACATAGCCTATATATTTTCAGAGCTCTCCCTTCACACACAGGACCCTTGCAGAGATCCCCGCCCCCCACCACACACACAGACACAATCCCCTTGCAGAGTTTCCACCAACCCCCCCCTTCCCACACAATCCTCTTGCAGAGCTATATCACCATTCCCCCCCCCCCCCCCCCCACCTCCCCCCCTTTCACACACAGGTCCCTTGCAGATTCAGCATGGAGGCAATGTCTGCTGCAAACCCCACTTCCCCTAAAAAACTACGGTGAAGTTACCTTCCCTTTCGAGGCAACAAGGACTCTTGCCTCGGTGGTGTCAGCTTTTGAAAGTCAAGAAACTGAAGGCACGTGAATGCTGCACATCAAACACAAAATTGAGAACGCTTCATTGGATCACGGTGAATGACATTCAAATACATTTAAATCAGTATGTAAAATATTTAAATGTTGATGCCATCGTGTCGATGCACCAAGCCACCACAGTACTTAACCGCCTCCGACAATATTGAAAAAGAGCGCCACGGCGCTGGGTTCCATTCCAGATGGCTCCGTGGGGATTATCCGGCTCCCCACACCAATGATCCCGCCTTCAACAGGAGCATAAAATTCAGTCCAATGTTTCTAAAACCGCCCCCTGGGGAACATCACTGTATACTTCACTCCAGTCTGGAAAACAATCATTCATTTCTACTCTCTGTTTTCTGTCCCCAGCCAATTTTGTATCTAAATTGCTACTGCCTCTTTAATACCTTGGGTTTTAATTTTGCCTACAAATCTATTATGCGGTACTTTGTCAAATGTCTTTTTAAAGTCCATTTACAAAACATCAACTGCATTACCCTCATCAGCCCTTTCCATTACTTCATCAAAGAACTCAATCAATTTAGTCAAACATGATTTGCCTTTAACAAATCCATGCTGACTTTCATTTATTTTCCAAGTGCCATGTAATTTTGTCCCAGAATAATATTATCTCTAAAAGTTTCCTCACTACCAATGCTAGGCTGACTGGCCTGTACATGTCAAGTTTATGTGAATAGGGATGTATTTGTAAGCTCCAGTTCTGTGGCACCATCCCCATATCCAAAAAGGATTGGAAAATTGTGGTCAGAAACTCTGCAATTTCCACTCTTATTTCCCACAATAACCTGCATCTCTTTGGACCAGGTGACGTATCTATTTTGAGTATTGCCAACCTTTTAACTACTTCTTCCTTATCTATTTTTATCCTATCCAATGCCTCCTCCTTTACTGCCACATTGGCAACATTCTATTCTCTAGTGAAGACATATGCAACGTGTTCATTTAGTACTGCAGCCATACCCTTTGCCACCACATGAAGATCTCCTTTTGGGTTACGCTCTCCTCATGAATAATGTGGTGAGCCATGCAATTCACTATAAAATTTGTGATTTCATTGCTACCATCCTCCTAGCCACAGCAGAGTGTTATGATCCTGTAGTTTTTTTTTTCAGGAAGAATGCGATGTGCCTTTAAGTTTGGAAAGGGAGCAGTACTGCTTTAAGGCAGCAGGCTCCAGAAGCTGAGTCAAAGAATGCATTCTCATTGCCTGGGATACAGCCACTTGGAGACTGTGATTCAAAGAGTGCATTCTTGTTGCTCAGGATACAGCCATTCAGGACCAGAGATCAAGAGATACAATGTTACAATTTAACTTTGAACTGGCTTATAGTGGAAACAGACTGTTCTACCTGTCTAACAGACAGACAGCTGTGTGTTAGCATCTGAAAGGAGGGCTCTCAGACCATTTAAACTGAAGAAAGAGAATTTAGTCTGTATTATTCTCTCTCAATATTCCAAACGTCAAGCCAAAACAGAGATCTCTGATAATTTAAACTGAAGGAAGGGAAGTTAGACAGTAACAATCTTTTATTCCTCAAAAAAATTCTAAAGCCAAATTGATTCATTAAAAAGTGTTCGCAAGTTGTTAATTGTTGAAATTCATTGCTGGAGAAGGAGCAATAATTTCAACTTCTGAATTAGACTACGGACTGTTCTACTGTTGAAGAACCTTTTGTTTCCCCATCGGACATTGGTGAGGACTTCAAACAACCCAGGACTGTTCCCCATCCAGCAGGAGCGTAAATCTGTAAGGACTCTAATTTTTCTGTTTTAAATGTTGTTTATATCTTAGTAGTGTTTAAGAATTTAGTTTTTCTAATTAAACAGTTAATTTGTTGATTTAAAGACACCTGGTTTGGGGATTAATAGATTGTACAATTTGGCTGGGTCTTTCTTTAATTTGGAAAGTTTAAAATTATATGTTAGGCAATCTGTGGAGAGGTGGGATTGAATTAACAGTGCATTTCTCCCACCACAATCAGAATCGTATATTTTGATTGGGGGCTTTGACTGGAGCGGTAGGTCATAACAAGAGTCACACACTATACCCTATTGAATAGTGGTTCTACTAGGTAGAGATGCTGAGCTTCAGCAGCAGTTGCTTGGTGCTCCAAACATAGTAAATGCTGAACTTTGAATCTGAGTATATGCTTTCTTACTTGGCTTTCGGGTAACTTTTCAGCAGCTGCCATTTCAAGAATCAGTGTTTCTTCATCAGTTAAATGATGAACAATTACCTTCAACATGATGCAACTTCTAATGTGCCTACCTTAACATTCTAGATGCCCAACTTCTGTATCACATACCAGAATTATCATCAATTGTTCAATCCACAGCCTCATGTGAGCGGGTTTACCAATCTAATACCCACTGTAAGGCACTTCCAGAATACTCAGTGACCAGTCTGGCATCTCTCCTTGGTAACAATTTTTTTGTTCCAAATGCATCTCATATTTTAGTCCTGGATTTTGCTCATTAGCATGATTAACAGTTCTGAAACCATGATATGTTTTATCTGTCACAAGCTTATCCTTCATAGATTTTTCAGTTTAATAAAGAATGATGAGAAAGAACAAACTACTCTTTGCCTACTCTCAGCACAATCCTGGTTAAAATTTGTATCCTCCATAACAATCCACAAGTTTCCCTCCAAGACACACATCATCCTGACTTGAAACTACATCACTGTTCCTTCCCTGTCGCTGGGTCAAAATCCTGGAGCTCTCCTCCTCACAGCAATGTGGGTGTATCTACAACACATGGGCTGCAATAGTTTAAGAAGGCGGCTCCCCACCATCTTCCCAAGGGCAATTAGGGATGGGCAATAAATGCTGTCCTAGCCAGCAAAGCCCACATCCCAGGAAAGAATGAAAAAAACTCCCAGGTATTGATGAAAATCAGCAATTGGTATAGATTGCTTTCTTTGTCTTCTAATGAGTACCTTTGAAATCCCCTCTTGGCTGTCTAAAGCCATAATACTGTATAGGGTCATCATTACCATAACCATGAATAAAATGGGTGACAGTGGACAACTTTGTCTCACCACATTTTCAGAAAAAAGTTATCTTCAGTGAGTATCTCTTCCATCCTTAAAAGGATCTTGGAGCTGGAGTACACATCCTGAATAAAACATAGGGTTGCAAAAGTTGGATGCATGGTTCCTGTTTTTGCAACACTATGGATGCTGTTTGGCCTCTAAAATGTGTCTACAATACGCACACACACTTCTGGTGCTGGCCAGGCCAGATGCCATTTTGATGAGGACATTAGCAGCATACAGGACATGTCCACTGGAAGTATACAGAGTAGGGAGAGTGTGACATCATTCTGCATGTCATGTTGATTTGATGGCAGCGCTGTAATGTTGGAGCTCAATGCTCCAGCGAACACCCTCTCTTAACTTCACTCAGCTGAATACGCAATCAGCAGCAGGAAGAACACGTCCCCCATACCCCACCACCGCTATTTAAAGGGATCATGAACTACTTTGAGGGAATGGTGAGGCACATTGTGAAGGATTTTGTCCTGACTTCAATGATTCACACAGACTGCTTGCTTTTGTACAAGGCTGCAATAGTTTGCATTCCCCTTGGACTACAACATGAAAGTATGAGCAGACAGCAATGCAAATCAAGACAAATTGCCGGAAGAGAGATGAGAAGGAGCAAGGTGAAGGGCTCTCACAGGGGGCCATATCTGTCCAAAGTGTTCAAGGAGCAAAGTTCCTACTTGAATTTCAGCAAGAAACAGTGTGTCAGACATCTTCACTTCATTAAGGAGATCCTCACTGAAATCTGCCATCTGCTGCAGCCACAACTGCAGCCTCAGAGCGGGACAGCATTGAACTTCTATGCATATGGCTCCTTTTAAGGCTGGAGCAGGTGGTATATGCAACATTTCCCAGTTCGCCATCCACTGTTGCATAAGGGAGTTCACTGAGATTCTGTGGCCGGAATTTTATCTTGGCAATGGGGGTCTCAACCACTGACTAAAGGCTGGTAAGAGCCCCATGTTGCCTCCTCTGGGGAAGGCAAGCCGCATTACATGCCAATTAGGCACTCAAGTGGAGAACGGCGGGCTTTCCCCAGGATGAAGGACCCTAGCAATGGAAGACCCGCCTGCTGACAGCTTTCAGCCTGTCAGAGGCCAGCAGCTCTTTAACTGAGCAGCGCCATTGAGGAGATGGTGGCTGCTGCAGGTACTGGACTCACTGGAGGGGCTGGACCAAGGCCACAGGTGAGTCAAGGCAGGAGGGGTTTTGTGGAGTGGGGGTCGCGGTGGAGGGGAGTGTAGGTAGGTTGGCAGCAAGGGCAGGGGGGTGGCTCTCAGCAGACCCCACCTTTCCGATGCTGGGTCTCTCGATCGGGAACTGTGCCTTTTAACAAAGGACCTGCCCTTCTGGAGCTGGTAAGCAACCCCATGGTTTTGCTTGGCATGGTCCCCGTATGGCTACAGGCCCGCCCACTGGTGGGCTAATAACAGCAGTGGCAGCAGGATGAGGCCTTTAATTGGGCATTAATTGCAGGCCTTCCTTCCCCGGACTTAATTTGGGTGGAGGCAGGAAGGTGGTGGGATCTACCCCACCACCATCCTGCCCAATTAAATGCTCCATCTGTCTCCAAACCCGACGTGGGGGGGAGCATAAAATTCCTCCCCGTATTCTAAGAGAGTGTAGTGTAGTGTACTGGTGACTTCACCTTTAAGAAACCATACCTTTAAGAGACCAGGTCATTGATGCAACTGATGATAACATGATATATGATTTAGTTTAGTTTAGAGATACAGCACTGAAACAGGCCCTTCGGCCCACCGAGTCTGTGCCGACCATCAACCACCCATTTATACTAATCCTACACTAATTCCATATTCCTACCACATCCCCACCTGTCCCTATATTTCCCTACCACCTACCTATACTCGGGGCAATTTATAATGGCCAATTAACCTATCAACCAGCAAGTCTTTTGGCATGTGGAAGGAAACCGGTGCACCCGGAGGAAACCCACGCAGACACAGGGAGAACTTGCAAACTCCACACAGGCAGTACCCAGAATTGAACCCGGGTCACTGGAGCTGTGAGGCTGCGGTGCTAACCACTGCGCCACTGTGCCGCCCCAATGATGTTATAATATATATAAGGAGGAGACACCATTTTGAGAAACACTCAGCACACGGTTACAGAGAACACACATATACACCAGCGAGGAAAAGACCTGGACCTGAGATCATGCATGCAGATAAGTAAGACAATAAATAGTATTTGTGTTGTATTCGAATATTAGGCCTGTGTTCATCATTTAATGAAAACTTAACAACACCGCATAACACTACAATTTCTGGTGATGAGGAGAATAAAAAGAAAAGACCGGGCACAAAAAGATCCTGTTGTGTATTGCACTGAATAAAACGAATGTGGACTCACAGCAAGCAGCCATTATTCAACAAACTTTATTTATACCTCCCCAACAGAGAGGGCAGTATAGCAAAATGCTCAGCTATTATAATATACTACACTTCCTCCCCACTTAAAAAAACTTATACATTAAAATGTAAAATGATTCATGCACATAATTACCCATAATACAATAATAATACCTGAAATTTAACAGGTTGGTTTGCATGCTTGTCTTTACTGTAGTTGCAACTAAAACACATATCACCAATATTTCCAGAGTAATTTACATGTAAAAAAAAGTTCTCCCTTAACATCAGTAAGTCTTAAAAGCAAATAACATCATTTGACAAGAAGTAATGAAATGAACAACTTATTTCTTCATCCTTCCTACATACTTTCAATTAACCTATCTGGCTTCTTTCTCTTTCTGTCTGAGTATCTTCTTCCATTTTCATTAGCTTTACTCTGCTCTCTCAACATCTCAGACTGTCAGCCCTGAAATTTGACTTTGATTACCAGCTCCACTTAATGGTTGGGACTGTGAAATTGATTGATTAGTCTTAATCAAAGACCCTGACTCACTTTTCTCTACTGGTGAATTCTGTGATACCGGCAAACTTTTAGTTTCTTTGTGCCTTACCCTTTCTTTCTGACTTTTACTTGTGACTGTAGGAATTTGGACTGTAAGAGGTTTCCCATGCTCTCCATTTGTCAGATTTCCTCTTTCAAGCAATTGATCTACATAACATTGACGGAGTCTCTCTCCAGATTTCACTAGATATGTGAATGTACCTAGTATTTTTACAACTCCAAACCCATACTTCTCTTTATCACCTCGGTGGTTTCTCACCATGATCTTCTGATCAGCCCTGAACTCTCTAAGTTTCATGTCTCAAGTATCTTGATTCATCTTCACTCTGTCTTGCTTTTCTTTTACATTGCTATTGACAATAGGCTTACGCAAACTAAATTTTGTCCTAGGAGTGTGTTTAAAAACTAACTCATAAGGTAACCTGTTGTAGATTGTGGGGTTATTCTGTAAGAGAACAGAAAATTGTCTAGCCTGTGTCGAAAAGAAACATGGAAATTACTGCTTAGCTTGTCACCTAGTAAATAATTCTACAAAGATCTCTTCACAATTTTCACACTTCGTTCTGCAGCACCATTCGATGAGGGATGATATGGTGGTAATAGAGTCTGTTTGACTCGATTCTTATTCAGAAATATATCAGACTCTTCTGACATTAACTGTGGACCATTATCTGACACCAACACCTCTAGCAACCCAAAAATTGCGAAGCAACTTCTCAAAATCTTAATAGTTTCGGAACTTGTGGTATGGGCATAAACTCAACATTTATCCACTTGCTATAGCTATTGACCAAAACAAAGTACTCTTTCCCTTCCACTTCAAAGAAATCGACATACACTTTCCCACAGTTTTCTTGTTTGATGATGGAATGAAAGGAACCTTGGTTGGATCATTTCTCATTCTGAGACACACATCACAATTTTTCACCAATTCTTCAATATCTCTATTTACTTTTGGATACCAAAATTAGCTTCTTGCTAATGCTTTCATATGGACTATCTCTGTGTGCTCTTGATGAAGTTTCTCTAACAATCTCTTTCTAAACCTTGGCAGAATAATGATACTTAAACCCCATAGGAGACAGCCTTCATCTACACTCAGTTTATTTCTATGCGTGTATTACCCTTGCAATTTCTCATCATCACACTCTTTAGACCACCCATTCATGACATAATTGAGAACTTTACTGAGCACCAAAATCTTTTGAGTTTCTTCACTAATTTCTCTGGAAGATACTGGCATGTCATTTGTGTATGTAAAGTAATTCACGGGTAACTTATTGGCTAAAAATAAATCCGTCTTCAAGGAAAATCTCAAAGGAATGTCTGCATTTGCATGATCTGCTGACATTCGATATTTAATATTGTACTGATGGTTAATTGTATCATTTGGTCCTCCTTGTTCAAAGACTACTTTCTGCTCTCTTAGCACTTCCTTGATGTTCCTGCTCAATAAGTTCAACTTCTGTTTCCATATCTATTGTATGCATATTTGAGGACTTCCAGGCTCCGGAACTAGCTTTAGGTCTACCACAATCTTGACCTGGTTCTTTGCTGCAACCTGGAGCTTTCCCGTGACCTGTAGCATGACTATTTTCTTGACTCCTGCATGCCATCTGAATATGACCAACTTTCCCACAGGCATAGCACTTTGACTGGAAATGGGGGCATTTTATGCTTGATGGCTACCATGGTAATGGTAGCATCTAAATTTCTGACTCTGAGTCTGTGAACTTGGCTGCCATGGCCTAGTTCCCATTGAAATCTGGTGGTCCTCCCTTGGCAGCTCAGGAAAAGAACTTCCTTGCAATTTGCAACTATCTCTTCCTGCCATTTCCATGAATGTGGCCTCATTACAGGCTTCCTTCCACATCAACCTATTACCTTTACTCAAATGCTTGGCCTGGATTTTACTGTTCTTTAGACCACAACAAAGTGTCTCTAAGGTTGACTTCAAAGTTCGCCCCATACCAGACGAGAGCGTTTCTTTAATTTGTTATGAAAGTGCTTCATTTGTTTTTATATTTTATTTTTTTGACAACTGTATAAAACACTGGTTCAGCCACAGCTGGAGTATTGCATACAGTTCTGGTCACCACATTACCGGAAGGACATAATTGCTCTGGAATGAGTACAGAGGAGATTTACAAGAATGTTGTCAGGCCTTGAAAGTTACAGCTATGAGGAAAGATTGAATCAGTTAGGGTTGTTTGGCTGAGAACAGAGGAGGCTGAGGGGTGACTTAATTGAGATGTACAAAATTATGATGGGCCTAGAGTAGACAAGAAGGACCTGTTTCCCCTAGTGGAGAGGTCAATTACCAAGGGGCACAGATTTAAGGTGATTGGTAGAAGGATTAGAGGGGACAGGAGGAAAAACTTTTTCACGCAGAGGGTGGTGGGTGTCTGGAATTCACTGCCCGGATAAATGGTGGAGGCAAAAACCCTCAACTCATTTAAAAGGTAACTGGACACGCACCTGAAGTGCTGTAACCTGCAAGGCTATGGACCAGGTGCTGGAAAGTGGGATTAGATTGGGCAGCCAGTTTTTTCAGCCAGTGCAAATATGGTGGGCTGAATGGCCTCCTTCTGTGCTGTGACTTTTCTATGGCTCTATGATTTGCCCACTCGCTTAACCTATTTATATCTCTTTGTAGCCTCCCTATGTTCTATTCACAACTTACTTTCCTATCTATCTTTGTGTCATCAGCAAATTTAGCAACCATACGTTCAGTTCCTTCATCCAAGTCATTTATATTGTTACGACCAGTGGCGAAAGGGGTCTAGGGGTTCCCTCTGAGCCTTTTCCTGGTTTGGCCATAACAGGGTTCAATTTCTAAAAACACCCTGTTTTTAACTTCCCCTCAGTGAATCCTTGTTCACTGCTCTCCAATTGTAATGGCAAAGAAATCAACCAGACAGGTTTTCTTAGATTTAAACAAGAAAGGTGTAAGTTTATTAACCTTAAAACTCTAATTCAGTTAAAACTACTAAAAATACACGACTAGCATGCATATGCGATAAACACGCAGATAGAGATAGAAAAAGAGTATGAATCAAGGGGCAAGGTTTGAAGCAATAACTGGAGTTCATTTCCTGACTTTTGAGTTTGATGTGAAGTCTTTGGGTTGCAGTTAAATCTTGCTGTCTCGTTGGGGCCCAGTGCACGCTTTCAAACTTAGTTTAATGGTTTTCTGTTCTCTGGAAATCCAGCTGCAGTCTCTTCTTTTTGTGAGAGAGAGAGAGAGAGAGAGATAGGGAGATGCTGTCTTTCTTCAAGTTCAATTGCAGTCTGAATTCAAACTGTTCTGTGAACACAATTCAAAGCAAACCAGGGCCAGCAGGCCAGTCATGTAACTATCTCTTTTTTTTGGGACAATCCGCCCAGCGAGGTTCTGTGGATTCTTTCAATCTTAGTAGACATCCTCAGTAGGGGGCTGGTATGCTGACTTTCACACATTCAATGTCTGTTGATCAAAATCCATTTGGTTAATTGAATCAGGGAGCAGTTCTATTGTCTTCTCCAGACAACTGTCTCTTAGAATGCAAATGTTTCCAGCCATTGTCCTTATAGAATGCAGGTGCAGCCATGTTTTCAGTCCAGTAAGAGTTTAAAATTAATGTTCCATATGACAAAATTAATATGCCTCATTCTTGGCAGGTGTGATTTTCCTCACAATATAAATTGCAAAAAGTTGAGGGCCCAGCACTGATTCATGCGGCACACCATTTGTTACATCTTGCGAACCAGAAAATGACCCATTTATGCCTACTCTCTGTTTCCTGTTGGCTAGCCAATTTTCTATCCATGCCAATATGTTACCCACTACACCATGAGCTTTTATTTTCCACAATGACCTTTGATGTGGCAACTTATTAAATGCCTTCTGGAAATCTAAGTACAGTAAATCCACAAATTCCCTTTATCCACAGCACATGTTACTTCTTCAAAGAACTCCAATAAATTGGTTAAACATGATTTCCTTTTCACAAAACCATGTTGACTCTGCCTGATTACTTTGAATTTTTCTAAGTGCCCTGCTATAACATCTTTAATAATAACTTTCAACATTTTCCCTGTGAAGGTTGTTAAGCTAACTGGCCTGTAATTTCCTGCTTTCTGTCTCCCTCCTTTTTGAATAAAGGAGTTACATTCACTATTTACCAATCTAATGGAACCTTCCCAAAATCTAGGGAATTTTGAGAGGATGAAAATGATTCATAGGAATCTCTTGCCCGAGATCTTAAGAAACTGTACCTTTCAGAGACCAGGCCACTGATTCAACTGTTGACATCATCATACATATATAAGGAGGCGACACCATTTTGAGACACACTCAGCGCATGGCTTGCAGAGAGCAGATATACACCAGTGAGGAAAAGACCTGAAATCATGCATTGTAGTTAAATAAGACAATAAATAGTGTTTGTGTTGAATCCAAATATAAAGCCTGCGATTATCATTTAATTTGCCAGAGAGAAGCATGTGGAGTAAGCATGCAGCTTTGCGAGTATTGCAGGCTTTCCCATGGTGCAGGGTGTCATTGACTGCATGCATGTTGCTTTGTGGATGCTGCATGTCAACTCTGCCATGTACTGCAACCAAAAGGAATTCCAATCCCTTAATGTCCAACTGATGTGTAACCATACGCAGGTCATCATGCAGGACAATGCCTGGGATCCTGGCAGCAGTCATGATGCCTTCATTCTGTGGCAGTCCACTGTACCGTTTGCATTTGAGCCACCAATACAAACCAGTGAGTGGCCACTGAGTGACAAGGGCTATCCACTAACCACATGGCTCATAAAATCAGTGCGCAAACTACATACATGGGGATGCATGCATATAACAAAAGTCATGCTGCCACACAAAATGTGATGGAGCAGATCATTGGGATGCTTCAACAAAGCTTCCACTGCCTGGTTTGTTCTGGAGGAGCTCTGCAGTATTTGGCAGAGTAAGTGCCAAGATTTTTCATGGCCTGTGCATGCTGTACAACCTCGCCAGCATGAGAGCACAGCCCTTGCCACCAGCTATATGGTGACCAACTGAAGAGGAGGAGGAAGTAGAGGAACAGGAGTAAGGGAAGAGGCAACTAATACAGCCCCTTTCTGGCCAGGCTGTCTGTGATTGACTCATCTGACTATGGCATCAGTAAACACCAATTCCCTCACTCACCAACAGTCCCTCACTTTACCTTCCTTCTTTATTGACCATCCTCTTGATCACAATGCTAAAATAAAAGCCACCATAAAACATACGTACCAAACCAAATTCATTCATCAAACATTGCCTAATTGAATACAAAAGTCAACAGATAACCCTTGTGCATTCCCTTAGTGCCTATCTTCTGTGTGCCATTGCCTGTCGTGGTATCCCTATGCAGTTCTATCCTAGTGGCTGCCACATGACTGTGGAAGACTGCTGACTTACAGTAGCAGAGTCTGCAGATGGTCTTGCAGGACAACATCGAGTAGCCCTGGCCTTAGAAGACCCAGCTTCAGACTGCACCATCTCAGCATGTCAACAGCAACAGCACTGACAGAGTGCCAGTGGTGGGAGGACAAATGCTGTCATCCTGAGAGAGGACAACAGGTTTGTGCTTCATGGAAGCACAGCCAGTTCATCAGAGTGGCACCTCAGCAATCCTAGCAATCTGTTGGAGGACAGATTGCAGGACCTGCTCCACGGCTTGAGCACAAAAATCAAGGCTGACACTCCAGTGCAGCACTGAGGGAGCGCTGCAGTGTCAGAGGTGCCGTCTTTCGGATGAGATGTTAAACCAAGGCCCCATCTATTCGGGTGGATGTAAAAGATCCCATGGCAATATTTTGAAGAAGATCAGGGGAGTTATCTGGCCACTATTTATCACTCAATCAACAGCACAAAAACAGATATTACTCTTTGTGGGAGCTTGCTGTGTGCAAATTGGCTTCTATGTTTCCTACATTACAGCAGTGACTACACTTTAAAAACATTTCATTGGCTGTAAAGCATTTTGAGACATCTGGTGGTCGTGAAAAGCATTATAAATGCAAGTCTTTCTTTTGTTTTCTTTCAGATTACTGGACTGCTGTGACACCCTGCAAGACCCTTTGAACACTGGTATCTGCGACCATGATGGCAGCAGACTGCGCCTTTATGGCAGCAAGCTGAGCTTGTATGAGAACAGTCTGAACTTCCAATGCAGCTTCCAGACATTGGTTGGCTTCTGCTTGTACTGCAATAGAAGCTGAGACATCGGAAGGGTCCGCAAGTGCTCTCATGCAGTTGGGCACCACTTCCATTCTGGAAAGGATGGTCTCCAAGCTCTGCGCAAAACCCTGTGCTAGGTTGATGCCAGATTATTCCTTGCTCCTTGACATTGCAAGCAGGATTTCTGGTAGGCCTGCTGATGCATCAAGCACTTCATTGTGCATATTGTTATAATGGTGCTTCCGTATTTTTTGTTTCTTTTTTTTGAGCACTCGTATTTTAGAATTATGTACGAAATAGAGAAATTAATACTGCATGCTCCTGAAAGGCCTGCTAGAAATCCCTGTTGCCGCATTTCTTCTGGAAATTCTGCCAGACCGATCTTAAAAGTCACCTGAAAAGAACTGTTTTAGAAAGATCACAGTGACAACCATTTACGTTTATTTGGGATGCCAAACCAATAAAGGGATAACTGACATCTTTCCATATCTTCTCTTTTTTCTTCAATAATGAGCAAATATTTGGCCAAAATATTCATTTTGTCTTCTTTTTTGTAACAGAGCTCTAAAAGTAAAGTCTCTATTTTTTTGTTTAATGTGTGTGTGTGTGTGTGTGTGAGAGAGAGAGAGAGAGAGGGGCTAAGGTAAAAGGGGACTTTCACTTTTCACTCTGTGTGTTAATGCTTTACTTCAGTACTGGTTATGTCTTGTTTTACAATAAACTTATAATTGTTTTTTTATTAAAGAAACCTGGTTGCCGTATTTTATTCTGGGGTAAAGAGTAGGGTCTATGATTGACCGTATCGATAACTGGGTAAACATTTAAATATATGTCGTGACCTGTGGAGAAGTGGAACTAGAAAAGGCAGTGCGCTCCTCCCACTCAGTCATAACAATACCCATCAGCCTTCTCCTGTGCTCTGCCCAATGGAAGTGTTCATCTGAATCCACTGCAGCAGAACTGCAACTCTGTCCTCCAGAGAGCTGGCACCTGTGCTACCCTTGTCCTCTGCCCTGGCTGCAGCCCATTCATGCCTGGTGACTCACCAAATGCAGATCCTGCCTCTACACTATCTAAAGAAAGTGTAACATCAATATCTGAGCTGGTGGCTGCAAGGGTGAAAGCTAGTGATGATGTTTCTTCATCATCACTGTGTTCCTGCTCTTACACGACTTCCTGGCCAGGCTGCAGTTCTTGTGTATTTGAAAGGAGAAAGGCACAAGGCAAGGGTTGTGGTGAGAGAAATGGAGGGTTGTGGCAGGGTGGGGGTGAGGGGTGCAGAAGCAAGACGTGTATGTTTACACTTTCTGCAGCTTTAAAATCAGAAGAGATTGTGGGATGAAGAGGAAGTGTGATGTGAGAAGGAGGATTCAGTATGAGTGAACCATCATCTATAATGATTTTAGCGCTGCCACTGGTCATGGCTGCTCCAATGATGGCAAGCATCATCTCCACCATGAGGGTAATGACATGTAGCCCTACCGTTCCACACCCACCCACCACCCCCCACCCCCAACCCAACCCAACCCAACCCAACGCAGCCCGGATTAGGTGCTGCTACCTCTAGTTGTACTACACCTTATCCTGTAAGAGGGAGGGAAGTCTGTCAGTGAGTATGATGCAATGTGTTTGGGTGATGTAGCTGCCATGGTTGAATAGGTGGCAGTGTGTGCAAGGTATGATATGTGGGTTTGAAGCTTGAAGTAATGCTATGTGTGTTAGAGTGAGGTGAAGCTATACATGCTAGATATGAGTCATAATTGATAAAGATTGGTGCATTGAGTAGTATGTGAGACTAGTGATGCAGTTGGTGAGATTTGCAGATGCATTCACTGACCTTGACCGCTCATGTGAACTTCTTGTGACATTGCATCCAGGTCTATGGGGCAAGACTTCTGACCTTGACTTTCACAGCTATCTGCTCTCATTGCCTTCTGAGAGTTTGTCTGAAGGGCCCATATCCCTCTGAGGATAAATGGCATGTCTTTTTCTCTGTACCTCCATGACCAAGACAGCATTAGAAAATATTTTAGCCTGCTCTCTACCATGTTGTGCCATTCTTGTGTCTTTTCCAGGTCAGACTCACTTTTACAATGACTTCCAGCAGCTGCTCCATCAAAATGCACCTCTCCTTTAAGCTGTGCAGGCAGACTTTAAGTAGTGTAGGCTTGAACCCGATCTAGCCTCTCACGATTTTGTCCATTCCCCCCTCCCCCACACACTCAGTTGTGCAGCCAATCAACAGCAAACTTAGTGTGGCTGCGCACTACAATTATTTAAATGAGCAGGCAGTATGAAATTTGTGTCCTGCCTGCATTGGAAGCAACAGACGCGGTTAATTGGCAATGTGATGACCAGGGGCATTTTTGGGTCTTATCTTGGGTCTTATTTGCGGCCAAGATTTGGCCATGTATTCTTTATTATAGCTTCCAACTTCTTCATGAAAGCTACATAAGGCATTATGTTAAAATTGACAAAAGCAACGTAAGTGGGTTTCCAATGAGTGATCTGATTGTAAGCAACCTTGTATACTTCTTTGATAATGAAGCAGCTCATGCTAGCTTACAGCAGGACCTAGACTACATCCATTCTTGGGCTGACAAGTGATAGGTAATGTTCATGCCACATAAGTGCCAGGTAATCACTACCTTCAATAAGAAAATGTCCAACATTTCTTCTGACTTCCAATGGCAGACCATCAACATCTTGGGGATATCCATTGATCAGCGAATTAACTGGATCAAAGATATCAATGGCTTGGCTGCAAATACATACTGGATGTTGGATACTCTGAAATGACTGGCCTAACTCATTACCCCTCAAAGCCTTATCCACCATCTGAAAAACTCAAGATAGGAGTGTGATGGAATACTCACTGCCTGCCTGAATGGGAGAAGCTTCAACAATACTCAAGAAACTCAACATGATCCAAGAAAGATAAGTTCACTTGCTTGGTACTCCTGCCACTCTACTCCATATCAACATCCTCCATCACCAGTGCACTATGGTGGCAGTATATTCCATCAGCAGGATGCACTGCATTAACTCATCATTATTACTGCTCAGCATCTTTCTCACTTCTATCACTAAGGAAGACAAGAGCAGCATTGTTGTGGGAACACCATCACCTCAGAGCCTCCTTCAAGCCACACACCATTCTGGCTTGGACATATATGCCCATTCCTTTACTTAATGCCATTATGGAAGCACTATCAGCACAAGGTCAGCAATGGATTAAAAAGAAGGCCCATCATCACCTACTCAAGGCAACTAGTGATGGGAATTAGTTGCAGCCTTACCAGTGTCACCACAGCCCAAAACACTTTAAAAAAAAAGCTTCAACCTGTCCCACATATTGCTCATGAAAGTGAAATCCAGCCTGGCTGATTGGAACAGGCTTCCAATATATCCATATACATGCTGCTGTATAACCCACAACCCTTTATGGACAGGATTGCAAGAGAACTGAAAACACAGTGTATAGCCAATTTGAATAACCAGCATCATGCTTTTCTGGGTTTAAATAAAGAGGATTATTTTTATTCACATGTTCATCCCGAATGTCTAATGGTACGTCACTCACTCGTCACTCACACACACTTGAGAAAGAAAGCCGTTAAAAAGGATAGTGCACTTTTACAAATTACAAACAAAGGAATAGTTTGTAAGTCACATGATTTGGCTCATCTGGGGAAAAGGCATGCATTGTGGGCCCAGCAAGTAAGGCGATTTCACTCCTGAAGTGTAGTTAGCTGGATTCGATAGCTGGAGTCATATATCGAAGTTGTTGCAGGATTCTCTTGAAGGGGTGGATTTTCAGCAAATTACAAAGTTAGTTCTTGCAGTCTACTTACTAGGAGGTTGGTTTTCTGTACTAGTGGACGTGAAAAGAAACAGGCTTGCAGGGCTTAGGGTGTGGTAGTCTCCAGTTTTAAGGCATAGGTGTTTTGCCCTCACTGCTATCTCTGTAGCTGTTGCTTATAAACTGCCCAGTCTCTCTCTGGTGCTTGGAGTAATAAGATTTGATATCTGCGATTAGTTTCGGTGACCAGCTGATTGATACTTCTATTGTCCACCCGGAATGATTTGAAGTTTGAAGCCATTGCTACACAATGGGGGATGGATGATGGCCATTGGCACCTACTTATGATTTAACTGGTTTCTTACAGTTTTCTTTGTTAAGTTATGAGCTGGGAGACAGTGAGTCTAGGAGTCCATAGATATTGAGTTTTGGGTCAGACCACAAAAAACAGGAGGTGTGAATTCCACAAATGGTTTCGTCTTGATATCACCATTCAAAGGAGGCACTCCACCCATGGTCATTTAATTAGGAACTTTCCCAAGGCTTGAAATACTTGTGGGTCTGGGCCGGAATTGCAAAAGTCACCTGACCTTCGGCAGCCAACTTATGCAGAAGTTCCGAAGAAGGGTCACTGACCCGAAACGTTAACTCTGCTTCTCTTTCCACAGATGCTGCCAGACCTGCTGAGTGATTCCGGCATTTCTTGTTTTTGTTTATGCAGAAGTTTAATGTCCATTGTAGTTTATTTAAAATAAAGAAAATTCAGCTCCAGAAGATTCTATGCTGAATACAGTCCATGTATAAAAGTTATGAATAGGACATGCCTTCACTGGGCATGACAACCCTAAGAATCACTTTAAGAGTTGCTGCTATCAACAAGATTTTTCGGAGCTTTTGGGCTCAATCAATCCTCTATCTTATCGTACAAACCAAGGGAATGGCATGGGCATATTTCATTGAACAGAATCTTACCCACCACACCACAGAAGGCAGCTCCAAAGTGAGTCATTGATTCCTGACTATTTTTCATGCCATTGCAACTGCCCTCCCTCTTTGAATAACTTTTAGGAACTCAGTATGAATACTGTCCTTCTGAGCTGTTATTAGTTATGCGATACAGTGCGAAGTTCACTTCCACTTAATGATCCCATTCATTAAGTCCTTCTATCTGAGTAGCTTATTCAACCTCTATGCAGACAGCTCTTTATTGCATTCTTTTGATTTAGATGACAACTCAGTATAGTGCTTACTCCAGATAATGAGCATAGGTTTGTTAGAGACCACTGGTGTTGTTGGCTATTAAATTCTTTTGATGACAGATTTTGGCTAATGGAAAGAATTGGGTAATTGTGCGCCCTTAAGGATAAACTTAATGAAACCACTTTGTATGGCCAGATCATTAAATTTTGAATACAGTCTGGTTTAAAGAGTTGCAGGAATCATGAAGCTGTATCATCACTCCATAATATAACTGTCACCATCAGGCTTAGATGCCTTGAGGCATATTTCTTCTTGAGCATCTGTAGAATCTTCATTTATCACTCTCTTCCACTCCATGCTACAGTCTTAAACATAATAAATACAGCAGCTATTTGAAGGGCAGCATTACTTTTATACAAAATAAAATGGCTCAGAACAACAGCCTTGTGTGTGTTTGCAACTGGAAAGGCTCACAAGATTCTTGGATGCATCATTGGAAGTCCTATCATTATGGCCAAAAGAGAAAGACTGTTGAATACTGAAGGTACAAAACTCAATAAGAGGGTGTTGTCGCTGTCTCGAGTCAGTATTTCCTCCACCATCTCAAAAACTGCCACAAAGTGACCAAACAGGTTAGTGCCCTCACAAGGGCAGCTAAGGTAACTTAAATCACCCTTGCCAATACACTCAGGAAATCTTAAATCACCTCCCTACATAACACACACACACACACCTCTTAAAACACACTTAATCTAAAGGGACAATGCCTTCCTCTGTCATAATTAGAGAATAAAAACAGAAAATGCTGAAATCACTCAACAGGTAAATCAGCATCGGTGGGGCAAGAAACAGAGTTAACAAGGGATAATTTTAACCTAAATCGCCAGGCAGGAGACCCACAGTGTAGGGTAGGAAACCAGTTTTACACCTCACCCAATTTTACACTCCATTGACTTCAGGCCCTTAAATCTTCCAATAATATCTAAACATGAGATAACATCAGTTACTTGAAAAGAAAGGCTGCCAGAATCTGGTCCAACTGGGATACTTGCTTTCCTCAGATGAGAGCCAGGCTTCTAAGGCTCTAGGGGGAAAATCCCAGGTGCTTGCCTCTCAAGATCATTTCATTTAAGGAGTTCATTGTTGGAGAAACATCAGCAAGCAAGTTTTTTGGTACAAAGGATAGACATGGTGCTAAAAATAATTGTTGATAGAGTGTTTGGAACTTTTGGCATGTTTTGGAAATTGTTGTGTGAGGTAAACATGCTTAGAATTGTAAAATGATACAATGCAGAAGGAGGCCACCCTGACAGAGCCATCCAATTTGTTCCACTGCCCTGCTCTTTCCTCAAGGCCCTGAAAATGTTTCCATTTCAAAAATATATTCAATTTCCTTTTGAAACCTATTGTTGAATCTGCTTCCACCATGCTTTCGGGCAGTGCATTCCAGATCATAATAACTTGCTGCATAAAAAAAAGTTTTCCTCATGTCACCTTTGCTTCTTTTGCCAATTACCCTAAGTCTGTGTCCTCTTGTTACTGACCCTTCTGCCACTGAAAACAATTTCTCCTTATTTACTCTATCAAAACCCTCAAAGATTTTGAACACTTCTAACAAATTCCTCTGAACATTCTCTGCTCTAAAGAGAACAAACCCAGTTTCCCTAGACTTTCTGCATAACTGAAGTCTTTCATTCATGCTACCATTCTAGTAAATCTGCTCTTCATTGTCTCTAAGGCTTTGACATCCTTTGTAAAGTGTAGTGTCCAGAATTTGCCCCAATACTCCAACTGGAGCCTAATCATTGTTTCATAAAGATTTAGCATAACCTCTTTACTTTTGTACTCTATGCTTCTATTAATAAAGCCAAAAATCCCATATGCTTTTTTTTAAAGCAGCCTTCACAACCAGTCCTGCAAACTTCAAACTTACAAGCCCAGATGTCTCCTTTCCTTTATCCCCTTTAAGATTGGACCATTTAGTTCCAATTGCCTCTCCTCATTCCTCCTACCAAAATGAATCAATTCACACTTGTCTGCATGAAATCTCATCTGCCAAATGTTAGCCCATTTAACCAGTCGGTTGACATTTCCTAAACTCTGTTACAACCCTCCTCACAGTTTATTGCATTCCAAGTTTCATGTCATCTTCAAAATTTGAAATTATGCCCTGTATACCCAAGTCCAGATCATTAATATATATCAAAAAGAGTCTCAACACTGACCCCTGGGGGACACCACTGGACAATTTTCTCCAGTCTGAAAAACAACTTTCAGCAAAAGTCTCTGCTTTCCATCCCTCAGCCAATTCCACATCCACGCAGCTGCTGTCCCTTTAATCCTATCAACTTTAATTTTGTTAACAGGACTACACAAGTGCACATGCAATTCTGAGTTCATTTCTGTAGTCTGCTTTCATTTTTGGGGATTGGGATGATGGCAGGGGAAATGTCGAGTTCTGTGTTTTGGAGGAACTTGTCAAATATCGTTGAAAATGAGAGACTTTGTGAGAATGTGGGAGAATAGTCAGGTGCAAAGTGAGTCATTTTTTTTTAGTAAGTAAACCTTTATTTATTGAATGCACTCGGCTTTCAGTGTGCTCTCCTATCTGCTGGCTGTGACCTATGGACTGATTGAATAGTATCCAGTTAATACAACAATAATAAACCATTGGTGGTTTATCAACATGCCATAACTGTGGTTTGCAAAGATGGACTTGAAATCTCACCACATCACTCAGTAATATCAGACACTATTCCATCTTCACATAAACCAATATCTAACAGAAATGTTACAGTGAAGTTACTAACAAATCAAAAAAATGTTGAATGCATTTGAATACTTTTAAGCTAAAAGCAAACTATACAGTAGACAATTATGGAATTTGGAGAATATTCCTTGATAATCTGATCACAATTATAACACATGTTCAGGATGTTTGTGGATTCTGTAACTGAATCTTCATGGAATACTTTGATATTCTATACTGTTGGGAATATGCCGTCTATTTACATTTATTGCAAGATTGACTATAGTTGACAATAGTCGTCAAAATTGTGACTACATATAACCATATTTATTTAATGATCATTTTGTCAGCCTATTTTTGCCGTGGAATGCAGTATGGCACACTATTCTTTTTCCTAAAAATAAACATTATCATTGATTTATAACAGATTGTTCATAAATATTCATATGGATTCTGATAGCGTTCATACTTGACAGACTAAATGCCTGGCTGCAAATCATGACAGAATATTTTACCATATATCTAATTTAAAAGTGCGCGTGAGCAACAAAGATAAGAGGATAAGTCAGTATCCTAAAGAAAAAATATTTCCCTTCACTGGAGGCAGAAATCATTCGAATTTGAAGAGGTAATGGTGTTCAGTGGATTGTACAAGCCATGGTCTTGTTACCTCAATGCTAACATCAAGTCTTGATTAGCAGCATTAATTAGCGTGTTAATTAATATATCTATTATGTTGATTTCCTTGTTTTCTATATGTGCAAGGAAGAAGAAAAAGTGAGACAAAATTTTCAAGAAAAAATACTAATTGATCCTTTATTAAATGGTCTTCCTTGTAGGAAAGAACGAACCAGAGGATATGATATCTTTTGCAATGTTGCTTGAATAAAATATGAGATAAACAGTAGCTGGCAGTATGTTATTTGGCTTCAACACTCCTGTAATTCAGATTATATTTTATATCATATATTCAAAAAGCACGCTAAGATATCAGGGTCGGATATAAAGGAACAGGAGCTGAGCAGGGATTCAGAAAGCACATCAAGAGATCAGAGTCCGGATATGAATGAACGGGAGCAAAACAAATCAAACATAGGAGATATCAAAAAAAGTGTTGTCAGAGTGACATCGCAATCAGCACAGAGTGAGCTGCAGCAGACCAGAGGCATTCAAGGCAAGTATATAGGATAAGTACCTATATTTCACTCTTTGTGTATAGTGATTTTGGCAGAATCTATAGAATTTTGAAAGATAGCCACCAATGCATCCATTATCTCTATAGCCATCTCCTTCAACACTCTGGGATGTAGCTCATCTGGTCCATGGATTTTATCAACCTTCAATCCAGTTAATTTTTCAGGATAAAGGAAAATCCCAAGGTATTTTATAAGTATATTAAGGGCAAGAGTATAACCATGGAAAGAATAGGGCCCTTTAGGGACCAGAGTGGAAATCTGTGTGGAGCTGGAGGACATAGCTGAGGTTTTAAATGACTACTTTTCATCTGTGTTCACTATGGGGAAGGATGATGTAGGTGTAGAGATCAGGGAGGGGGATTGTAATAATACTTGAACATATTAGCATTGAAAGGAAGGAAGTAGTCGCTGTTTTAGCGGGCTTAAAAGTGGAAAAATCTCCAGGCCCAGATGAGATGTATCCCAGGCTGTTATGTGAGGCAAGGGAGGAGATAACAGGGGTTCTGACACAAATTTTCACATCCTGGCTGGCCACAGGAGAGGTACCAGAGGACTGGAGGACAGCGAATGTGGTGCCATTATACAAGAAGGGTAGCAGGGATAAACCAGGTAATTACAGGCCAGTGAGTCTAACATCTGTGGTAGGGAAACTATTGGAAACAATTCTGAGGGATAGGATTAATCTCCACTTGGAGAGGCAGGGATTAATCAGGGATAGTCAGCATGGCTTTGTCAGGGGGAGATCGTGTCTCACAAACTTGATTGAATTTTTCGAGGAGGTGACTAGATGTGCAGATGAGGGTAAGGCAGTTGATGTAGTCTACATGGACTTCAGTAAGGCTTTTGATAAGGTCCCGCATGGGAGATTGGTGAAGAAGGTAAGAGCCCATGGGATCCAGGGCAATTTAGCAAATTGGATCCAAAATTGGCTTAGTGGCAGGAGGCAGAGGGTGATGGTCGAGGGTTGTTTTTGCGAGTGGAAGCCTGTGACCAGTGGTGTACCACAGGGATTGGTGCTGGGACCCTTGCTGTTTGTAGTGTACATTAATGATTTAGACGTGAATATAGGAGGTATGATCAGTAAGTTTGCAGATGACATGAAAATTGGTGGTGTTGTAAATAGTGAGGAGTAATGCCTTAGATTACAGGACGATATAGATGGGCTGGTAAGATGGGCGGAGCAGTGGCAAATGGAATTTAATCCTGAGAAATGTGAGGTGATGCATTTTGGGAGGACTAACAAGGCAAGGGAATATACAATGGATGGTAGGACCCTAGGAAGTACAGAGGGTCAGAGGGACCTTGGTGTACTTGTCCATAGATCACTGAAGGCAGCAGCACAGGTAGATAAGGTGGTTAGGAAGGCATATGGGATACTTGCCTTTATTAGCTGAGGCATAGAATATAAGAGCAGGGAGGTTATGATGGGGCTGTATAAAATGCTAGTTAGGCCGCAGCTGGAGTACAATGTACAGTTCTGGTCACCACACTATAGGAAGGATGTGATTGCACTGGAGAGGGTGCAGAGGAGATTCACCAGGATGTTGTCTGGGTAGGAGCATTTCAGCTTTGAAGAGAGACTGGATAGGCTAGGGTTGTTTTCCTTAGAGCAGAGAAGGCTGAACGGGGACCTGATTGAGGTATACAAAATTATGAGGGGCATTGATAGGATGGATAGGAAGAAACTTTTTCCCTTAGTGGAAGGATCAATAACCGGGGGCATAGATTTAAGGTAAGGGGCAGGAGGTTTAGAGGTGATTTGAGGAAAAGATTTTTCACCCAGAGGGTGGTTGGAATCTGGAACACACTACCTGAAGGGATGGTAGAGGCAGGAACCCTCACAACATTTAGAAGTATTTAGATGTGCACTTGAAGTGCCATAGCATACAAGGCTATGGGCCAAGTGCTAGAAAATGGGATTAGAATAGATAGGTGCTTGATGGCCGACACAGAAATGATGAGCCGAAGGGCCTGTTTCTGCGCTGTATAACTCTATGACTCTATGACTTTATTGCTGCAGGAGTTTCTCAGGACATTGTCCTAGGCCCAACCATCTTCAGTTGCTTCATCAATGACCTTCCCTCTACCATAAGGTCAGTAGTGAGGATGCTCGCTGATGATTGCACAATGTTCAGCAGCATTTTGTAATTCCGCAGATACTGAAGCAGTCCATGCCTGCATGCAGCAAGACCTGGACAACATTTAGGCCTGGGCTGATGAGTAGCAAGTAACATTCATGCCAACAAGTGCCATGCAATGACCATCTCCAACAAGAGAGAATCTAACCATCTTTTCTTGACATTCAATAGATTTACCATCACTGAATCCCCCACCATCAGCATTTTGTGGGTTGCCATTGACCAGAAACTGAACTGGACCAGCCAGATAAATACAGTGGCTATAAGAGTATGTCAGAAGCTGGGAATTCTGGAACAAGTAACTCACCTCCTGACTCCCTAAATCCTGTCCACCATCTCCAAGGCACAAGTCAGCAGTCTGATGGAATACTCTCTGCTTGCCTGGATGAGTGCATCTCCCAACAACACTCAAGAAGTTCAACACCATCCAGGACAAAGCAGCCCACTTGATTGTCACCCTATCCACCATCTTAAACATTAACTTCCTGTACCACCGGCGCACAGCTGCAATGTTGTGTACCATCTACAAGATGCACTACAGCAACTAGCCAAGCCTCTTCTGCAACATCTATCGCCTAGAAGTACAACGCAGCAGACATATGGGAACACCAAGGCCTGCAAGTTCCTCTCTAAGTCACACACCATATTGACTAGGAACTATATCAATGTACTTTCACTGTTGCTGGGTCAAAATCTTGGAACTCCCTTCCTAACAGCACTGTGGGACTACAGTGGTAGAAACATTGGGCTGGATTTTAGCGGCAATTGCAAACACAGTGGCTCATTTGCATTGTTGCGTTGCCTGCCCACCACCCCCCCCCCAAATCAGGCAGAGGGGGGCGGGCCGAACGTCGTGAATGGCATCAGGTGATGAATAGTCAGGTGCTGGCGCCATATTTAAAGGGCGTCCTTGCATCACCTTGCATCACTTACAATGCTGATGTTTCTCCGTTCTGTCTGAAGCTTTAAACTGCCCAGTCAAGACAAACATCAACAACAACATCCCTATTGCCTAGAAAGATGTCAGAGGTGCAATCCAGTGTGGCCCCACGGTTCAGCGATGCATCCTTGCTCGTTCTCCTCCAGGCTATGCGGGCAAGGCGGGAGGTCCTTTTCCCCAGCGATGGTAAGAAGATGGCTTCCTGCCTGACCAAACAAACCTGGATGGAGATTGCAGAGGAGGTAAGTTGCCTTGGGGTCACCTGCCGAGACTGGAACCAGTGCCGCAAGAGGATGAATAATCTCATTCGTTCGGCAAAGGTAAGTGGCACTTTTCTGGGGCCCCATCTGATCTTGATTTGCCCACACAAATTGGCACATGGGTGCCACTGCTGTGTCAAACACAGGGAGGCCAGGCGGGGAGGATTGATGCCACATGGGTGTCTGCATGTGTGAAAGAGTCAATCCCTCATGTGCAACCCAGAGCATGGCACCTACATGACAGGCTGAGTCCATTTGACACACTGACTGCCACCTACCTTTTGTTTTAGCACTCCTGTTGTGCAAAGCGTCATGTTGTTGTATTGCAATGTTTAACATCTGCATCCTTTCTTTTCCAGGCAAAGAGTGTGCATAATGCGAGGGGGTCCTCCAGGACTGGAGGAGAGGTGCCGGATCTCCGCCCACTGACCCAGGCTGAGGAGGAGACCCTTGAAATATGTGGCAGTCATGGAGGACATCCAATTTCAGAAGTGGAGCTTGGCTTCCAGGGTGAACATTCAACTCTTTGACAAACGCAATGATTATTCAAAACATTTCCTTTGTCGACACAATATTAATGATAGGTACACCAGTGAACCTAAAACTGTGCTGTTCACATTGTATCTTGTAGGGCGACGCTCTGAGGTGGCATCAGAGGCCCCTGAGAGTGCCAGCACCTCTGAGGAGGAGATGACCTCAGAGGAAGCAGTGTCCCAAGACACACCCGCAACTTGCACCAGAGTAAGGACACTCAACTCGGTGGGAATGCGTTCGGCTCTAAATTCTGGGTCACAAGCTGGTGAAAGCACCATGCACACGCCCGAGCAGCTGGCTGAGGCTGAGTCAGCCAAGGCCTCTGACAGTCGGAGGATTGTGGGAGGCCATGCCCAAGCTGAGTCCGAGGTTGATGATGACCCTCTGGTGTCGACAGCACAGGGCATACTGGAGTTGCAGAGAGAGGTAAGGCAACATCTGGCGGAGATGCCATAGGCCATGCATAGCCATGAGCGGATAATGAGGGAGTCCCCATCCAGGCCATGACAGCTGCCATGTCCCAAGCGCATGGCTTCCTCCATGGAGAGGATGGTGACTCTCATGTAGATCCACATCCCACAGATGTGCGCTGACCTGCAAACCATTTCCTCGTCCATGAGCTGGATGCAGCAGTGGCTAGGTGAGAGAGGGACCAGGGGCCTGGACACTGTCTGTGCCCCTGGTCCTTCTCAGGAGAGCAGTGAGGATCCCATGAGCCTTGAGAATGAGGAGATCCAGCCATCCATATGTGGAGTCTCCCCTCAGGGCACTTCTAATGTGGACACGAGCTCCTCAGCCCCTCCACCGGTGAGCCCAGCTCCAGTAGCCACTACGTCTGAGGAGAACCCTGCACTGGTGCAGGAGGCCCTCAGACAGCCGGGGCCCTCCAGGCCTCAGGCGCCCAGAGGACGACCGCCCAAGTCATACAAAGCCAAAGGGTGTCCTGATCAGCAGCCTGCCTCCAATCAAGCTGCTAGCTCACAGTTCGTAAAGCGAAAGAGCACCCGCAAGCGGCTAAAAAAGACACAATGACACATATGGGTTATGACAGGTGCAACATATATGTTCTGTTAACTTATCATTAAATGTGTTTGTCTAACAGGTCTGTCTCCTTTCTACTGTGTTAATGATGTATTCCAGCATGTGTCGACTATGTTTCCTCCCATGACATCATTGCCCTGGCGCAATGCGAATGTATGGAAAAACATCATGGCCATGCCAGTATGCATGATGATTGCACTGCACGGGTGCAGTCACATGGGCAATGGCTCAGTCATCTGCTGCCAGTAATAGTGGTGACACAGTTATCACAGATGCAGACGACTGACTACCAGATGCAGCACGGTGATGTATGACATAGGGAGCATATTCTGCACCTCAAGGATAGTGAAAGCGCTCAGCAATAAGGCGTGGCCAAGCATCCCTTGCTCTTTGCTCGCCCTGTCTACGATGCCCCCATTATCTCCATTCTCCCATGCAGGTATGCTGCTGCACCTCCTGTGTCCTCATTGTGCGAGCATGTCTCCTGCTCGTGTCTCTCATCTTCCTCCAAGGCCTCCCACCTCTGTATTGCAAAGTTGTGCAGAACACATCACACAGCAACGATGCACGCGACCCATTCTGGTGAGTACTGTAGGGCCCCACCTGACATGCATAGTCAGTGGAAGCACATCTTGAGCAGGCCACATACTAGCTACAAGTTGAGTGAGTAGAAGCCCTTTCTATTCAGAAAAGCAGCTGGTTGTTCGACAGGAGCCTTGATGGCCACATGCGTGCAATCGGTGAACTCTTGCACCTGTGGGACTCCCGCGATGGCCCCAAATCTGACGGCACTTTGGGACCGACTCTCAGGGTCTGTCATGTCTGACATATAAACAGCGGCCCTCCTGTGCAAGGCATCGGTGTCCTCCCTGATACAGCTGTGCACTGGTGTCTGTGAAAAGCCACACAAGTCGCCGGTGTGTCCCTGGAATGATGCAGAGGTGCAGAAGGTAAGAGCCATGGTGACTTTGAGGGCTACAGGCATAGGGTGTCCAGCAAACCCCATCGACTGCAGGTCATCATTCAACAGTGCACAGAGATGTGTCACCGGCTCTCTGGACATCCAAAGCCACCTCTGACACTGGCAATCCGACATGTACAGGTATGTCATGTGGAGCCTGTAGACCCATTGTTTTCTTTGACGTTGAAATAGCCTTGGTGGCTGCTGCTGCTCCCTTCCATGAGCTTCCATTTGGGCTGTGCCTGCCAGTTGGTTCGGCCTCCGGGAGATATGTCTCCTCACAGCACTTGGATCAAGAGAGACAGGATGGACCAGCCCCATCTGAACGCTGCTGGGGAACTCAGTGCCTTCAGTGGATCAATGGCACCTATCAGGGCAGACAGTAATGTAAATTGGTGCTTCAGCTGCATTCTGTCATCACCTATATGGTATGGTATGACATCGCCCATACTAGCTTTGCATGCAAGCGGGACAGCATGAGCACGGTCACCCCAGACCATTTTTGGCCCAGACCCCACATATAGAGTGCTATTGATCCCCCCTCCCCAAAACAGCGCTGGCCGAATGCAGGGTCAACCCCTTTCACCACCATGCCAAATGCTAGCGTGCGCAGAGTGATCCCCTTTACGGTAGAAGGGCATGGGCTCCCTCCCTTATTTCATGCAGATTAATGTCCCAGTCATCGGAGACCCCCACCCACCCACCCACCTTCGCCTGCTCCGAGGACTGACTCTTCATTGCCACCAGCTTTTCACGGACGGGAACGCAATGGCACGTGAATGCAGCAAGTCTGAATAAAGTTTGAAACCTGCTGCCTATATTGCTGTGGCCTGCATGGTAAGTGGCCATGAACATAGTTTAATGCGGGTCCCATTACCTAGTGGCAGGACGGCCGCTGTCCAGATCGGTATGATCGGTATGGGGCCTGTCGGGGTCGGTGGTGTGCCTCCGCCGTACTGATCTTCATTGCCCCCCCACTACCGTTACTGGCGGCGGAGGGCCTTTAAAATTCAGCCCATAGTAGATATAAGGGGATTCTATAGTCAGGGGAATAATCTTCTACACTGTGTAATTTGCCCCATGGTTTAGGAGGAGTTTGAAATGTTTGTTCGTCAAATTAACTCAGCTTTTGCTACAATACCTTTACTTCATTACAGGAACAAGTCTGTTCGTAAACGTTTCCCATTTGAATATTTCGCATTATTTGTGCACTTTCTTATTTGCACTATGTTCTTTCAAAGTTAGCTGGACTAGTTCCCCTTTTACCTACTGGAAGTACAAATACCTTTGACTCTTTCATTTTCAATTTTTATATTGAAAAATGTAAAATATATTTATTTTTATATGTATGCCTATATATGTGTAAGTTATTATATATATAGTGACAAAACCACACCTGCCAAAAATAAGACATATTAATTTCGTCATATGGAACATTATTTTTGAACTGTTACATTTGCATTCTAAAAGACAGTTGCCTGAAGAAGACAATGGGAGTGCCTCCCTGATTCAATTAGTCAGATGGGTTTGTTAATAGAAATGGTCAAGAGACACTGAATGTGTAAGAGCCAGTATTCCACCCCGCCCTCCCCCCACCCCACACCCCCACCACGCCCCCCCCCCACCCCCCCAACCCACACACACTGAGAGTGTCTGCTAAGCTTGAAGGAATCCAGAAAATCTCACAGGAGAGATTGTTCCAAATAAGGAGCTAGTTACATGACTAACCTGCTGGCCGACTTGGAGTTAATTGAATCGTGCTCACAGAACAGTTTTGGAGGGTGACTGTTTTTTGAAGACCAAAGAAAATCAAGGTCTCTCCCTGTCTCTCTCTCTTTCAGGCAAAGTTCCAGGGAGCCACAAAGTAACTTAAGCTCAAGACAGAAGAACCGAGAAACAAGTTTAAAGTGTGCACTGAGCCCCAACGAGAACTGCAAGACTTAACTTCAATCAAAGACTTTACATCCAACTCAAAACCAGTAACTGAACTCCAGCTATTACTTCAAATCTTTCCCCTTCTTTCTCCTCCTCTGTCTCTATTTGCGTGTATGTTTATCACGTATGCATGCTAGCATGGTTGCGTCACGTATTTCTAGTAGTTTTAACTGAATTACAGTTTTAAGGTTAATAAACTTACACCTTTCTTGTTTAAGTCTGAGAAAACCTGTCTAGTTGATTTCTTTGCCATTATAATTGAAGAGCAGTGAGCAAGGATTCACTGAGAGGGAAGCTAAAACACAGTGTTTTAAAAATTAAACTCTGTAACGGGCAAACAAGGAAAAGGCTGAGAGGGAACCCCGACACCCCCTTCTCACTGGTCATAACAATATATATATATATACGTATAAAAAAGAAACATGTAGGAGCCATGGTGAAAGTTCAGATGAGGAACATGGTGGTGCTGGACAACCATCACCATTTTTCAACCCTTTTGAGTTTGTAATCACCTTTGAGTGCATCAAAAAACTGTCCAAGGATTTGGAATAGAAAATCCTTTATGTGGGTTCACCCAGAAGTGAAGAATATGACCAAGTCTTCGACTCTGTACATGTGGGGCCTGTTCATGCTGAAAGACAGATGTTTGCCTTTCAGGCTGATGCAGCAAAGCCTTCCCTCACTCCAGATGCAGATGCATTTGGAGTAGCTGTCATTTTAATAATCTGCACTTACTGAGGTTAAGAATTTATTGGGTATTATGTAAATAATGAATACAGCAATCTACAGCTGTCTGAAAATCCCCCTGTGAAACTAGATTTCTCTAAGCTTCAGTGAAAAATTTTAGCTTCAAATCCACAAATTACAAGGTTCCATATCAACTGGGATAAAAGTAGTGAAAAGAAAGATAATTCTGAATACACAAAGCCGAATATGCAATCCGTTCTTTATTCAAGTATGTTGCCTTCAGCTTCAAAGGGCTTCAAAGTAACATTGGGAAAAACAGACAAAAAATAAAACTAAAGTCATTATATCTGAATGTGTGAAGTATTCACAACAAAATATATGAACTAATAGCATCAGATACAAATTAATGGGTTGATTGAATAACTGTTATGGAAATGTGGTTGCAGGGTGACCAAGACTGGAAACTAAATCTACCAGGATAGTTGACTTTTAGAAGAGATAGATAAAATGGAAAAGGAGTTGGGGGGTGGGGGGGACAGAGTTGATATGGTGGCTAGCCTGATAATAAAGGATAGGATTAAGGCAGTAGAGAAAAAAGATCTTAGCTCAGAAAATCAAGATGTAGAATCAGTTTGGGTGGAGCTAAGAAACAACCAGGGACAGAAAGCACTGGTAGGAGTAATTTATAGGCCCCCAGCAGTATTTGTAGTGTTGGGTAGCGCATTAAACAGAAAATTAAAGGTGTAATGCAGCATTCATAAGGGACTTTAATTTTTATATAGTCTGGGCAAACCAAGTTTGCTGTAATGATGTGCAGAACGAGTTCATGGAATTTATACAAAAAAAGTTTTCTGATCAGCATGTCGAGGAACTAATTAGAGAACAGTTTATTTTAGATCCAGTATTGTGCAATGAGGAAGGGTGAAGTAATAACTTTGTAGTAAAGTTAATCTGCTTTGGTAGTGGTTGATGGATAAATGTTATCCAAGGACATGACGAGTATTTTTTGTGCTTTTTGAATCCTGCCAAGGGATATTTAGTATTCGCCCGAATTGACAGTAAGTAACACAGTTTAATATCTCAGCCAAAACCTAAATTATGTGCTCAAGCCTTGGTGTGGGATTAAACCTCACATGCTGTATCACAGATGAACAAAGTTTACTGTAATTATGAGTTTATATTATTGTCTGAGAGCTGATACTGTTAATCATTTGGTAAATTCTTGACCGAGACATGGCTAACAACTTAGAAGATGGCTGCTTATAAATATTTTAGATGGGAAGTTTCTTAGGGGTTCTCCCGATTAGCTGCTGTAACTTTGGTTGAACATAAGAACATAAGAAATAGGAGCAGGAGTAGGCCATTCAGCCCCTCAAGCCTGCCCCGCCATTCAATAAGATCATGGCTGATCTGTCCCAGGCCTCAACTCCTCTTTCGGGCCTGTTCCGCATAACCCTTGACTCCTCGAGATTTCAAAAATCTATCTACCTCCTCCTTAAATCGACAGAAGGCCGACAGAAATCCTATTAGAATTAGAATTAGAATATTACAGCGCAGTACAGGCCCTTCGGCCCTCGATGTTGCGCCGATCATCTGACCTACACTATTCCATTTACATCCATATGTCTATCCAATGACCACTTAAATGCCCTTAAAGTTGGCGAGTCTACTACTGTTGCAGGCAGGGCGTTCCACGCCCCTACTACTCTCTGCGTAAAGAAACTACCTCTGACATCTGTCCTATATCTTTCACCCCTCAACTTAAAGCTATGTCCCCTCGTGTTTGCTATTGATGCTGTGTATAAATGGAAGAATAAACACTATATCGGTCTGTGGTTTAGACTATAAGCTGTTAACATATTTACTGAACGGTAAATGGGTAATTGATCAATAGCAAGAATAAACAATAAATTTACAGTAATTATATGCTTCATACCTTCTTGAGATATGGAAAACAACAGAGTTCCTTTGCCGGACTAATACTCAATGTAAAGCTGAAACTTGAAACAAGGTCCCTTATGTGACAGTTATCTGCTGAACGATTATGGAATCTCTGGTCTGCTCTTTCCATGATGGCTTCAAAATGACTCCTGAGCTGGGCGAAGACTGCCAAATATCAATCCCATATCATGCTGCTCCTTATTATAGAGCTGCTGCCAAATGGACAAAGAATCATGGCCCCCTGTCCTCCACAAATATGACTTAATTTTTTCTTTGATTCCTAGAACAAAAGGGATTCAAATCAGTATCTACACAAGTACTGTTACCGCTTACAGTAGAGCTCAAAGCCTGTCTGTCTTCTACCTTACCAAGGCGTCAAGCTAACAATTGGCCAAATTGAGTAAACCGACACTTAAACAGATAAGTGTCTGGAAATGCTTTTCAGGAATAATAATTCCTTTGAAATTATTTTTGCATATCCACATACATTATGTATTATCTGCAACCCAAGAAATCAGCTCGTAGGATAAATTCCATTTAAAATGACAGCCAGTTGCATACACCAAGATATTAAACTGTATAGGGATTGAAATTCCATGGGAGTTTTCCCAGTTACCCATTGCAATTCTGACAGGAATGTTGGAACTCTGGGGAATCATGAAAGCCTGGTGTAGGCATGCAATGCGGGCATGGGCTGGAATAAATGTCAGTATTACTAGCCTATGTATTTTTCAAGTCAGTGAAAAATGTGTAATAATTATTTTTCAATTTCAAAGACAATAATGATTAGTTTTAACAATTTCAATATGGGCAGGCTGAGTGGATTGCAGCTATATACTTGCACAACTCTATCAAATCAAATTGGACAGATGACCCTGTTTAGACGTTCATTATTTGGGAAAATGTAAATTACTATTCCTGGTTTAAGAACATCTTCTTGAAATGCGACATTCATTCTTCATATCTTGATTTGTTGTTTTATGACCATAAACTGTTCAGTAGAATTACCATGATATGTCGTTTAAAATGGTATTAAGTGCTGTGGTATCTATACTGCTTTGTCTTTGTAATAATAAGTGACCAAAAGAAATTAGTCAGTGTGTGTTTACATTAAAGTAAGAATTTCCATTTATATAACACCTTTCATGTCATTGGGAGTCCCAAACTTTTTCACAATCAATTAATTATTCTTGAAGTGTAGTCACTATTGTATGTAAGCACACTTAAAACCAATTGACACACAGAAAGCTCGAACCAACAAGATAAACGACCAAATCATCTTATTTTCTATTGTTGGTTAATGGATGATTTCTGTCCATGACATGTGGGAACGTCTTTACTCTTTCAATAACACCATGGGTCTTTTCATATCTAACAGTGGGAAATCAGCTTCTGAACTATTTTTCTTGACATTTTCTCCTCACCTCACATTTCTTTTGAATAGTTCTTGCTGGGATATGATTCCACGAGCACTCAATGTCCTCTGGTATCTTACTCAAGTATCAACTTTGTGTGTGAATTGACATCAAGGGCAGAATTTTCACTGACCTGACCCTCAGGGAGCCAATCGATCAGAAAGTTGGGCAGGGGTTCCCCACATGCTGTGGAGTTAGTTAGTGGCATCTGTGATTGGTTACTTGCTCAGAGGCACAGCTTGATTGACAGCTGGACCTTCAGTTGGGCAGGGAACCAGTCACTGACTATGGCAGCAGCAGATAAGTCCACATCAGAATCGGGTTTCGATCAGGACAGGAGGGGAGTGGGGGTGCGAACGGAGGAAGGGCACAACGGGATTGAGGGGGGTTTCGGAGGGAGCTGCCAATCCTTATGGGCGGAGGGGGAGATTGGGTCCTGGGGGGAAGGCCTTGTTGAAGTGGTGGGGGATTGAAGGCCTCAGGCAGGGGGTCAATCTGGGCCTGGTTTGGGTGAGGTGGATGTTTGGGGCCTGATTTTGTGTGGGGAGAAGGATCAGGACTTGGTTGGAAGGATCGGGTCTGGGCAAGAGAGAAATAGGGGCTTACTTTGGTGGGCGGAGGTTGGAGGCCTTGGGGGGAGGCCGTGGGGGGGAAGCCGTGGGGGGGAGGCCGTGGCGGCGTCCTTCATCACAGAGGCTCCTCAGGCAGGAACCCGGATCCAGGAGGTAAGTGTGAAGGCATTTATCTCCTGAATCCATCAAGTCCTTGCGTCGATGAAGCTGCCAGAT